>NC_056463.1:26396749-26736749 GCF_008729295.1 Plectropomus leopardus
CTGCCTCTGTTTATAGGTGCATTATGACAATGTGTAGAGTTGCATCTAAAGCAGGATTCATTTACAAGTGGGACCCATTACTCAAACCCTGTTTCTCCCTTTCTTTCTGTTTAGTGTACAAGCTTTCTATGCTTGAATTCCTGGGACCAGGTTTACTCTCAAACACATTAACAGAGAAAAAGCAGTGGAGCAGTTGCCCATTTTGCCTATTTCAGCCATGGTCACCCCAATTTGCAAGGCAGACATGAAAAAAAAAATAGAATAGAAAGCAAAGACAAGAGATAGTGACACAATTTTTCCTGTTATTGGTTATCAGACGTCTGCTACGGTAAATGTTGTGTGAAGCTTTATCCGTCGTCACTTAACTCTTTGCACTCAACTAAATACTAATAACAATAAGTAAGCTGTAAGTTGTCCGGCCCTAAAGGGGGCAACACTTTAGCAACAGCTGCATCAAAACAAAACAGTAAGGGAGATGCTAATTATTCAGTGTATGTACATGCCCACACAGTCATGAGAAGAGCACTAATCAGGCAAAATAACTGAAAACACCTGCGTGGGCGGACTGCTGATTTGTAGGTGTTTTAATAAACTGTTGTTTCCATATTGTCAAAGTAGTTAAATGCTGCCCCTATTATCCCTAACACCCATTAATTAGGTTGCAAGTCCCAATGTAATTTAGAACAACAATACAGCAATCTAAATACAAATGTGAGGCAAACAATGTATCAGATCTTTTACTGTACCAAAAGAGTAATCAACCCACATTCCATTCCTTACTTCTTTATGAAGCTAACTATATTTAGTAAGAAAACAATAATGAAGAGCTGTTTGCCTTCTTTGGAATAAACCGATATCAAGACCCCCTAAAATGCAAATAAACTTAAGAAGTGAAGTGGCCGGACAACAGGATCATGTGTCCTATGCCACAAAAAGTGTGCCACATGTAAAGAACACTAAATGACAACAGTTTACAGAACCTCAACAAAGTAGCACAGTGCTGTCCTCACCCTTTGAGAACAAACGAGGCAGAGTTAAAGTAGATGGAAGAGGAAGGAGCTAGCTGCAGCTCCGAAATCATTCCTCCCAATCCTGTTTAATTACATTGTGCAGCCCGATGTGAAAAGGTGTCAGAAGAGCAGAGAAGCGAATCCTGTCCTAATGAATGGAAACAGATGGATGAGACAGCAAGCAGGGCTACCGCCAAGAACCGGGGTGGCACAGAGGGAGAGAGGGTGCCAGGCAAAGAAAAGAGTTCCAGATAGAGAGGAGGAATATAAGAAGAATCATGCAGGTTTCGAGGGAAAAGAAAGAATCAACACCAAAGCCAAAGTTTCTAAATGACATACAATTTTCCCCCTTTTTTTTGAAAATAAGTGACATTTTTTCAAAGGCAGGTAAAGACAAACTAAGCTGTGGCAAAGGATGCAAATATGTCTAGATTCAATCCTCCACTGAGGGGCCCTCAATTAAACCATAATGTGTACTCTGTCATTCTCAGGGCAAGGCAAAATATTTCAGTCTGCAAACTGCAAGCAACACAACCTTGTCTTTAGTTGTTTTAGATATGACAAGGATTTTCTAAAGATGGGGTTAATTACATTTGCTTCCGGTGCAAATTATCATGTCTCAAAGTTTTCTTTTTTTCTCATCACCATTTATCAAGCTGCAAGTAAAATTACGTTGTTTTGATTTGTTTTGTTTTTTGTTCTGAGTCTATAAGACTTATCAGAAAAGTTGACTGTCCCACCAAGAAAAGCTTCAGTCGTCCCTTCCAAAAAATAAAAGACATGTCATGAAGCCCTTTGCCAGCCACATTTATTATGATGGGAGCAAAGTAGTCACATGATGCTGTTATTATGCTGCAAAGTTGGGAGGAGGCTGTGGTGGATGGATGAGTCAACAAAACATGAGAGACTGCTGTTCATTTTCCATTTCTAACCAACAGCTAATGTTGTTGGTTTTTTTAAACCAAAACCTCCAGGAACGCCACTCAGCCCTGATTCCAATTTTTCCGAGTAGCTACTCACAGTATTGCAGCAAAAAAATCCCCTTCAACCCAAAAAAGCAGTTTCGCCATACACCAAACATTAAAACACTGCAGATAGACTGGCTATACTAATGCAGTTTGTATGTTTTGTTACAAAAAAGTAATGTACCAAAATGCATATATATCCAGTGTAATCATGAGTCAGTTATCCATGTACAACCCACGCATTTGGGAAGGGTGCGATCATGTGACTATGCAACCCAGTGATGGAAGTAAAACAGGACCTTCCTATGCAACTTTACATGCCTAAACCTAAAAAAAGCCCAACCAGGTTTCTTTTCTTAAACCTAACCACAGTAACTTTACTTGCCTAAACCTAACCTACCTAACTTCATGTTAAGTACATGACTGTATTTAAGTATGTAACATCATTGGTAAGATATCATTTGGATTTTTAAAACTTCCCTTGAGCTGAGAAGAGCTATTTAAAAATCTGGGATATATTCATTGGGCCCCATACCCCGGAAGTAAACCCAGCAACTAGAAACTTTTTTTTTTTTTAAATGTGTGTGCCTCACAAACAATTCCATTGGACTGAGTACACCATTTTGGGGTATGGTATCTAATTATTATTATACATATATATATCTTTCTTGATCTATCCATCCATCCGTCTATTCTTTATCTCCTTGTTGAAATAAGAGAGAAATCTTGTAAAGTAAGGATCCAATGATCTGGGGATCCAATAATGCCATCAAAGGTGAGGGAAAGCGAGAGAATGGGTGGTGGAGGGTGAGAGAAATCTCCTTTGAGCATCCTGAATTAGCTTTAGCTGAGTGAGTGCAGGGATTACTCTGCAGGCTGAAATGAAGTAGTTGTTTAGACAGGGATATAGTATTTAAACAGAGGGATTTCTCTGCCAGACCTCCATGTCTCACTTAGACACACAGCCGTTCGAATTTTTGCATAAACACAGGCACACACAGATGAACAGTATGGAGAACACCATAGACAACTTATGGTACATGAATCGGCAGACAAATTTTTCCTGTCGCCTAAGTTTTCAGATCAACTTTAAAAACTTGTTCATAAGGGTTTATTTTAGTTCTCCTATCCAGTGCACATGTATTTTCCCCTAAATTATATCAATGAAATCTGATGAAATCGTGCTAAATAATAGATTAAGTCTATGGCTAGCTCAGTCGTAAAATTAAGAGCACACGTTTTGTCAATGTCAGATTTGTTCAGTCAGGTATCCAGGAACGTTTTACTAAGTGAAGCAATTTAGAGAAACATTTCTCAAGAAAGCATTTTTCAGGGTCCACGAATTAGTGGCTTAGGCCAAAACTTTCTGAGCAAGATATTAGGAAAACCCTTGGTAGTTTATATTCAGTACATACTACATGTGATGGATTGTCTGATAACCTAAAAAGGGACGCAATCCTATTTCCACTCACTGTGTATTGCACCATTAAATGTTTCCTTAACCAGGTTTTTAACAAGCTAATTAACTCACTCTCTGAGTCAGAGGCTTGTCAAGGTTCAGGCTACATTTTAATTAACAGTCAAGAAACACAGCTCCATCATCACGCATGGATCACTGATCAGGGTTTGTGTTACTTGATTGACTTAAGGAGCCGTTATCATTATCTCTCTAAATGTCTCTGTTTCACACAGCTGAAAATAAGACTGCTACAGCAGTTATTAAGTCAATCTTTTGCATTTCTTGGTTAGTCAGTTAATGTAGATTGACATTTGATGACAGGGTGTTGCAACATATGGTGTAATGCAATGTGTGTTTTCTGCAGTAAAGCTGGCCTATGTCTTTGTGTGTGTGTGCGTGCACAAGGTTGTCCATATTTGTGTGTACAAGATACTTCTCACAAGTATTAGAAGTGTTGGCTCAGCTGTAATAAGCTTTCTGTGAGGTGCTTTTCTCTGCGTGTGTATCAGCAAAGTGGGGAGGAAAGGCTCAATAGATTGCTTTGTATGGCTAATTCGCTCAGCTCATTAAATATTGAGGTGAAGGCAGATTTGTGTGATTGCCAATATACGAGCTCCAGTGGTCTTTGTTATGCCTCAGAGCCTGTGAAATAAAAGGGAATGCGCTCACACAGAGGAAAAAGTAGTGACACTTGTGTCATGGCAGCAATTTGTGTCCTGGAAAATGCAAATGCATGAATGAGCATATACACACTTGAAGCAGCTGTCTGCAATTAGTCAGAGGTAGTCACAGACATACACCCACAAATCTGCTTAATGATAGTTTATTATTTGATGTGTTATTACTTGAAATCAAGGGACTGAGAGATTATATTAGACATGCTAGCTTTGTGGTTTTATGACTGGCAAACAAATTGCTGACATGACACAAGTGTCACTCCTTTTTCCTCTGTGTGAGTGCAGGGAAGTTTGGGTGGTGGGTGGGTCACAAAACACAGGACTTTGCCCTGGATACTTTCCCCTGTTGACTGGTGTTCAGAACCGTGTGAACTTTGAGTCAGTTTAAGGTACACTCACCATATTTATTTTCCTAAACCTTACCACAGTAACACGTTAAGGATTTAACATCACTCGTGGGGCAGTAATTTGTAGGATATTATACAAACTGTTAAGGATAAATTAGCAAGAGCAGGGGGATTAAATATACAGATCTATGTTATCTTACCTTCCTACTATGGTGAAGATTCTGAGGGTGAAGCTTGTACCACTTTGTTATTCCTTTTTTCATTCAAAATTAGCATTTTGCAAATGTGACACTTTCTGTTGTTCAGTCTGTAAGGTTATTGCATATGAGGTGTTTCACAGCAGAAACCTGTTCAGGCTGATGTCAGATATGGGTAACTTCAAACATTAATGTGACCAGTGTAGGCAGAAAGATCAGATCTGGGGAAATGATTGGAATTGAGCATTCAGACCTGTAATGTGAACATAGCCTTTGATCTAGACTGAAAATATCTCTACAACTTCATGTTGAAATCAAGCAGTGACTTGCAAACAAAGCCAGAGCACTAGAGAATGGTAGAAAGGTATGTGCTGTAGACTGTTTCACAAGCTGTCGTACCAATAACAAAGTGCCAGTACCTGCTTCAGAACTTAAAAAGAAAAGAATCTCTTAAAAGTCTTAACATCTTCTTAAAGGATTGGAACAGCATTTTGTACAGACATTTGATTTCTCTGATTAATTCTAATAATTTGGGTGATCCCCTTTGTTTTCATCATGTGCTAGCATGAAGATAACTTGAATTAGGTAGAGACATTCATATTCCCCCAGGATGAATTGTAAATAGTGCTAATTAGCAAATATTGCCACGCTAACACTCTAAAATATGGCGATAAAATGATGTACATTATTCGCATGTACCATCAACAAGTTAACAATATCATTACAAGCAAAGGGGACTGCCTGTTGTTCTGATGGCCCAAAATTCTGAAGCCCTGTTACTGTGACAAATTTTCTGTTGGATCTAACGCCCATTTCTCTGACAGCCAAGTATCCCAAAAAAAAAACAAAGGCCCAATGCTCCAAAGTCCCGTTTCTCCAAAAATACACACTTCCTCTGGTTAGACAAATCAATCACCAGAAAATATAGATACACTACATTTGTCAATAACTCTGTGGCAAAGATGTGGTAAGACTGAGACACAGAAACCACTTGGTTATTGTTCTGCCCCCTTTTTAGGGCATGTGTGGCTATTCAGCAGAGTTTGTGCGCTGCATTGCCCTCTGCTGGATATTCAGTGGCAGCCGCCGCATTGTTAGAGTTAACTAAGCATGGTGGAGAGCAGACTGTTAGAACTTCTCCATCTGCAACTTTCATCTTTCTATGTTGTTGCCTAGGACACTATTTTTCCCTAAGTGTTATGCAAGTTTTTTGGGATTTTTGAGAGCATATTTTAAAGATACAGTTGTTGATTTACTTAAAATACGTCAAATAAGTATGATTAGCCACCGATTAGCAAAGTGACTCAGCATATTCTGTTTTTAACAGCTGTGCTTTGCATTGTTTTTATTGTATGTGAAAGGGTAATATTCTGATTTCTTTACACTATTTGTGCTTTTTTCAGTTTTACAGGAAAAAAGAGAAAAGTAAAGTTGTTACACCTTGTTTTTATTGTGGAACTGCACACTGTTAGTTAACTGTCTAGCTCTGAACACAGCTACTCATTGCAAGGGCAGTGTAGTTATAGTTTGGAAAATATCAATGTTTTGTCTTAAAACACCCTCATTTGGTGGTACAAAAGCCACTGGAGGCTTTTGTACCACCGAAGGGGCAGGGGTAGGTTCATAAAAAACACCTTGACTGGGTGGTCGCTAAAAGCACTGGGGATCAGTGGCTCAACTGTTGCTGGGAAACAAAGTGATAGGTATTTAAAAATACCTTGCATTGCTGGCTAAAATGCAGTTGGGAAACACTGCGATAGGTCGGTAAAAATTCCTGCAATCAGTGGCGCAAACACCACTGGGAAACTGAAACTAACCACAGGGAATGGTTTATTTCTAGAGAAACAGGACTTTGGAGTAAAGGGCATTTGTGTTGGGGAAAGCGGCCTGTCAGAAGAATGGGCTTTCGGTCCAATGGGACAATTTCAGACTAACAGAGCTGCTTAAATTTGGGCCATCAGAACAATGGCGTTGCACTACATCAACATGCCGATGTTAGCATTTGTCTCTAAGCACCACTGTACTTAAGTACAGCTTCATACCTTCAAAAAGGTGAGTACAAGACTGCAGAGAAAAGGCTACAGATTACAGTGTATAGAGGCCGGAAAATTAAGCGCTGAAGCAACATTGCCATTGTTGAATCTCGTTGCCAGGTTTTACATACAGGTTTTAAATACTCTTTTGGTTGGTGGTTCAGTCTGACAATCAACTCAAGGTCATTGGTATTTTAAGGCCTGGGAACCAGACTCAACAGTAAACTGTATTAACTAAAACTAAAAACAAACTGCACTATTGACTGCTGTCTGACCTCTCTTAACAGATGCCTTTTATGACCTCTTCCCACATGTGCATGCATGTGCAGTGTGCTCACAAGTCTACATACCTCTATTACTATTTGTGTAGATGCATGTGCTGTAGATTTCAATGTTAGTGTGCTTTGACTCTCTGTTAGTGTGTAGCTGTGAACAGCAATGACATATAGATACAGAAAACAGCTCTAACTCTCTGCATTCCTCCATCTCAATCCAGGAACACCAATTCCCCACCACACCTCCTCAAATGGCCACTTTACCTCGATGAATTGGGTTCAAGTGCAATCTTGCCTATTGTCACATGTAGTTTAGGGGCTATTTCTTAATGGTGTACCCATTGCTCTCCGTCCTCTTTTCTCTCCTCAAGTCACTCCATTCCTTATTGAATAGCACTATGTCCTTCTTCTGGGAAGAGAAATGTTTTCCTCAGGTACTTCAGGGCAACTACAAGGGTCTTAAGTGTTGTCAAAACAAGCTTGGATGTTAGAAAGAAGGGAAAGTAAATCAAAGCTAAAGGCAGAGATTCACACTATGTCATCCTAACAACTCTGACGGCCGGCAGCACCAATGCATCACTAGCAACATTTTCCTTTAAATCACACAGAAACATCTTGTTACCAAGGAATGACTCAATAGAGTCTGACCCTTGTCGCATTTTGTGAATTGCTGAATTCGCATCCCAGTGTCACACAAAAACAGCCCACTTTATCATTTGATATAATAAAAATCATAGGACAGTTTAACATGCATAGTGCTTGTTTGCCTCATTGTCAATTACAACACTTAAAAGAAAATCATTGACAATGTCCATAAATAATCATTTGTGTTGCCTTGTTTAATTGTGACTATTATAAAGCGATTACAACATTTGATTATTCTAATCTTCCAGAAGAAATATTCAATTAAAAACAAATTAAAAACTGTGAAGCTTTTGTTGCCAAATTTATTACAGAAGACTGTTTAAAGTTTAATTTGTTTTTGTGAACTCTAAAATTGATGTTTTTCTTGCACCTCCTTCAATACATACCCATCCTCCTATTAAAATACTGCACACGTGGCCAGCTTCAGTCATTAAGATAGTTGAGGAGTTTTACATTTTTAGTCTTGAACACATTATCTTATCCATCCACAGAGGAAGAGAAGATATATGCATACTGCAATCTGACTTTTTATTACATCACATCAGTAATGGGGATACAGATGCACATTTGAGACAAAGCCCTTAGCCATTAGGGTAAACTCCATTACGAGGTACCAGTAGAAAAGGCTACAAGAATATACGTTTGATGAGTAAACAACCAAAGAAACAAAACCACAAAACCAGCCAACAAAGGGCAGTATTTATTTAGGCCGGCCAGCTATAACTGGAAAAAACGACCACAAAGGTTGACTTGCACAGTCAAGAGTCAGCAGGTTTTTAGAACCCATACTTATATATATTCTTAGGCGGTGCCCTCCTGTGGCCATGGTAACTTTTACAGGAATAGAGGAAGTAATGTGACATTGCATAAAAAGTGACAACGTCCATGTATTGTTGTAAAAATGATGGAGAAGCCCCTCTAGGCTGGGCAGGAGGGGTTAAACAAACACAGGACTTTCACATCGGAGAGCAGTGTTTGCGTCCCTGAGTCAACATTAATTTCTTTTAATAACAACATGCCCAGTATGCTAGCAGCCTATACGCAGCATGTTACACTGGCGTACATGTTGTGTAGTATGTGTGTTGTGTCATGATAAAAGTATTCTTATTCAATACCAAACCATGATGTTTTTCCGACACCTTGTCCACATAGTTTTGGAGCAGAATTGTGACCACTCATGACCTCAGGACATGTTCACGATTGTGACTGTTAGAACGGTATGCTGCTTTTGATGTCAGTGGAAACCAATATATTTTGTCCTTTAGGTTTGAGAGTGTGTTGGTTTATACCATAAACTGCATATGAAGATGGACAATACGTCCCCACTTACCTCTGCTCCTGTGTAAATGGAGCCAAAATATCCCGCATACAGCCTCTGTCATCTTGCACTGGTGACGTCTTTTGGAGTTGGAGTCTGCATAGCTATCTCTGCGGTGGTGGAGTTCCCACCCCACCACCCGTCTGACCATTCCCGAGTGAAACACCTTGAAAAGGGGAGAAATCAATAAACATGCAGGCACATGATGCTTCCTCACTGGCAACTTCATTCAGAAAGTAGTGTATGTCTCAAATATGTTTAGATCAGTTCAAAAGTTAGTTTAATATAAAACATCCAAACGATAATATGCATATTCTTTTCATCTCAATTGCGACTTTACAATCTAAGTTTCTTATTTTCGTTGCATTTCATTAGTAAACGGATAAGTAGACTGTAATTTCCCATTTTTTCTTATATACATGAAAATTGCCTATTGAACATTATCTGCAAACTTAAGTGATCAATCTGAAATGAGTTGGAGACACAAAAAAATCTATTCAATTTAAACATTTTGTTATTTGTCTTGTTCCTTTTTCACACAAAAAATTATGTTAAAAATGAACACATCATTTCATCAACATCATTAATAATTAATCACATACATGAACATTGGCAACTTCATATTCTGGATGTGTGCCTTACAGAGCTAAACACAATCCCAGCGCACACACAAGGGCTATGTGTCATACCTGACCCACCGTGCGTGTAACACCACCCACTGAGGAAATGGTGTTTAGCTAACTGCTTACTGTTTACCAGTTAGCAATCTAACAATCAAAACAATGCTTCAAAAACACTGAACATTCGTTAAGCACGTCGCCAAAACACTAGCAAAACAATTTGGCAAACATACTACAAAATTCAAGACTAAAAGTACTCATTTCATACCTGAAAAGGGAAGAAATCAACAAAGATGGACGGTTGCGCTGTTTTCTTTCTAGCAGCTTCTCTGAGAATGAGGCCTTGCAGCCTCGTGCTCCCTTTCCCACCTGAGCAGGCATGAGTAATCAATCTCAAGCATCATCTCTCAAAAATCTCAACAAGTAGATCACAGATTAACTCATCTGGCAGGTGCATGTTTCTCAGAGCCCTTTATGTTTATTCTAGTGCACTAATGTTTCTGTACTTTTTTTATCAGTTTATCAGTTATCAGGAGTTTTTATCAATTTTAATACTTTTAAATTTTAATCTCTTTTACAGCAAATGTAATTGTAATCATTTACAGTTACTAAGAAAAAATATATAACCAAATTACAGTTACTGATCAAAATGGGGTTACACATTTTTTTTTTTTTTTTTAAATCAGTAGGCTTTACGTTTATATGTTGAATAAAACAGTCACACTGTTGCTTTACATCTTTTTGCTGTGCAAAAATGCTTTCTTTGGGGATAAAACTGGTCTGCAAATTTGTTGAGATAATCAGATTATTATTACTAGTATCAATATTGTTATTATTATTATTATTATCAGAAAAAAGAACACCTGAACAAACATGATAAGGTGAGGTGATAAGAACTGTATTCTTATCACCCTGAAATGTATTCGACCTGTAATTTGAGGTATTCGTTTGGGCCATGTCCCATAAACTAACATGGAGGGGGTGGGTTTTTTGACCTTGCAGTCAGCTACCAAGGGGCGATTGAGATGTTTTGGCTTTTTATATGCTATCTATAGTTTATATGGTATATATTTTGAACAATATGTCATAACATTTGTTGTCCAAAACCTTTGCTAGGCTACTTAAACTACTCAACCCCACCATCAGGGCTAGCGCCTCGCTGATATGCAGACAAACATAAAGAAATTCTTAACTTGATGCACATTTTTAAGTTTTAGCCCATGAACACATTGACATACCTTAATGCTTGTAGGTGTGAGCGTGAATGATTGTCTTTCTCCATGTGTCAGCCTTGTGATAGCCTGCTGACCTGTTCAGGTTTTACCCCGCCTCTCACCCAGTGTCAGCCAGGATAGACTCCAGCCCCCTTGCGACCCTGAGTAGGACAAGCAGTTACAGATAATGAATGGATATATTTACAAGATCCATGCATGGCAACCAGAGTATGTTTAAGATTAGGAGGAGGTTGTTCGTTTTGCAGAATTGTCCAATATCAACATTCTGTCCAGCAGTGGGATCGTAGATTTGATGACCACCCTCACTGTACGCAGCCGCACCTGGAGCCTCTGACCAACTCCCTCCACGGCAGGGATCTAATTTGTCTCCAGTATCAGCTCTGGATAACGAGCAGCAAGCTGTCAACAGGCCCTGCTGGCAGTGACCGCACTGTGTGACCCTCTGAGGACGGCTGCATGTCTGGCCTGCTCTTCTCACTGATTGACACCTACAGGGAGAGATAGTGTGAGAAAGAGAGAAGAAAAGAGGGATAGAGAGATTGTGAGCATGTGCAAGAAAGAGGATGGCAGGTGGAGACAATAAGAAAGAGTCACTGGCAAAGAAAGAGTATGTATTTTAAGAGTAAGGGAGAATGACAGAGCAAGAAAGAGGCATCAAAGAGAGTGCAGGCGCTGATCTCAAGGGCTAATCTGATACTGACTGGCAATTAATGTAGGCTAACCTGAAAACGACTCCAGTAGAAATGGGATAAAACTGTGCATTTCATTTGCTATCAAATAATTAAATATAAGCCGTATAGGAAATAAGTCAAAGCTACCACTGTGCTGAAATCTCAAGAAATATGACGGCCTATTTTTGCTAGAAATAGGCACATTAGGAACTGAAATGAAACTGGTGTCAAAGATCAGTTCATTTTCTCAAAACGTGTTTCCAAGGTAAGACTTTATTGTGAGGTGGCATCTGGTGAAAAATAAGAGCCATCAGCTTTGGTGCAGAGCTCTATGTTAAATGTGGGCCATTGCCTTTTAAGCAGAATATCGAAAAGCTAAGTTGCTCTACTGAGTCCCATAACAATCCTTGTAGAAGGGTCTCACAATAACTGGATAGCATGCTGTTGACTGCTTGTGGACTAGGAGAATGCAGTTTATGAGCAGATTTGTCATAAAGGTGCCTATCTGGAAAAAAAAAACAAAAACCTGCTGTTGGATGGCGGTAAGAATCATAATATCCAACCTGGATTCTCTTCAGCACCTGAAATGCATGTTCTCTAATATGCTGTCTGGCTTGTGTAAATCCATGCATGGCTAAAATTTAATAAAAGTAAAAAAAAATGAAAATTAGCATTTTTTTCATCTTCAAGATGCAGAAGATTCTGGTCACAAGAATGTAATTTCCTTTTTTGGCGAACTAAATCTTATGAATCTCCTCAGTTTTCCATCAAAACATCTCATCACTGTGATCTAAATGACTTTATAAGAACAAAAAAAATTCTAATTTCTTCTTTTACATGAACAACATTTTTAGAAGAGTAAAGTTTGCCAAAACTTTTTTTAGAGTTTGGTGGGTTGAGGCCCCTTGCCTTTATCATGTTTATCTTAGTGGTCATCATCAATTTCTAAAAGTGTTTTAAAGCCTTAGCAAGCAGTTTTCTATTAGTATCAAATGTAAAAAAAAATCATAATGACCTTTCAGCATATTGTGATTCAACTAGTCTGAAAGGTCTGAGAAACTCAGGCCAATCACAAGTCTTTTCAAAAAGAGGGCTGCTCTGCAAATACAGTAAAGGTGCGCATGCAAGTCCCAGGTGGTGAAAGCCTGATTTAATGGCAGGAAAATATTGCAGAAAAATACAGGGGTTGAGACAGAGAGGAGAAAGCTACAGGAGGAAGGTGTGTTTTGTAATTATTATCTTTTTTTTATCTTTTTGTTTCCATAAAACTGCCTACTCCAGCTTTATATAGAGTGAAAAGGGGTGATAGACCGTGTAGTTTCATTTTATAAGCGTAATCAAACAAGCAAATATAAAAAAGTAAAAAACAATTGTGCCTTGTGATGACTCGTGGTTGTGTTTTTTTAGTTCTCTTTCTATTGATATAGGTTTTTTCATTTTGTTACTGTGTATTCTGATCTATTGACTGAAATATATTTTCTGAAATGTACAGTGTTTTCTGTGATGTTTTCTCATACGTTTTGTTTGGGTTTTTTGTTTGTGTATTTTTTTGAAGGTGTGTTTTCTGCATTGTTATTTTGTTTGACAAAAGTTGAGTCGTGTTTGTGTGAAATTTAGCACCACTATATTTTTAGCCCAAAAATATTCTACTTAAATTATAAAAGTCTAATCATGAATATAGACCTAAATCTGTCCCCTCTTATGTAAAGGAAGAAAACAGTTAAGTGTTGTTCTGTTTTGGGTTTTTTTCTTTTCTTTTAAAAAGAGTAAAAAGAGTAAATGTTCCTGTGGTCACGAAAGTGTGACTGTTCTCATTATTTTTTAGCAAACTAAACTTTGCATCACTTATGTAAATTACTAATGTTGATTAAAAGAGCAAAGAAAATAATACCTCCTACCTTGTTATGACTAAGACATTATTTATTATAAGTGGTTGAATTATTCTATTGTTAAAAAGAGCCAATTAGGGAAGTCACATGAAATAAATAATACAAAAAAGGTTTTGTCCTACAAGCAATAAAAGCAGAATTAATGTTTTTTCTTTTGTTACTAAGATTAAAATATGTCATATTAAGCCAACCTGATAAATCCTCTCTTGTTTGGGGGGGAAATTCCTGGCTGATTTACATATTCATGAATTTTAAACAAAGAGTGTAATCTGCAGTAAAAACACTCTTGCATCTTAAATGATTAAATGAAATTTCCTTTATTTCCCTAGATATGGCCATTGCTCCCTCTTTGTAAACATAATGCACAATGCTACTGTTTGGCTTTTGTTTGTTGGAGAATAACATCTGATTCAAATACACATTACCCCCCCAACCCCACACAAAAAAAAAAAAAAAAAAAAAAAAAAAAAACTTACATAAAGATGGTCTAGCTGCTGTGGCTGAATATGTATTGCACATGTTGAATAACAACTATCAAGCTTCTTATCAGACTGCAGTTGTGTGGATCCTGATAAAGCCATTCTGCCCTTTTCACTAAAGCAAAGAAGACAGTGTCCACATCCCAGAGCTACAGTTGCTTCAGTACCAAAGACTGTCACTCAACACTGGCTTAGGAGCTATTCAGAAGGGATTTAGGATTTTTCTCTCTAGGATTGCAAAAGATGAAACAGTGAGTGAAACATAAAGGAACAGTGTGTAAGAATTAAGGGGATTGCGGTGCATCTAGTGGTGAGAACTGCAGATTGCAACCAGCTGAAATTTATCCAGGTTAGAAATTTTTCACAGTTAATTGTTCAGGAGGCTTTTTTTTTTTTTTTTACCAGGAACCAAATCATCCGCAGAGGTCTCTTCCTTTCCAACACAGGTGGACCCACTGATTACCTACACTGTTTGGCACGTCAGAGACAAGCCGATAGCCTACCACATGCTAATGTGTCTTCACGTTTTTTTCTCTGATAACTTAAGATCCAGACATTCAGATGGTTGTACAGGGAGCCAAATTATCCACAGAGGTCTCTTCCTCTCCAAAACAACCAGGCCCAGTGATTTAAACGATTTCAACACTGAAGAAAGCAGTTTCATGTTAAAAAAAATGAAAAATGAAAAAAAAAAATAGGGTTTTAACTTTGCTGCTCATCTCTGAGGCCAAAACAAAAATTACCCTGTCTAGAGCCAGCGCCTGATTTGTCCATCATGAGCCTATGGAGAAATATTACTGTGAAACATGGCAATCTGTGTGGGAGAGGACCCGCTCTGAATGTAGATATAAACAGCTCATTCTAAGATAAGGAAAACACAAGGACTATTATTTTCACGTTATTATGCAGTGAAGAAAACATACTTATTACATTACATTATATTTCTGACAATATATCCCCCTACATCCTACAAACAAATCAAATCAAATCAAACTTTATTCCGGACACAGGGAAGGTCCATAGTACAAAGAAGGCCTATCCCCTTAAGTCCTAAACACTGAACCTTTAAAAAGTAGAAACATTTACAAAACAAAACAGATCTTGCACCAAAGTACAGCAGGTATCTCGTTCATGTGCCATTTGTCTGAAGCCAGATAGAAAAATGATTTCATTTGGAGCATTACTCATAAAGGTAAACACAAACATCTGTAAAACTAGCGAGCACTGGAAGCAGATAATCACAGCGTCTCTAATTTTCTCCGTATGAAAAGAATGACTTAAGAAGTCAGTATGATGCATTAGTGATGATTTCATTCTAATAAATCCAGTAAATATCTTATAACTCAGAGGAGTGAATTTTCATTATTTTAAGTGGTTCCTCTCAGGTTTTCACTTTCAGCACAACCGACACATTTCCTTTTGTCGCCCCCTCTGGATTTTAGATGAAGCAGCGTCTTCTGATTAAAGAGCTGGCAACCTTCAGCACTTATTGATAGGGATACTTTAAACCACTAAAACTGAGGTCGATGCTAGTTTGCAGTTGGCTGGGGCTTTTGAATTGATGCAGTGATTTGATAAAAAGAGTGTATTTTATCAGGTCCATAAGAAACACTGGTACCATAAGAACAATGCAGGTACAGTAACTGACAGCGATCCATTAAATGATGATCAGGCTTCTGGTTTGGCTAAATATGAGAATAAAAGAAATTTCAATACTGGTTTTAATCATATAATCATACTGCACATTCATTCACACTATTTAAATGACTTTGAAGGACTGAGTGTGCAGTCTCAATGCACAGATATTTTCATGTCGGTGCTCAGCTCTGCTCGAAAAACAGCTTTACATGCATCTCTCCAAACAACACTGGCTGTAAATCTGTAATCAGAGCTAGTAAATTCACAGCAGGGATGACCACACAGCCTGATATCATCTAAATGCAGATTACATTCATTATCAGCCTACACACTCTCACTGAACTCTGTCTTTTTTTTCTTCTATTTTTTCCTCTTATCATCATCTCTCTCTCTCTTTCTTCTAATCTCTGTCCAGTCTTCCAGTCTTTTATTTTTTATGCTCTCACCCCTCTCTTGCATCCATCCCTGCTCAATAATCACTTCAACAATGACTGATTACAAGAGAAGAAAAATCCCTGATCTAAAACAGAGCGCATGAATAATTTCTAGATGCTTGTTTGGTCCCTCAGACGCGTCGTCTGTTTGTTGTTGTGTGACAGTGTAGCATTTTCTGATTTTTGTTTACCGTCTGGCCCGTGGGAGGGGACGGCACTTTTTCCGCAGATCAGAGGGAGATGTTATCTCACAGCAGAACTGCTCCAGTCGGCTAAAGCTTGCATGTGTGTTTTCTTGTGAGTGCATATGTTTGTGAGTAACATCTCATAGCTTTGCAGCTCTACTGGTCAGCATGCGACGAGTCACTAAAATCATTTCTTATCAGTCGCAGGGGCAGATACATCCCCTACCGCTGCTCTTCCAAAATCACACACACCTTGAAAATGAAGCTTTGAAGAATGTCAATTACAGCTCCTTCAAGAATCTGTATCACTCTCTTTGGTGTCTCTCTGTGAGATAGTTTTCCTATAGTGCTGACAGCCTGGCGACAACAGCTCTTTGATATTGTGTTGTTCCAGGCCGAATCACAAATTAGCATCCATGCCAGATTCCTTTGGCAGGAATGTTGTGGCAAGAGATGAGGGGGAAAACAGAGCAAGAGTGAGAGAGGGGAAAATCAATGGAGAGAAAAAGATTAGCAAAAAGAAAATGAAAATTAGGGGTGGGTTATAGTAGATAACAAGCAGGATATGGTGGCAGATGCAGTTGTCAGGTCAGACAAAGAATGTGAGGAAAGACAAGAGAAAAGGGGAATAAAGAGAGATTATGGTTGCTGGTTACAATCCTTGATCATTGTTGTAAGTTTAAGAGGGGCAGTGAATGAGAAAATAACTTCATGTAGCAATGGCATTCTGATGAGGAATATACTGCAATGCTTCATTGGGTCAGGTCACTAATCAGCAGGGGCGTAGCACCAAATTCTAGGTCCTATACATAAGCAGTTTCTGTGGGCCCCCGTCTTTACTCTCTTGATCCTTCCTTCCCTCTTTTACACTGCTTGTTCAAGGCGGGAATAGCACGCCAATATGCCGCCTCAGCATTCTGTATAGGTACAAAATGGGAGATAGAGTGGTCTCGCCTTTGAGCCACCATGGGAGGTAGCAACAGCAGACATGAAAAGCAGCCAGTAGCAGTTCGCCACTAACTCAAAGAAGAACAACAACAAATTGGGAAAAAATGAGATTCGGGAGCTCCTTACCCTCCGAGAAGAGGACGACGTAAGTTGCTATATAACAATCAAGGTTAATAATTGTTACTGCCATGTAAGTGCAATTGCAATAGTTTATGAAGTGTTGCAGAAACATTTGTTATATGTCACACTAGGGGTTGACACTGATCTATTAAATATCATGTTAGACTGATTTATGCATCCCATTTTTATTTAGTTGTGGCTCTATTTCTCAGAAAAAAAAGTTGCAAACAAAACCAAACTTTCCCATACAGCGCCCTACTAATGAGTCCTGAAACCCAGAATTTTTTTAGCATTTCAGTACTTATGGTTCACCCATCTCAGAGTCAATGGGTTTTTTGAATGGGTTTTTGGTTGGGTGTCTAAAATGACCTCTGCTGTTAACACAAGCTTAAAGACACTTTTTTTCTAAGACATAAAATACATCAGTAAATACTCAAATTTGTACCCAACTCACAAACTTTGAAGCTTTTAGACACTATGAAAAGGTGGTTGCTACCAACTGGTTAAATGACACTACAGAAAGTCATCACGCCAAGCTGCACCAAACACGGCTTTTTGTGGTGGAAATGTTAAGTCTTGTAGTTTGTTTAAAGCATAACATTACCTTTTTACTTCTGGGAATTGCATTTACGTTTCGAAAATCCAAAAAGTAAGTATCACAAACATTAGTTTGCCACAGAGCTTATTTCCTGCAGTAATCCAAAATCCCATGGAAAAATCCCATTGGCTTTTTGATGAGGGAACCAGGGTAAAACTAACTTCTGCATCGGCCTACAGAAGAACATCATCCCTCGTGTAATCAGTCCACCTCCCCACACCCACAAACCCCACCCACCACTTTGACGCCCCTGCTAATCAGCATTGTGATTGCAAATTAATGAATAACTGTTTATGTGACTAAATTTACACCTGCCCTAACACTTTAGCACATGTTTGATGAAATGTGTTTTAAATCAAAGGCTGAAATAATGGCCATTTTATCTGGCCAACAGGAGTTATTTGTGCGAGTGCTCAGCTGTTCATCTGGCATTCCTCAAAGTGTTTTGCTGTCACATCATAGCCTTGGTAAGCAGGTGTAAATCTAGTATAATGTGACTGGTCTGTGTATTATATTATCCAGCATGAATTATGAGCCAACAGCGCACTCAGTTAGCCCAGAGCAAGAGACAGATGGATGGGTCAGAGCAAAGATTTTAATGTTGGTCCTGGAGGGATTGGTGCATTGCTCAGCATGATTATGAAGACAGGCATGCACACAAGCACACACAGAGAAAACACACACTGACCTATCACTCTCACGCACAACACGACCTTGCGCGTTCACACACAAGAATGATGAAATTGGTTATGATTGGCTTTGCCCCTTGTAAATCCAAGAGGCACTGGCTTGCCTCCATTTTTGAGCTTTTCTAATAATGTTGGTCTTACCTGAACCTTAGTGAAAGCACTCGGGTCTCTGCAGCAAATAAAAGACAACCTCCAACTCATCCATGTCGTTGTTTTCATTCCCCTCTGCTATAGCCTTTGATTATTATTGCCCACTGCTATAAGCTGGCACTGACGGGTCACCACAAATTGAGCCACACAAAGGATTAACTGGATATGGAAAGGGCACAACAGGCCAGTTGGAAGTTGAAGTTAAGCTGCTGTTCTGGCTATATCTGAAGTACATATCCTAAAGAAGTTGGTGTGATGCAACCAGAAAATAGTAGTTTCTTGTGAGTTTTTCAGCCATTCTAGCAGCGTGACTCCAAGAATGGTAATACTGGCCTGGTAAACCATGAACTGATCCACTTTGGTCCAGAGTGAAATATCTATCAGATAGATTCAGGGTCCAAAGAGATGTCCTTCTGAGTTTGGTGATCATGATGTTGAGATTGAAATTTTTGGTTTTGAGTAAAACATTGATCGGATTGAAAACATTTTTGTTTTAGACATTCATGTTCCTTTTAAAACTGACTGTAATCACTTTAGTGATCCACAGAGTTGTAATCTAGGACCATCATGTAGTAAAAATGTAGTGAAATTTTTAATATGTCTAACACTTTGGTTTATGACCAAATAGTTAGCATGCTAACACAAAAAAATGAAAACAGTGAACATCTGTAACATTTGCGTAATGCCAATGTGTTGTCATTGACAGCACCGAGCAGGTTAATGTCAGCACTCATTACTGTGCAGTTACGGCTTCACAAAGCCTGGTGCGCATTTTGTATAAAATAATGGGCGTGGCTACCATGATGGTGGTTTGAAGACTGCCATTTCGAAGCCTCAAGTTCGGCAGTTCGGGTGGAGCTGTGGAGAGCAAGGGGTGGATCCATAGATATATTGGGAGAACTGGATACAGCATTGAATGCGAGGCCCCGTTCATTCTTATGAGAGTTGCTCAGTTGTGCATCACAACAAAATTGTTTATCTGTTGTGAATAAATTTACTCAGATTATTGTTGGCACTACCTCTGCACTTTGATGCACGTACAGCAAGTGCACTAGAGATGGTGGCAAGTGCAGCCGAGTGGCTGTGTTCTGCTAACTTGAATGGGGATAAAATGATGTTATCTGACCAAATGGATTAAATCCTGATAGTGAAACATGTCAATCACAGTGGTTAAACTGATCTGCTGATTAACAGACATCCTTTTGACCCACAAACTGCTGCAAGCCTCGCAAACAGCAAGTCACTCAAGCAACCTGCCCTTAATCATGCATAATTTTAAGCCTTAATAAAATTAAAAAGGTTGAGTTATAAAGAAAAAATTCACCCCTGTTCAGTTGACATGAATGTTGAAATTAGCTATAGAAACCAAACATGTTTTTTTGTACAAGGCTGTAAACATGCTGAATTCTGCTGAGAAACTGAGCATTCAAACATGGAGTCTATAGGGATTGACTCTCTCCTGTAGCCAGTCTCAAGTGGCCATTCAGGGAACTGCACTTTTTGGTGCTTCCATGTTGGCTTTATTTTTCAGCCCTGGAGGCTGCTGCTTGCTAGAGCGTAGCTGCAGATGGTTCTTTTTACAGTATTGGCACTTACTGGTTATGTGGATATCAAGTCTGCTCTGGCAGTCAGTGTTGTCCCTCTAAGCTATCGCAATTTTGTTGCCATTTATATATCTCCTGCTCAGAAGAGCCAGTCACACATGTGAACGGTTAAAATTTGCACCTGATTCTCTGCATGTTTCTGAGAGGATCTTCAGCAATGTAACACATTTGGTCCCTCGTATCTGTCGTGGTGGCATTTTTTCACACAAGTCAGTTCCTGGCAAAGTCAGCTGGAAGAAGATGTGTTAAATAGGCTCAGGATTTCCCAGAGAGGAGGAAGTATGAAAAGATCAGCAGAGCTGTGAATAAAAATAATGCCCTAAGCAAACTCATTTTTATCACAGTGACCTGGCATTTACAAGACAACCTTTATAGAAATTTAATTCACCTGTCTTCTGTCTTAAATGCTTGACCCCTAGAGTCAAGTCAGAGTAACTCATTGACATTTTTTTATATTTGATTGGAAATCTAAAAACTAATCTAAACTAGGATGTTACCAGAAATCTGTCATTTCTTCGTAAAACATTTAAATAAAAGTAACTTTAAATGAACTTGCAAAGTAAAGTCATACATCTCTGCAAATCCCAAAATTGACCAGAAATCATACATAAACAACTGTTTAATACATTAACGTAAGTATAAATTGGCATAATTTTTTTTCCCCAAGGTTAATATAAAGAAGGAAAAAGAGAACCTCCATAAGTGAATGTTAGCAGGCTGCACTGTTGGGGGTCACAAATCTGCAATGGCCAGTGAGACGAAATGTTGTGATTGGCAGAGTGTCAGTGCAGCAGTAAAAGCTGCTGCTTCACGAGAGCTGAACCTTGAGAGGAAGTGGTGCACTCAAACTGGGAGTACTGTGCAAACAAACTCAAAGAACACAAAAGATAACATTAAAAAACAAGGTTATGCTCTCTCTCTCTCTCTCTCTCTCTCTCTCTCTCTCTCTCTCTCTCACACACACACACACACACACACACACACACACACACACACACACACACACAACCAGGGTCAAACTGAGTGAAGCAGGCATGCTGCCCAGCTAATTAATTTGACACAACAAAAGATCTGTATCTCAGCGTAACAGCCTGCAGGACACAACAGCACACACACACCTGCCCAGAAATACTGTTTTAAAAGGTTGGAATAATGTTGAAAGGAAACAGTGTGCATGCGTGACAGAGATAAAGAGAGAAGGATAGCATGAGAAAAAAAATGAGCAAGGCCAAATGTAATGACCAAACTGTTAATAATCCAATTTTATGATTTTTTTTTTTTTTTTTTTCCCATTTTGCCTGTATTTGAAGGTCAACAGTAGGAGGGTGGTCAGGATGGACAGTCAGAGTCCAAACCACATGATTATGACAACAGAGACCAGCATTACCTTTACCACAAACATAATATGAGAAAAAAATGGTTTCACAATTGCATTGCTCCTTCCTTGTTCAACTCGTGTGTGTTTGGTACATATTTTATAATGCAGTGGGCATGCTGGCTGGGACACTGCAGGTGCATTTACATTTCCTTTTGTGTTTTAGGTAAGTGGGTTAAACTTGAAATAGTTATATGACCTGTGTGATGATCTTGCTTGCCCTGATGGATCAAGTCTTAAAAAATCCCCCCCCCCCCAAAAAAAAAAAAAAAAATTGCATTGATTACTTGTCACTGCACAGTCATCTGATTTCAAAATATGCAAGAGTTTGCCCTGGGCTAAATGAAATTCATACTTTTGCAAACTAGATATTACATGACCCAGAGAGTTGTTCTCAGTGATAATAATAAGAATTTGTGAATTTGACTGTTGGGATGGAAAGCAGTTAATAAGAGAGAGTGCAGCAGTACAGGCAGGCCTCACAGAGGCTCAGACCTGCCCTCTAACAGTCAGCTCTCATTATCTCAGCATCTCTGTCCCTGCACTCACTGCTGCTACCTCCCGCCACCACCGAAACAAAGGAGGTCAGCATACACAGGAGGACGGAGCAGAGACGGAGGAAGAAGTTTAAATATGAGTAAGAGTAAAGAAGTTAAAGGGTGAGGAGAGTGACCATGAGGGTGTAACAGATTGCAGTGTGCAATGATACAAGACAAAAACAAAGTGCTAAATCAAAAAGGGAAAAAAAGGGAAAATTCCAAATATATACATGTTATGTGAATGGAAAATGAGCAAGAAAGGGACTGTAACATGCTTTCAGAGAAGCAGCACAAAAAAAAAACCAAAAACCAAAACCTGACAACCCTGAGTGAACACATTGGGTTTAATGGAAAGGATGGATGCCTTAAATGCCAAACACTCTCGCCTTTTATAGTTAAAGTGAGTTGAATGACTCAAGATATGAGCGACCGACCATCTTGCCATCTTGACTGTGAAACTCCAAAGGTGATAATATATTTAAGGATGTGAAGAAAGGCAATAATCCTTTCAGTTTTTATTGGAAGTGGCAGATGGAAGAGAACTACTTTGGATTAGCAAGTGGGCTATAATGAACAAAAGGTAATGAAAAATCACAATCGGCCATAATCCTGGGCAAAACCTTTTTTTTTTTTATTGCTTGATTTTTTTCTCTTTTTTCGCAGCCTTGTGTGAGTGGATTACATAAAATAAGGAGACCCAATATAAAAAGCTGACATAATGGTTTAGCCGACTTAAGTCCAGTGCTCATGCTTAATTATGTTCTAAAATCACTAATTCATGAATGATTTTTCATGATAAAAATTACATTGAAAAGTTTTTTAAACAAACTATATGTTCACATGTGTACTGCATTTTGCAAATAGCTGCATGAAGGTTAAATGTTCAAGGAACCCTGTGTGTTTCGATCATGTGTGTGTGTGCCTGTGTGTGAAATATAGCCGTACGGTGTGTTCATTGTGCTCTAAATGGTAATGCAGCAGAGTCTATCTACATTGAGTAAACGCACAGGGAGTTTCCCGCCACAAGCCTGCCAACTCCTCTCAGCCGGCCCCAGTGGGTTATCAAAGCAGACACTTGGCAACCTACTTTCCGAAGCAAAGCATCTGCCCATTCAGAGGCAATGGGGCTAATGTCAGACTCTATCATTCTTACGTTCAAAATGACCTTGGCATCAGCATGTACAGCAATAACTGATGCGCAGGTTTTAAGCGCAAGAGGGAGAAAATATAACTGCAAATCAATTCAAGTTTCAACGTGGGTCCTTGTGACAGCCATTACTAAAACAAAGTCACCTTCAGAGTGAGCAGAGGTGGCCATTACTTCTTTAAGAGGTGGGTTATTGATATTCTGTTCAGTTTGGACATGCTTGCTTGCATTGCAAGTTTTAGAATTGGGCTTCCAATTGAAAAATGCACACACACAAAGACACTCAGGAGACATTTTAAAACATCTGGTAGCTGTTTAACCCTTTGTCTGTCTCTCTGTCTGTCCAGCTGTGTGTCTTACTCTCTCAAAAGGCACTTGAAAAAAAAGACTGGAAACTGTGACTCATATGCAAAAACCACAGGTGAAGCCAACACAAACATAAATCCATTCTTCATTTATTATGACTTCACCACAGTAAGAGAGACTGGACATACTGCAAACTAAAATATAATGATCCATATCTAGCTGTGAAAAAAGGTGTATGCTGAACCCAAAAAAGCACTGAAGAGAAACAGGAGGTTATGTGGGCTTTGATTTTGCTAATGGTCACTTCTTGTACTATCTGATCCACTCACTGAAACACCAAAACCGCTTCTGTTTTCCACTTTGGTAAATGGACCTGCACTTGTACAGCGCTTTTCTAGTAATTCACACCCATATTCATAAACAGGTGGCCAAGGCTACCATATAAGGTTCCAGCAACTACTCTGTTTTCAACCATTTACCCACACTAACACACTGATGGAACAGCCATCAGGAGCAATTCAGGGCACAGTATCTTGCCCATCCAAGCAAACTTCAACATGTTGACTGGAGGAGCCGAGGACTGAACTACCAACCTTCTGATTGGAAGATGGCCCGCTCTACCTCTGAGTCACAGCCATCCTACTGTATATCAGGGGTTATTCCTTAAGCCAAAGGCTTACTTTTTTGGGAAATACTTTTATTTGCTTTCTGGTAGAGTATTAGACATCAAAATTGGTACCACTCTAATCTCTACAGTAAATATAAAACCATAACCAGCAGCAGCTTAGCCTAAAGACTGCAGAATCAGCTAGCCAGGCCTCCATTGGTAACAGTACATGTAATCGATGCGATACTTGTATTTTCTCTGTTTGAATTTTGTGCTTTTTATATGTGTAACTTAAGTAGATATCTATGTTCTTTTGTTCCTGATATGTTTGTGGCAAACAATGGCAAATCTTGTGGATTTACCATCCAAAAGATCTGAAATCCTGTTCAGTCAGTTATCCAATGAGAACTGCGCACCCGTTGTAGGTTGACTATAATTGTGTGTGCCTCTTTATCTTTGCTCTCATTCACTCTGCTGAAGGCACAGTGTTTAGACTGCGTGCTCCAGTTCTTTCTTCTCCCTTGGAAAGTCTCTGTCCTTGATTTGGCATGCAGATAAACCCTGTTTAATGGTAACCACCAGCAGCTTTCTTATTAAAGGCAGACAATGTGTTTTTTGTTTTTGTTTGTTTGTTTTTTGGTGTCCTTGATTTTTGCAGCTTCCTCTTGGATGTGCTGTCTGTGGTCTGACACCTGGCTGCTTTTTAAAAAGTCAAGACTTCAACTGTGCTCAGGAACATCCTAAACACAGTAAAGTAAGAAGACAATAAGAAATACAGGTAGCTTAAGGAAAATGAATAGTCCAGCACATAGCCCACCATGCAACAGCAAATTATTGTTTTTAAACTTTAGTTTCTGTACGGATTTAATAAGATATACTGTGTTTATTAGTGAGCTTTAGAGGTGTTGGTTGGCGGATTTTGATGCAGCTGGACAGAGCCAGATTAGCTGTCCCCCCCTGTTTCCAGATATTATGCCAGACTAAGCTAACAGGCTGCTGGCTGTTACTGTATATTTACGATCAGCTTCCACCAGCTTCATTTTTAACGGACTTGGGTGATATAAGCCTTTTCATAAACATGTTTCTCAAAGTTTTGACATTGTTTTTCTGTTAGAGGAGCATTGCTGGTGGGTTACTCATTGTGACATTTCTTTTTATTGATTTATTCTGAATTCACATAATCTAAAAGCAAATCAGTGCCCATTTTGCTTGCATATGGAGTGTGAGATGGAGAGAGTTTACATGCATGATTTCCAGTCTGACAATGGCTTAGCAGAGTGTCTTTGTTTTGGCTTAGCCTCCTTTGTCTCTCCCTGCTCTCTGAGAGCTGTGTCTAGTGTTTTAAGTGCCTGACAGCTAGAAGTACTCTACCTGTGGCTTCTCCCCTCTACACCACTGTTTTGCAGATGGATTTTAACTACTCTGCTTTTGGCAGTTTTCCCGCATACCACTGTAGAGTAAAGGTCAGACAGAGGTAAATATCACTTTATTGTAATGTGTTTCAAATATTTATGTCTTTTTTAGGAATGAGGATGCATTGTTGTCTCTGGACATTGAGATGATTATTAATTTAAGATTACATCACTAATAGATATTTTTGTAGAGTATATTTTAGAGGTGACACATCACAAACATATTAGATCAGCATGCAGCAATGACCATTGGAAGCAACATGCAGCCATAAGGGGCAAGCAGCACAAGCAGTCCCACTGTTTGGTGATTGGCCAGCTGTGAATTGGTGTCAAAACCAAAAGGTTTATCTCACAAGTCTGTTTTCTCCCCCTGCACAAAGATAGTAATATCTGAATTCTACACATTAACCTGACAATGCCATAATGTCACTGGAAAAAAATGCATGGTGATATATATATATCTGTGCAGATGCAGGTGCTGCTTTGGCTTCTCTGTGAACACTGGCAGGAACATTTGGGGCTTGCATGGCTGAAATAAGAATTGTTTACAGTTTATGGTAAAACTCTTCTACAATATTCTACAATATTTAATATCCTTACTCAAATCTGTTTCATGTTGTAGAGCATGATCTGACCAATGTGAAGTCACATATCATGACCTCATGCCTCTGCACCACAGACTTGGCACATCTAGTCTTTTTGAGAAATTAAAATCGTGGTTAGACTTGAAATGATTTGGAGGACATATTCATGTCCTGCAGTGTGTGTTTGTGTGCCTGTGTGGATGTGTTGTGTGAGTGGTATGCATAAATAAGACGCAGTGACAGAGTTCTGTAGTGTTGGAGGGGTCAGAAAAAATATGTGAATGTTTGCATTCAGTCTGAGACTGAAATCTCATCACTGAGAGTTAAACAATGTGAACATTCAAATTTCAGAGATTACTTGCTAAAATCAAGTATCTAACTCAAAACTAACTTCACTGCAGTGCAGCAACTGCAGCTTGACAGCAGTGTTTTGGACTGGACTGAGGTGTGGGACAAGAGATTGGAGCAAGTGCAATCTGAGGCCTGCTTTATATGCATCACAAAACATGGGCTGCATGCGGATGTACACATGAGGGTCAGTGTAGACCCTTGCAGACATGGGTGGATGACAACATTTATGTCACACGGACACTAACAGACCGTAACAGACACACAGGCACAGCACGTTTGAACTGACCCTGAATGGGTTATGATTTCTGAAAAGGAAAAATTGCTGTTGAGTTTTCAAATGTATTGTTTTGGTGACTTGAGCACAACAGGCTGAGTGCCATCTAGTTCCATTGTATTGGAGAGAAGGCAGACATCTCTACGGCTGATATCACAAACATTCGGCAACTCACACCAACACAATCTACACTGAACAGCACTGCAGGTAAGGGGAAAAATCAAAGATCAAAGTACTTTTAGGATCCAGACCTGATAGTCCTGAAGAAAGGCACATGGACTTAAGCATGAGTGGCATGTTCAGTTAAAATGTATTTCATCTCCAACAAAGATGCCTAATTACTGCAAAATATCATGTGTTGCTTAAATGAAGCTCAGCGGGACACTCTGAAGCTCTCCGGGGAAGAAACTTGACCTTCCCATCTTCTTTTTATAGATCAAACTGAAACTAGGCCTGGAAGAGATTCAGCACTCTGAAACAACTTACAGATGTATACCCACTGCAGATATCCACTGCGAGGATTTGCTATAATTTCCAGCAGCAAAAATAAGGCATGGAGGAAGAATGATGACTGAATTATTCTGAATATTATGACCGGTGGCAAGTGCTTTAATTAGGACATATCTTGATTGCTGAAAATGAGGGGGGATCCAAACTGTGAGACATTCCTCTTCATCTCCACACGACATGCAAGAGTGGGGTACCTGGAGGGATACAAGCTTGATCCCAACACTATGATTTACTGGGTGACAATAAGTTATACATATAATTTATATGTACATTTTAATTAACTGGATATACTGTGTACATTTTCTATAGTTATTGGGACCCCGGGTGATCTGTGTCTCTATGGCTCCTGTCACAGATAAATTAATTACTGTCAGTAGCATATCTTCTCTATCGGGGAGCAACTCTGACAGTTAGCGCTACCAGAGTCAAAATATGTAAACTACATTTACCATATCATAGAACTAAAGCCTCAACATAACATCACACTTAAAAAACTAAAAGCGAATGGACTTGCACCTCTATACTGCCTTTCTAGTCTTCTTTTTTTTTTTTAAAGATTGTCTTTTTGGGCTTTTATTATCTTTAATTGTCTTTAAAGGACAGTGTGAGCGTGAAAAGGGGAGACATGCAGCATAGGACTCGAACCCGTGGCCACTGCGGCGAGGACACGGCCTCTGTAAATGGGGTGTTGCTCTATCCACTGACCCACCAGACACCCCCCTTTCTAGTCTTCTGACCGCTCAAAGTACCTTAACACTACATGTCGAATTCACCTATTCACACATTGGTGGCAGACGTTATCATTCACAGTGCCAACTGCTACTCAGTTTTAAACGCACTCACACACCACTTGCATAGTCATCGAGGAATCAAACCGACAATCTTCTAGATTGTGAACAACCTGCTCTTCCTCCTGAGACAAATTACGTGTGTGTTAGGTAATAAATCACTGCGTCATCATTACACGGCATATGTAATGATGACATGTATGTTCTGCATGAGATCTGCCTGGTTGGTGAGAGAAAATCTACATCCTATATCTTGATTCAGCAAAAATCTTTTTTGTAAAACACTGACTGGTTGCAGAGAAGAACGTGTTTAAAATCACACAAAGATAAGCCCTTTTCCCCTTTAAAAGTAAGCACACACAGATATGCCAGAGCACGCAGCTTTTGAAGATCAGTCAAATACTCTAGATGGGCAATGCTTCATCCGCAAGTGTGTGGATTATCCAGGAAAATTCTAGATATGAGACACGTTAAATGTTTTTCATTTTTCTGTGACACCTTAGCAATAGCTCCCCAGTGGCTGGGTCCCACTCCCGCGCTAGGCCAGCAATCTGTTTTAAATGAACTGTTTGTGTTGCTCTGACACATTCTGTGTTATTTTAATGGCCTGGAAACCACAGAGCAATATCGTAAAGGATTATTATACCTTTAAATCACCTGCGAGAACCGATCCGAGTGCATAGGAATTCCATTAATCATCTTTGCCAGGCTGCGGCTCAAATTAAAGCCTCGTGCTCGCAGGCACAGAAAACAATGCACAAGGAAAAATACTTTCCACTTTCAGCAGGTGGCTATGTTTTTCATTCTCAAACATGCTGTTTTTGTTTCAACTTATAATAAAAACACCCAAACTCAAACGACTGTCACTTTCCAGACTCCATGATGATGAGAAAAAAAATCCCAGTGGGGGAAAGAAAAAGATTTGAAACCAAACGCTGTGAGGAAACAGCGCTGTGTGTTATACTTGAATCAACTTATGTTAAGCGTCACCTTGCAGCTGAGGACTCTGAGACAAAAGGGTGTCTAATGTGTATCTAGAGCTTGATGTGTAAAGTCATTTCTCTTTAAATTTCTTTGCATAATCCTGGAAATCCATGATTTGTGTCCACTGTTCTTCTTGCTACCTGGAGAGTTAATTCAAAGTGATTTTCTTCAGAGAGATGTTTGTTCTTCTTTTTTAAATGTTTGTAAGTAAACTAAATGAATATATTCTTTATAACAACCCACAATATTTCACAACCTGATGGCCTGACCAGATGTCATTTTTCCTCCAAAAATGACAGTTTTTGGAGAGGCATTACATGCAAATACCCCTCCAAAAAAAAGAGGATGGATGTGAGACAGACAAGTAACCAACCACAGTCAGCCAATCAATAAATCAGCCAACAGGAACTCCATGCCAACATCACTTTAATTGCCTGTTCCTCGCTGAATGATTCAGGTTTTGCAGAAGGCTTTAATGAGGTGTTGAATTTCACTGCAGGGATTGAAACACAGGCAATTAAAAGGCAGATGTAGTAAGGCCCAGGTGAACTGAAGAAGTGAGAACAGGAGACAAAGGGAAGAAGACTACCAGATACTAACATCCTCAAAACTGATGGACAGAACAAGGGTCCTAAATGCACTACTGCTGAAGCTTTTGATGAATATGAAAAGCTTACAAACGCAATAAACAATGGGAAACACACAGTTCTGAGTTTTTATTTTTATTATTTCAAATACTGTTGCTGCCTCCATAAATAAATTTAAAATCCATCTATTCCTTTGTTGCAGCATATATTGTTTCAGGAGAGACTTGCAAATCCAGTGCTGGGTGGTTACAACATTAACAGTAAAATCTCAAACTCATATACAGGTTTTATTGTGAGCAGTCAACTTATAACACCACACACAGGGCTAACTGCGTCCACAGTATAATGCATTTCCCTAGGTGGGGTGTTATTTTGACTCGGCTTGCATGCAGGACACGAGAGGACGGGAAATGAAAGGTGAAGCCAAACATTGTTGAAATAAGCTACTCTAAGCTTTACTCAGGATAGTCCCAGAGGGCGAGGTGAAGCCAGAGCTGCACAGCCAACTAAACACAAGTGGAGGAGGGTGAAAATGAAGCGGGAGAAGTAGAGCTATAATTTACCTCCCAGGTTCGAAATTAAATCGATTTGTTTTGCTAGATGATACAAAGCTCTCCCTTTGTTTGTGTATGTGTTTCTGCTATTTCTGCCGTCATTAGATAATTGACAAAACAGGACACATGGGGAGAGAGAGTAGGAAGGCTAAGCGTCTAATATTCAATCATTATTCCCAGAGTGACTCACATGCTATTATCATTAGCATTTTTTGCCTGTGTTATTTCACACTTTTGATTATTTCTATGTCTGGTGGAATAACTATCAGGTTAAGCGGGTGTTTCAGTGATTCTCAAGAACCTTTCTACTCGTCATTTACATTTCATTTACATTTCATGCTTTTATGCTGATGATGCCCTCATGAATACTGACAATCAAAGTGTGGCCGTCTCTCCTTTTTATATTGATTAGGTCAAAAGGTTCATCTGCATTCAGTTCTAAATGAGGTTATGTTAGTACACTGCAAGAAACAAGAAATGTGGTTTCATTCATTACGAAGCCATGGTTTCCAATTACTCTCAGTGTGTATTAGATATTTTGACTGCTTATTCCCAAAACACCTATTGGATATGATTGCAAGCCAACCAGGTGTGTTTGGAAGCTATAGGGGGCTGCAGTGATACATGCAGTTTGTTGCCAAGGTTGACATAAAGCTGAGACATAATAGGTGATTTCCAAGCAACATTACTTGTTTGCTCATATAAGGTTTATAAGCTGTGCTGGAATTAACCCCACGAGGAGAACAAGGGTCAGTTAGTAAAAAATGGTGTCTAATGAGCATCTAAGCTTGTCCAAAAGAGGGGAACTTTGAAGAATGAATGGATTTTGAGTTGAACCTCATAGAGGTTAGATGGGCGTCCCTTCTTATTAAAAACGTTTCTGTGGACTATTCAATAGTTTCATCCATCTTTTGCTCTCCTTGTACTTCATTTTTTTCATTTTTCTTTTCTTCCCCATTTGTCTACCTCTCAGTCAGTGAGCGGAGAGCAAACGTGGATGCCAACCCTCTGCCAGTACAAACAGAGAACACTGAGGGCATTACAAATCACTTTATCTTGCAAGCTGTTGAAAAGTATCTCTACATTGTTTTTGTTTCATTGAACAAAGTTTTTAGTGCTTAATGAAGCAGTTACGTATGTTTAGACTTTTGGGAGGCAGCTCAGGATATTAACATTTATATGTTTACATTGATGACCTGAGACAGGCAAAGCACTTTTTATTTTTTAAACACAGTATTTTGTTGTTTTGTATTTTGCTTGGTTTCTAAGATATTTAGAGTGAAAAGAATATTGTCACTTGTCTTATTCATTTTGTGCTTGATGCTTTAGGAGTTTAAAGATAAAACTAAACTGTTAGATTTCAAAACTGGACCATATGATTTAAGATATACTGTCATTTACAACGTATTTCTACAAAGGTTTTTACACAGAGATCATGCCATAGGGCAAGTCCTTACATAGCCTTTGCATTTTTACACAGAGCCAAACAATGGCAGCATCATGCCGCCGCAGTGTGTGATTTTAGACGGCATGCCAGCATTGCTGAAGCACAAGAAACGTGACAGGCCTGGCAGGCATGGCGTTTAACATAACAGCGTCTGCCTCTAGTGTGACGTATAACATAAGTATTGGCAGCACTTTCTAAACAATAATAATGGCATAAATTGGCAATAACAATCATTTACCTTCAGCTCTCCTCTGTTTCGAGGGCAAGGAGCTCCTGAACTGCATTTCTTGCCCAATTTGTTGACATTATCGGTCTCTTTTCTTTTTTTCTTTGATTTAGCCACTAACTGCTGTTAGCTGCCTCTGAAATCTCCTGTGGCGGTTGGAGGAGTTGGAAATTTCTGGCAGTGTGGTAACTATATATGCATCAAAGTGATTTGGCCTATTGTTCTGTACTTCTTTTGTGATTTAAAAGACTGCAAAAGCTACTATTCAAACAGATGCATTTTTCTTAAGCTAAGATGGGATTTTGCTCTCCATCCACAGAACCAGTGAGTGTGCACAAACAAAAAATAAACTGAAAACTAAATGTAAAAGTGAAATGAAAATCTTCCCAAATACATGATATTAAGTGCATTCAGAGGGTCTTCATAATAATTCACAGTTCACTTCTTTTCATTTTCATTTGACTGCTTGGCTGTCAGCAGAACATGTGCAGCACAAAAGATGTTCTCCATTACAACAAGCAGCTCAGATAAACTATTGTGATTTATGGTCAGCCAAACTCCTGTTTATGCTAATGGAGCATGGTTAATGGAGCAGACTTAACAGTGTCTATTATCAAGTAATCACAATTTGTTCCCCTTACACTTAACGGGATTGGGAGGTCTAGATTTCTCCGCAAACATGCGGTGGGTTGTAATTAAGGCTGTGAAGTGTCACATGGAAGAACGAACAACGGGGTAATGGTTGTTATGGCAGCACTCCATTAACAAGCTGAGAAGTCTGAACCGAATCATCTCTTGCTGTCATGGGCATATACTATAAAAGCAAAACTAGGGCGTGCTTGATGAGGGGCTGAAAGGGAACAGCACCCGATCCTCTAACATAAATTAGACCGTGCATTAACTGCATTTCAAGGAAAATTGAAAATTGATGCAAGCTTCAGTCACCCACAGTGCCGCCACCACAATGAATTTGAGCTAATCATATTCCAGGCACAATCTGTTACTTTAAGTGCTGAGTTTGTGATGGCTAATTATTTATTTGAATAATACACACTTACAGAGCAGCACAGTATGGATGTTAATTGTTTGTGATTATACAGGCAGTGTTTTTAGTTCAGACCTGAAAAATATGCGCAAAATGCCTAAAAGTTTCCTGGTTTCAAGGGTTGTGTTATCATACCTGCATTTATGAGCCGTTTTTTTTCTTTGTGGTGCATTCTCTTCTTTCTGAGATTTAAGAATGTGGATGAGGTAGATGGATACATGAAGAAACGCAGGCTACATTACATCACTAAATTACTCTTACATTGAATTTAATTTAACAAATTGATGATATCAAACACTTGAAAGGCACTATAATCTCCCAGTTTTTTTCAATTATGTCGGCTAAATAGACCATTCTTATGTTGAAGTTGGGTGAAACAATACTGGGAGGTTGTCCACATAATTATCCACACTTTACAATAAACCCTTCATCATGAAGGGTGCGACAAAAGCATCAAGCATTAGTCAAAAGTACAAAAAAAAAAAATCTGTGAGTGTGGTGGGCTTTAAGTGGTCTTGGATTGTGGATGGTTGAATGGATGGACACTGTGTTTACTCAGAGTGGTAGAAAAATCAAAATGCTATGTTGTTGAAGTTTTTAACAAAACACAACGGAAATTGTTGCTGAATTTATCCAAAACTGCCATTCAGCAGCATCCAAAAGTATGATTTAGATTTGAGATGCAGATTGTACTTTCACATTTCACAACACCTTTAAAATTAGTTGTCACTTGCTGCATGCAGCACACAATATGTCATTTTACATTGCACAATCTTTAACCAGTTTCTATCGTAACAGTGTGGGTAGTATGTGTAAATCTGGTAAACTTCACTCCTTCATTTCTATTACTGCTCTCTGGCCTTTATATTTAAGTCATAACTGCCGATCAGTGACCATGGGATCTTCATTGAGTGCTTATCCTTTTCTGGAGCACAAGTTTCTTGTGTTTTAGTTGAACTTCTTACCAGCACCTAGCCACTGTTGCTCAAATTGAAGATTTAACTTCCTCATTTTTGAATGAATTCACAGAGGCAAAAAGTACAGAGGCAGATCAAGAGAGACCTGCCCTTCTCTGGGTCTCTCAAACTCAGACATAACTATAAAACAAGGCAGTGCTCATCAAATACAAACTAATATTATGTTACTGTATTTTCTCACCTCAGATATTATGTATTTTAGTGTGCTGTTTGGCCATAATCCAAGAATTTGTGAAATAGAAGCAAGCGCCATACTGTTTCCTGTATTATAAAAACAGGCTGAAGAAAAACTGAGATCAACTAAGCACAGCTAAACAAATATCAACTGGTAATCTGTTACTGTGTTGCCTAGTTCTAGTCATCTAATGTCTTAAGAAGCTTATTTCAGCTTATGGTTTAAATATAATTTGAGTTCATGTGCTACTAGTCAGTCGCCATATTGTTTCCTGAGTAAAAATGGCATAGCTACGTTGCGTCACACACCGGCGGAAGCGCTTTTAAGTCCTGCGCAGGGCAGTGCATTCTGGTAGTTACAGAATTTCTGCTTCTTGAGCAAGAGCAAATATGACAGCCCTTTTCCTCTGTTTTCTCTTATCATAGAGCATCAGTGTTGAATGTATTTGCAAATCTGTACTGCATAGACAGCATCGTTTTATGAAAAGATCATGTTTCCAGCAGTAAAATACTTCCTTGAGCTCTGTGATTGGATGTTTCTTGCTGAAATGCAGCTTGGGAGACATAGTTAATACCTCCCTTAGTGTACAATATGTGCAAAGGCTTGTACCTTTAACTTTGAATCAAAGAACCAGATATATTCTAATGCAGTAGTTCATCTTTTATACTGATGATTTAACTGGGAGAGTTTCATGTCCACCCAGGTTGGGGAAGTGCCTCGGCTGTGAGTCACACATCGTCTATGGATAAAATGAAAGAGAATTTTACCTTCAGAACCAGGGAAGACCAAAATAGATCCCAATACTTTGCAGCTCTATACATTTATCCAATCCCAAACTGGTGCATAAAAATTAAAAAAAACAGTACAGTACAGTAATCCACAATTTGGATTGCAATTTTTAATTTTTGTATCTGACTTTGTCTTATCCACTTTGTACATGCAGATGCATTCTAGATATCTGTCAGATTGTGCTGCAGGTGGCGTTTTAATGCCATACTATAATTAATGTTACATCACGTTTTTTTTTTCCATTTTAAAATAATGGCCTCTTATTGTACTTAGCTCTAAATTACAAATAGCAAGATAAACATCACTGAGTGACAGTAAATTGCCCCCCCCCCATCCTTTTTTCTGTTGAGGTTTTCATGTGAAACAAGTTGCTAAACAGCTGTTCTTCTTTGTCTGCAGTCACTTGTGTGCTGCCTCACTTAGTTCATCCCTTGATCTGTCATGTTATCCCCATCCCTGCTCCTCTCATATTCCCACTATATCCCACTGTTAGACAAGCCCCACTTCACTTCGCTTCTCTTTTCTTCTTTTCATTTCTCTTAACCTCTCCTCTCATGTCTCCTTTATTTATTTATTTTCCTAACTCTTGCCTCTCGTCTCTCCCCGTATTGCTTTTCAGTCTTCCTCTGAAACCATGCCTTCATTTAAGCCCCCCTCCCAACCCTCCCCGTCTAATAACTCAGTAATGGTAGAGTTGGTCTATAGAGCCCCAAGCTATCAGCTTTTATGGCTCTAATTGTTTCTTCTGTGCCGTTACTTGTAAGACTGCTGTCGAGTGAATACAATTTAGCCACAGAGGGGAGCAACATTGAGCACCGATCCAAGACTAATCTCAGGCACTCTCAGCGGACGCAGAGTCAAAAGAGGAAGCTAATAACATGATACTTGTGATGGTGCGGATGAGCTCAAGGAGCAAAAAAAGAAAATGCTGGGACAGTCCAATCATCACAGCTCATCATTGCCTCAGAATTCAGTCACATATTGGGAAATTTTTCAGCTCATTCCTCCAGCTTTTACCCCCCCCCCCCCCCCTTTTTTTTATTGTCACCATTTCTAATAGTGAGGGATTAACATTTAATATACTCTCCTGTCAAGGATTATGGAACAGGTGACACATTTTCATTTCAAGCTCACTCCATCAAAGAGGATGCATACAAACACAGCATGCAGCAATATTTGATCTAGGATTAGTGTAAAAAGAAAAAAATCACAAATGATACAAACAATTATGTTTGATGTAAGCTGCTTTTCATTTTTGTGCCACAACTGGATTAAAATGATAAACTATTTCTCCACTGATTCATCTGAACACGTTTAAATCTCAGAATGCACCCTCTCTCTCTGTTCCAAAATGCAGGCCTACAATACAAACTTGCTGTATGTAAGAAAATAACTATTGTCATTCTTAAAAGGTTTCCAAAGAAAGAATTAACAATATACTTTGTATAACATAAATGTGACTGACAGCGGGACTGACTGAATGACAAAGCGTATTATCATCCTGTTTGCTCTGCATTCATAATCATAACTCTCCAGCAGTCATCATCAGTGTCACGCCGTATAACAGAACCAAACAGCCTCTTGACACCATAAGTGGGGGTTTCACTGCAAGCTATCATAGATAACCACACTACAACAAGCCCAGTCCGAGCACCGCTTTCTGCAGGCCAAAGGCTAATTGGCTGGCCTTCAGTCTGTCAGTGAATGGCAGGGCACATGGATAATCATGGGCTACCAAAGAGCCTCCAGCTATACAAACTGAGCTAACTGAGCCAGTGCAATCAGGCTGGATTAGGAATATTTCTTTCTTTCCGTCCCTCATTTGTTTATGTGTCTCTTTGTTTAATTTTATCACCCAAAAGGTACCTGAAATCCAAACCCACATAAATTATTTCAGAAACAACCTGCTCAAACCAGGTGAGACTTGCTTATTGTGTTTGTATTACAGTCTTAAAACACACTGGACTGATAAAAAATATATATAAGGCAACCCTCCCTTTTCCAGTGTCTGTTTTTGGAAAAGATTATATGAAGATAAGGAACACTTTTTAGACTATAACAGTTAGTTTCTCTGATGCTGACCTCATGTGCTGTGTTGAGTAGTGAATGATATGTACTTGATGTACTAAACCAATAGTTCTACTACATTGCGCAGTAGCTTTCTGGTTGTTCTGCTTTCTATTCTTATTTAATCATCGTTCTCTACTGTAACTGAAACATCCCTCACCCCCCTCTGACCTTAGATGGTAAAAAGTATTTATTAAATATTTTTAGAGAAATTGTTGAAGACTATTTTAGAAGTTACCTAGCTAACTTAGTAATCCTGCTTGGTGCAATACCCCACCTGGTCTCCGGTGTCTGGAGGCAGGTGACTGGCTGATGGACATTGTATACAAAACCAGAGCTGACATATCTTAAGACCTTTGCACGCTGAGTACATTATTTTGGTTGCCTTCTTTTAATCTGTCATCCGAAAAAAAAATTATACGCTGAAACATTGCACCCTGAGTCCGATTCATTGTGAAAATTCACAATAAGACACAAAATGTAAAGACCCATTTGCTCCCTTGCTTCTCTCTTCTGGAGGCCTCTATCTGGCCGTCACCACTCCCTCCCTGTGTCTTGGATTTGGCACTGCAGCTGCATACAGGGGCTGAGCTGTCCTCCCTTTCTGTCTCCACACTGTCTCTCTCTGACCATGTGCATCATCATCTTTCTCATCATCGTCCACCTAAACATTAGTGTGTGACATGTTAAAAGTGAAGCATCTGAGTTTTGAAAAGATGTTATGTGCTCAGCTGCTCTGTCTTTTTTCAGATGTGTCCTGCTTTTCTTCACTGATTCTTGTTCGCACAACTCTCTTCAGGGCTTTGACGGTTGCGAAAAATCTAACCTGTGGCAAAAACTTTAATGATGGACAAAAGTTTTGTACTCAGTGTGCACACCTGACTGACACAACGTGTGGTCATATTTATTTTTAGACGTGCCATAATATCGGACAAAAGTTTTGTAGTCAGTGTGCAAAAGCCTTCACACTTTCCAATGAATATTGGGCAATTTTACAATAAACTCACTTGAGTGGAATTTTATGCTGTCATGAGACAGGGAGTGTGTTAGAATTTCATATCACATGTATATTGTCTGATCTTGTTTTACAAAGTAGATTGAACTACTTTTCTAAGTACCTTATGAAGCTTTTAACTAAGCAATAGTGGATCAAACAAGATGTCTCCCACAAGTTTAACTTCTTCCAGTATGAAGTAATTGGTTGCTTTGCTTTATAACAACACTGACTTTGTGACCTGTCCATTTTTATCTTTCAATTTTTGCTCGCTATTTCTAGGTAAACTTAATCTCTTTAGTTCATAGTTAGTTGTACATATGAAATTAACTAGCTTATAACTAGCCCAACTAGTACCTATGTGCATAAGAAGACATTAGCATAATCATTTCATTGCAAGAAAAACCAATGCTTGACTTATCATGTGATGATGATGATATAGTTTATAACATTATAACATTATTTGCCATTACCAGTAGTACAGTAATACAGTATATAGGAGCGGCTGTGGCTCAGGAGATAGACAGGGAAGGTCCCTGGCCCTTGCAGTCTACATGTCGAAGTGTCCTTGGGCAAGATACTGAACCTCTGAATTGCTCCCAATGGCTGTACCATCAGACTGTGAGTGTGCATTTGAATGGTTATTGCTCCTGATGAACAGGTGGTACCTTATATGGTAACCTCTGCCACCAGTGTATGTGTGTGTGTGTGTGTGTGTGTGTGTGTGTGTGTGTGTGTGTGTGTGTGTGTGTGTGTGTGTGCGCGTGTGTGAATGGGAGAATGGCAGCTTGTGTGTTTTTTCTAAAACTGTTTTAATCATATAAAACGGGTTTTCATGGGAAATGTTTATAACTGATGACAAATTAACACCTTAAATGTGCTAACAGCAGCTTACGATCACAATATATCATGCGATAAACCATTTATTAAATGTATATATATTTTATAGCTTATAAATGCTAAATTGTAGAGCTTTAAAGTAAAGTGCCAAATGCCTAATAGACACTAGTATCCCTGATTTTGATTTCAGCTGCAAAATTATTACCAGTCAGAGAGAAAAAAATACCACAGAGAAACGATGGTCTGTTCCTAGTTATTCGTCTTCCATCTATCAGGCAACGAGTTATAAAAAAAAAAGACAGGATCACATAAAGCCTTCCTCATATCTCTTTTGACTAGATCTGAATGCGAAAGACCAATATGAAATGGGATAAAGGAAAATAATGTGCCAGCATTTCTCTAAAAGATAAAGAGCTAATGTGTCCCTCCAAGAGATGAGAGTGTTGGAACAAAAGCCTATGAAAACTGTAGTCCTCCAGTCAAAGAGCCCCTCTTTTCAATGAAAAGGCAATATAGAAGATGAGGTGTGGCAGCAGCTGAAATGCATTTCCATTAGGAGCCAACCTCCTTGGCCTCTAAATGTGTGCTCCACTGTGCTTTTAGGCTTCTGTGTGTGAAATGTGTGCGTGAGCAAGAGGGACACACAGCGAGAGAGACGAGAAAACAGCATCCTCGATCTTTCTACATGTGATAAAGGACACACACAGATGCATGCTGCTTGTGTTACCTCTTAGAAGCTGAGCTGGTGCGTTAAATCCTGAAAACCCACACTCGAGTTCATTTCTTGAACTCATCCACCACCTGTGACAAAGGCGGCTATTCCCTCCACCACCAACCCCCCCTGGATAACAGGATTTGCCTCCATCAGAGCTGTTTTATCATGACTCAAGCTGTATTACTGAGAGATTAGAGAGAGGTTTGAGGATAGAGCCATGAACCTTCCTGCTGGGTGGGCCGGTGAGTTGGCTTGCATAGCTTTGGGTCAACCTTTTCCAAAACAACAGACGTGGGCGTCTGTGTAGATTCAACTCCACAGGGGATTATATTTCTTGTTCCAAAGGAGGTAAAAAAAGACTTCATCATAATCCAAGTGGTGTGATGCCAATCAATTGCTCTGTGCATCAAAAAGTGCTGAATTGACCTCATTATCATTATCAGGGTTTGTGCAAAGTCCATAAGCTGCTTAAATTACATATGGTACATTTAGCTTGCTCATAATGAAGTACTGGTATGTCCAGGAAATCAGCCTCCTTTAAAGTTCCTTAAAAAAGGACTTAACAAACAAATATTATAATCCTTCCCTGACTCACTAAACAGAAACTCCACCTTACATCTCAACACAAACCTTGACTCTCCTGTCACCATCAACATGTATAGGTTGACAATGGCTTGATTTAACAACAGTAAGTTAACCACAGTTTTTTTCCCCATTATAGAAAAAAAAACTGCACAACACATTAGTGAAAAAAGTAAAAGCCATGCTCATCTCTAATTAAGTTCATTTAGCACAACAAAGTAAAACAAAGTACTTTACAAAATAAATGAGACATTATGAAATAACAATAACAATAAACAGGATCTGAAGAGAGCTAAAATAAAAAAAACCTTCAAAATAGATCAAAGATCAAAAATAATCTGAAAAGATATTCAAAAAAGCAACTAAAATAGTAGGTGTTTCCTGCTGGGTTTAATTATGGTAATGCCAGCTACTGTATGGTAATATTTCTCCACACAACACTTTCAAATCTACACTGGAGGTCGACAGAAGTGTGATTTGAGACTGAATAGGTTACACATACAACTAAATAACTCTAATTTCTACTATGTGTTGTCTTTTGGAGCAATTGACCGTGATTACCTAAACATGTGACAAGTCGTTCAACCAAAATATGACCTGCCCTTTCACAGGATCCACAGGATTGACAACAAGGTAGACAACAAAAATAGACAACAAAATACCATATATATAAACACTGACAATCGCAGTTTTTAAACACGTGGTCTACGTTGTGCAATAGTTGCAATTGCATAAAAAGTAACAAAACGCCTTGGTTAGGTTTAAAATAGACAAAAAACATTGTTTGCCTTAAAAAAAGTGTTTGTTATTATTGTAATGTGAGGTGATGTATCTTATGTCACATGTCAAATCCCATACAACATACTACATTATGCTGTTAAATAACTCCACATTGACTTAAGGTTTAGTGCAGGACACAGACACCTGTCTCCTGGATTGCAGTCTTCTGTTTGTTTGACCCATTTGTCTTCCGTACCACCAAAGATACGCGTTACAGCTAGAGCTGCTTATTCTCCATCATCTGACTTCCTCCTTTGCTCCTGTCGTAATTACTACAGCCACTACAGGTCCTGCCTAACGATAAACGTAAATCTGGCTCATAAATGCTGCATAAATGCTGCGACCTGTGTGGTCGTAGTCTGAGAAGACAGTCTCCAAACATTTTTACTGTCACTGTCAGTGTGTGTGTTTAGCTCTTCCTTTTTGCTGAGTAGATTTTTGAGTGAATTAGCAACTTATGGAATTTAATTGGAATACTAAACCTTGTCAGGTCAGTGGAGATTCCTGAAATCTTTGATTTTATTTTGACAGTGACTCCTTGTTGATGTTCTCTACACTGTGTATGATTTACAGCAGAATTATTCACAGTGGAATCACTTTACCAACCATAAACATTTATGACACTTTCTACTCCATTACACCCACTGCTGCCTTCAAGGGTATTGTCTGTTATTTGTACATTTCCTCACCTTTAGGCAAACCTTACATTAAATGTTTTTGAGCAGTTAACCATCATTATATCTGTTTCCCCAGGCTTATCATTTAGATCTCACTGACTTCTATGTGATAAAAATAAGCAAATAACTTTGTCTCCTTCATGATACTGTTATCAAAGTGAATAATGGGCCATCTGTTGTGTCTAAGCTTATAATCCTCTTCTGTAATGTAATTATTAAAGTGGTTATTCCTTTATTTTAACTGCTGAGCCTCCCTGCAAATTGTGTAAAATTTGACTAACAAACAAATCTTGAATCCTGATTGCTTTTCTTTAATGTGTGCCTTTGAGTGTTTTAATGTCTGTAACTTTTATAACAATACTTACGCAGCAATTAAAAAACAAGTCACATTTATTGGCCAGATCGATGCTAAACAACAAAAGTGATGGTGTCTATTCAGTCTGTTGATGGTGACCCCTTCCTTTGCAAACTGAAATGAGTAGGAACCCATCAGTTCAATAAGGAAAGGTGTGAAACGCAAAGCTGCAACTCTGACCTATCAGTTACTCCCATCCAGCTGAATCTGTATTATTTTGACTGGATTGTCATACTATGCAATATCAGCGATTGAACGTTGTGCACTTGTATTTTGAGACTCTGCATGTCCCAAACTAGAAGAGTTTCCTCTTAAAGGTGGACAGACTGGGCTCCTTGTGCCTTCTTTTCTCCTCCCAGGTTCAATGCGAGAGAGCGATAAAATAGATGTGCGGATGGAAGAGTCAAACTAATACACATTGGCCAAATAGAAAATCTTTGTTCAGTGTCAATTAGATGTACAGTCAATATCTGTTACTGGACTTGTAACCTGTCACTGGGATGTTTTTGGTACAACTTGTGTGTCCCAGTAAGCCATAGCAGTGTTACAGTGAGCCAGCATACAAAATACCAGGAACCCAGGCTGTTAAATGGAATACATCTTTTTTCCACCACAGCAACTGTGAGACACTTATCATTAAACTCAGTCAATTTTCATATGAAATTTAAAAAGGCCAAATGAGAATTCTGAGTGAGCTTTTGTCATGCAGTTGTATATCCATATTTAATATTACTTTCATTTCAAAATTAATTATCAGGGAATGACCAGGGGGTGAGGATATAAGATACCGCTGTTAAATTAAAGAGCATCTTCAGGCAACAAAATAATTTGCATTAACTGTCAACTTATACACAAATGGAACATCAGTAACAAGAGCACTGATATCTAAACCACCAATAAGTTCAGTTTCTATAGTCTGCAGCTCACTTCACTCTGCAGCTGCATTCAAATGATGATCACTTAGAAATATATAACCACCTTATTCGGTGTAACCTTACTAGAATTAGCCAGAAAAGGGACAAAACTCAGACAGCCCAACAACGTTATGGATAACACAGCAGGTGCGACAAGCATCATTGAGCTATGTACATAAACTAGTGTGGCAACGAATCAACAACAGAATAAAACAGCATCATGACAACATGGAACTGTTTCAACAATATAAATTACAGTGTGTTTTACACACAGTATAAGCAAAGATGATGTGCTTTTGTTTTTGTTCTCGTTAAAGGATGAGCTCAGTGAGCTTTTTGTGGTGCTCACCTGTCTAAATGGCATTCTGTGACTTTACTGCACACTAAAGTCCCCCTTAATCCTCTGTAGGTCTGCCTGTTCGTTCCCAATGCAAAATATAATCAGTCCATTCAGGCTCTCTGTCGCACTGCGCTCCTCAGAAGAGGGGGGGCAAACATAATGCAGAAGTCACCCCTGGTGGATCCATCAGTCATAACCATGCCCCACAAGAATGTGATCCTTAATTTGATTCCACTGTTGTTATTTTTATACTGTTCACTAAGTGCTAGCCCTGGCCTAAGTTTGAATGCTGTTCTGCACCCCTTAGTACACCAAACTACAGTCAACATCTACAGGGTAATCAGGAACTTTGTATCATTTTGGGCATCAAAACCGACCCAGAGCAGGCACAATATAATATAATATGTATATGTAAAATATATAGTGATATTGTGGCAACAGGATGCTGACTGCAGTTTATTTAGTGGCCTCCAGTGTCATTAATTACAATAATAAAATTACCATTTATTACAAAATACTAATACCAAAAAAGTACAAGAACATCAAAAAACATTTCTTACAATAACAAAAGTAAATGTAATTTAATACTTCTACATCCAACTGCACGTGCCTTTCCTATTTTTTACCGAATGACCCTTAATTCATCAAACCTCAGTCACTGTGCATGCACCATGAGCCCCCAGTGCCAGTGATTCACAAAAATGGAGACTTGTACGTGAAAACCTCATCGTGCATTCCTCAAGGTGAACTACTCTAAACAAGATTCAAAGAGGAGTGACCTTATCTTTAATGGACCAGTGAAATCAATGAAAACCTTTCTGTTTGATTAAAAGGAAGTTGAGATGCAACAAAAGAAAAAAAAGATGCAGCAGTAACAAGTGAATGATGCACTGTCATTACATCAAAATTAGACGATGTGAATTAGCATGTACATAAAGGAGAGACCTAATGCCTCGCAAAAAGGCCAATGAGGAGGGACACCTAAACAGATGAACAACTCATTTCCATTAGTGGCAGGTGAGCAGCTTGAATTTTTCGGTCACCCTGAAAACAGCTCAGCATTTTCTCTGACACAGTGACTTTATATTATCCCACATGTCCCAGTGCCTCTTTCTAGCTCTGGGCCCTCTGAATGATTCAGGTCTCTGCCTCAGGCACCGCCCCTGGACATTGGGATGGCCTAGTAAACAGCACATATTGTTACTGGATGTGATGGCTGATTACAACAGCTTTGTTATCTGCTACTGTAGCCCTGATTCAGACAGATGGGCACAAATAGCCTTCTCTGACATTTTTATGTGCAGCACATTTCTGTTACAGTACCTGCTCATGTTTTTATGGATCATCAGTCAATCATAATACAAAGCAATGGAAAGTAGGTTAAATTTGCACATGCAGGCCACAAATATATGTATTGTGATTAATGCAGATGTGTTTTATACCCTTTAAAAGGAATACCAACGAGACTTGCCTCTCAAATGATGTATTATCTAGCTTTTATTTTTGAGCCCAAAACTCGAGACACTCTCATAATGCTACAGTCATCCTTTTTGTCCAAGTGATATATACTGTGGTAGGATGATTTTTATAATCAAAAGTCTGATTTAACAGGTAACCCCAAAAGACACATATCCCTAAACCTTTCTATCATGTGTTTGAGCTGATGAATTGACTGAAGTGGCTGGCATTGCCTTAATGGTTTTACTAAGGCGCTCACCAAACACGCCTCTGAGCTGCATTTTGGGGAACATCTTACTATCTGTCTTCCTAGCCCGTTCTCATTCCGAAGTCATCAAATACCACCATTGACTTTGGTGTAAGATGCTGATGCTAAAGCCACCTTTCACAACGGTACAAAATGCTACCAAGCACATCAGTTTGTAAGGCACAGATGGAAATATTTGTGGTGTTATGATATACCACAGGTCGGGCAGACAGCACCTGGTGCAGCTGTACGATATGCGGACGAATTGCATCAGTTGATATCTCTGCCTGTTGCAGGCATACAATGATATGCCAATGGATGGCGTCAAGTTGAAACGCTGCTGGATAGCACACATAATATAAGAAGCACAAGGGTTGTTGTAGTTCAGGCGAGAGGGGCAGTGGATGATGTCCAACAAATCCTGGAAACCTGAAAACCCAGGATCCTGTCATTTGCTTCTGGAGTCAAACCAAGAGTTTTTTTTCCAAAATCAAACCATGTGCTTCTGTTGCCTAAACCTAACCACCTGTGTTGTTGCAGCCTAATCCTAACCATGTGCTTTTGTTGACATGCCAGCATTGACTGTGGTATTCTGGAATGTCAACAGCAGACGCAGGTAGATGTCTAGAGCATAATATGTAAATGTGGAAGTCCACTGTCAAAGCAGGGATATGTGAGGACTTGGGATGAGAATGTGTTGGTTGTCCTCAGGCCAAGGCCCAAAAGAAGATCTTTGCCAAACACCTAAGTATCTTTGCCTGGAAGTGTGCACAATAGGTCAGTCTTGAACATCTTACTATGGACCCAAGGAGTGAAGCACAACGAAGCACTGTGTTGTTTGTACATCTTCAGCTACAGCTAGAGACTGGAAGCATTTCTTGCAGGCTGCTTGCATCACCCACAATCTGCACATTGACACTCCCATATGTCACTCAAAATAGATCATGGGCTTTGATAGCGAGTGTGTGCTCAGAATCAAGGCTATTGTATTTCATTTTAGTCCTGTGAAGGTCAGGATGATGATGATGGTGGCTTTCCCCTTGCCAAGGTTGTTAGTGTGTGGTGCATCATACACTCGCAGTCACAATCATCATCATCACCACCCTTACGCAACAAGAGGATGTCAAAACATGAGTTAGTCTAAACCGCAGAGAAATCAGAGTAAGTACTTTGACAGAAAAGTCTTTGTGTTGGTATCATCAAAGAGAATTACTGACTGTTTGTAAAAGACACAGTAGGTGAGGTGAAAAGCAAGAGATTTTTCAAAAGCCAGTTTTTCAGCCCACAGGGATACCACAATAGGAGTGGTACAAGAGCGCGTTCTTTACTGTGAGTATGATTGTGATGCAATAGGTGCAGGTGAGAACATCCTCACTGACATCTTATATAATTAGTTTTAATTGTATATTATTCTTTGTCCACATACATTACAAAAACTTTATGTCCGTTAATTAGATATAAGACAACACCAGATTCTTTTGTTTGTTACACATAAATCAGCTTTGTCGGCCAGGCAAAGTAAAGGTTAGACTTTAAAGGTCCAGTGTGTAGGATTTACAGGCATCTATTGGCAGAAACAGTATATAACATTCATAACTATGTTTTCGTTAGTATATAATCACCAAAAAAAAAAGAATAGTTGTGTTTCCATGACCTTAGAATGAGCTTTTTATATTTAGATATGGAGCAAGTCCTCTTCCACAGAGCCTGCCATGATTATCTGCAGTGGCCCAGAACAAATATATCCAACACTGGCTCTATAGGGCAATTTACATTTTTGCATTTGCCTCTGTAGTTCTCCTACACGCTTTGCACATGGGAGAAGTTTCAGTTCTGCAACCTCACTGCCAGATGCCTCTAGCTACACAGTAGACCTTTAAGTAAATGGTTTAATTATAGTTAGAATATGAGAAACAATTAGTGGTCTAAGAAGTATTTCAATCCTTTACTTAAGTAAAAGTTCAATGTTATAAAAATACTCCATATAATATAATATTATAATATAAATACTCTATATATAATATAATTTTAATGTCCTTGTATACCATATTATTGCACTGTATATTACATGGAACAGTAAAATTTGAAGAATGACACATCTGAACATTAGCAGCATTTTAGTGTTGTAGCTGTTCAAGTTGTGGCTTCTGCAAAGGTCAATTGTTCTCAATAAAGGGAAGATTGGAAAAGGAAAAGTGAAAATAACACAAATATGTCATTTCTTTTGCCTTTTCTCCTAACTTTGCTTTTTGGTGAAATATTGGATACAGACGTATCTCTTTGAAACTGCTAATAAAACATCAAAACACAAAGTGTGACAAGACCTTTTTTTCAAAGGGTGGCAGCCAATGGTTTAATCCTAAATTTATAAAAATCTTTTTTTATGGAAAAATCTAATCTGAAAAGTAATATTATATAATAATAATAATAATAATAATAATATAATAAAGGTAAAATTTGCTTTAGAGTTGTGTTTAAGTAAACTCATAAAGTAGCATAAAATGGACATAACCAAGTAATGTACAAGTACCTCAAAACTGCACTTGAATATGGTTGTTGAGTAAATGCACATATTTTTTTCAGGACTGGAAGCTAAAACCTTTCTGTTGTAATAGAATTGTATTGTGTGTGTCAGACTGATATTATGTCCAGGTCATAAGACCTTAGGCACATGGACACACCTCCATAGAACTGTTACTCTCCAATGTGTTATTCCTATCAGACTATTGCAGTACTGACTTATCTTTTTGCCTCTTTCATACAGAAATTTGCTTGTTGAGGAAAAATATTTGTTACTGTGCTCCATATACAGTGCTGCATCTCTGACTCACTGTGTTTTTTAATAAAACGTCATGCTTATTTCACGACATTTTAGAAGGCAATGTCTTCATATTGTCAATACATGTTTTTATCCTCTATGCAGAAAGAAACTACAACCATCATACTGACTATTAATTCTTGTTTTCACTCATCCTTCCTCTGCATTGGAAGCTAACCAACTGAAGTGTAAAGTCATGCTTACTTCATGTCCTACTTTTAAACAGTGGCGTGAAAAAAAGATTCAAACTAGGCATTTATATAGGGGCTTCTCTTTACTATATTTTTTTATGTTAATATAATTGACTTTCGAGGCACTGGCAATATTTTGCGAGAGGGGTTGCAGCAGTTTAGAGATAACTCTGTTACTCGGAGGATTTAGATTAGAAAATGTATTCATTCTTGTTCTACAGGGAGGCCTTGTAAAACAAACAGAATACAGTCAAAGGCAGACGATGATGAAACGTAATGCTTCTGCAACTATGCCCAAGGGCAACAGATATGTAGGCATGTCACAGCAGTTTGGGGGAATATTTGAAATTGAATGATATAAGTTGTCCTCATATGTCATCATTATAGGAATGTTAGCTGACTTAGTGTCACTTATCTTCCCTTCTCCATCGCTGTGTAGGGTTTGAAGATGTACTATATCACTGCTTTACTGCACTTTTTTCTCAAAAGAACTCAGTGGGGTTCCTTTTAAAAAGATGACTTATTGGTGAGTATAGTAATTTGTCTCCTTTTGTTGATTCTGTGAAATTGTTTGTTTTATACAAGACTGTTCTTAGTGCTGACAGTCGTTTTTTGTAATTATTTCTGCATTGCGGGCAATTACAAAACTTGCTTTAAAATACAATTTCTTGTCAAAATCATAAGTAGTGAATTGTTAAAGAAGTTACAGAAACATGTCATTGTGGTCTTTAGGTTGAACATTTTAGAGGACTTCCAGTTAAAACACACACAGTAACTTTGCCTTTGTCTTTCTGTCTGATCAACCAACCAAAGGTCTGTCTGATAGGGATACTTCATAATTTATCTTAATACCACTTGGCCTGTCGCATGGAATTATAATTACCTGGAAATATATTAAATAATTCACATGCAAATTGACCCAACTGGCCAAAGTTCAGACTAGGCAAGCAAATAGAGATTTTGACAAGATCATTAAGAGAAGCTTATGACTGAAGGAAAGGAACAGAAGATTTTTTTTTTTCTATCTCAACACACTTCAACACCACGGCTGGTCAAAACTCTCACTGGGCCTTTCTGACTGATATGTTAATTGATCTTTTACTTACGATTAATACGGGGCAAAATATTCATGAACTGTGCAAGGAATATTTATGAGGCAATAAAAATGTAAAATGACTATTACCCACTGCCTGTGACTAGTTTATGTGATTCCAGACTGCATATTCTTAGTATTCGCCACAATTCAAATAATATTATTTCGATAAGTTCTATTTAACTATTCTTACATTTTTTCAAAACATTAAAAAGACCTAAATAACTCAAATAACACAATACATTTAGAGAACAACTGTATTGTTTGGCAAATAAGACTGAGAGGAGCAGCATCTCCAAAGCCAAGAACAAAACATTTAGGTTTATAAAGACAAAAAAATAAAAATAAAATGAACACAGCTGACATCTATGTGATGAAAGGAGCACAATAGAAAGCTTCATCTGATATCATCAGAGTTCTACATATGTGACAGCCTCAGCTTGCAGATGATCAGTATTATTACTTTTAAAACTTCTTCAGTCTCTCATAAAACTGTCATTACTTAGTGAAATAATGAATAATGTCTAGTGCAGGATGCATTTAAAGTACCAAAGGTAATGAGGCAGATAAAAAAAGAGCACTGATCAAACAATAAAAGTCCTGTATGTGCTTTGTACTGTCATTTGTTCAATTAGAATCTTAAAAATGTTGTTCGTTGTTTCTTTGTTCTCCTTTCATTTGATTTTATTTGCTTTATTTAATAATGTTTTTCCATTTTAGCTGCAGAACTTTACTAAACTGATGTTGGCTGGTTCAAAACTTTGGTTCATTATCAATTTAATGTTGACATTCATGAACTTAAGAGGATAAATCATTGTTTTTCTTTGATCCAGTAAGCATTTCTTTTGTCAGCCAGCTGTCAGTCCAAAGTTATCAAATACCGCCGCCTCGTCAGTGATTGCAACATAAGATACTGACGCCATATGGAATATGGAAGGTCACTCTTGGGTGGGAGGGAGGAGGGGTGGTCGAAGGGTTCAACTAACCACAGACTTCTACTCAGGAAACCATTGTTCGCTTCCTGTATGAATATTTTTTCCTAAAACTAACCATGTGCTTTGTTGCCTAAACCTAACTACCCATGCTTTTGTAGCGTAATCATAACCACTTTTGTTGACATCCCAGTGCTGATCCCAGCATCTTGAAACATCAACAACACACAAAGACGGATACCTAAAATGTAATATGTAGACACAGAAGTCCACTCACAAAGCGGCTATATGTGACGACTTGAGAACGTGTTGCAGCCTCTTGTACCATCACCAGGCCAAAACGTGCAAATGTATATGGGAAATATCACAATGTAATGGGCAGACTGCCATTAAACATACTGAGCACAGATATGAACCCTTTTCCATTCCAACTTTTCTCTACTACCATTATCTACAATGTCAACTTTACACACAAGATATGTCATAATCTGATGGGACATTTTCCATAAAATTCACCTCGCACATTATTGCTCCCAAGAGAATTTGTATTTTGCCTTTGATGGCTCAGTGGCCTTTCTCTGAACACTCTTCTTAAAACCATAACAGCCCATATACTAAACCAAAAGCAAAGTTTTCAGTTTGTTTTCCTGGACACTTTTGTTATTGCAGTGTGAACTTTGCAGCCTCTGCAAGCAGCTAGTAGGGCTTCGAGTCCAGTTTTTAATGAACTGATTATCCCAATACTCGTGAGGGTACTTTTTAAAAGTGTGTAAGCTGTGTCATATTTCTAATATATGTATATGCTAACACGGCCCTGCACACCACACACCCTTGGCCAAATAAAGGTGTTTAAGAAAGTGTCTTTATTTGTGTCTTCTGTGAGAGAGAGAGTGTGTGTCTGTTTATAGGTCACACCCCATTGGAACAAGCCAATGAGTAGAAATTAATCTGTTTAATGGTCCTGTTTGACAAAACAGCAACAAGGGTTTAAGAAAGCTTTGGGCTGCCAAATTGCTCTTTTTTTCACGACAAGAAAAAAAGAGAGGGATTGCACACTGCATATAACCACTCATTCATACTCACACAGAATCCAAATGCTGTCTTTTGCTTTCCAGTATCTTTGTTGTTTTTGTTACTTTCCTTGCACTTTTAACACAACACTTTAATGTCAGTTTGACAATAGCTGATGGAGGTTTTATTTTTACATCTTCTTCTCCCCTTTAGGTAAAACTATTTTTGGGACTTAAAGTGGCCCTTGTTTTTTTCCAGTTTGATAGACTGAAACACCCACGAACAGTGCAAACCATAGTCATCTGTGCAGCGATGGTAGTCCTTGACTTCAGCAGCCTTCCCTTGATTTCCACAGCGCATCAATGTAAAACATATGCAAGCAAGCTGCTGTAGAATTTCAACTGAATGGTTTTAAATTGCTCAAGATTTTCAACAAGTTTAAACCCTATCTTTACCCCCATCAATATTGCAATAAGACTCAAAATTTTCTGTTTTGAGATGAGATGTTTCATTTTAAATAACATCAATTGCTGTTACAGAGCCCGTTTTCTTCTTTGGAATCAATAACGTTTTAAGTTGGTGTTCCTGAAAGAAAGGGTGAAGCTGTAACTGTGGGAGGTCCTGCGAAGGAGGCAGAAAACTGAGATGACAAAATGTTTTGGCAAAGACTTCAATTAACTTTGTGCACGGTTAAAGCTGTGAATATGTTTACTTCTTTAAACTCAGTTGCTGGCTCTGATCCCTTCCATCTCTCAATAACCTTCACTCTTTTCCTAATAATGTCCCTCCTCCTCTCCTTTCCTCAATATGTTCCCTTGTAAACTCCTCAAACACACTATCACTGCATTGTCCTTTTGCCCTGTCTCCCCTCTGATATCCTTTGCTTCCCCTCTTGCTCTCTGAATTAACATAGACAGCCGGAGGTGCGTGTATTCTTATATATTGATCTATCCATTTTTAATGGCCCTGTGCATCCAGGAGCAGGAATCATCTAATACAAGTTCCGTTGGGCCAGTGATGCTGTCAGGGCTTGTTGCCACTCTGTGCTACTTAGAGCGAGAGCAGACGACCTTGGAAGTGCACTAAGCGCATACCCATGGGACGCAGATATGTCCATCAGTCCCTGGTCCCACATGAAAAATCCACAGCGAACCCCAGATGGTCTTTACGGACAAATCTTAAGGGAGAAAATCCACCCAGAAATAGAATCAGCATGTTGTTATCTCTAATGTTTGCAGACAGCTAGTGCAAAAAAAAAAAAAAAACTTTTACTACATCAACAGTTTATTCACAACATTTTTACTTTAAAAATGAAATACCAAATATACATTTTATTTTGAAGGTATTGGATTTTTTTTTTTTTAATGAAAAGTGCAACCGCTCTAACACTTCACTCACACATTTTCATAGAGAATATATGAGTTTCTTTTTGATTTAGGGTAGATTATTCTTTTAGACATATGCTGCTGCTCAATTCTGGGACTAATCAAACTTTCACAGCATATTCTCTCTAAGTGAGGGTACCCATTAAGAAGGGAACCATGCAAGCCACCCTAGGTCCTGACATCACAGAGTGTCACTAGGGTATTAAAAGAGACACTTCGTGATTCACACATACTGTATGATTCATCCATCACTCACTTGACTTTTTCTTTCCATATCCATTACCATCTGTACAGACTAGACTGCCCTCATCCTCTGAGCCTCTTTTTTGTCTCTTCTATTCTCTCTATACATCAGCTAATTTCCTCCCTGTGATAAAGGCACTGTCACTAATGAAGGCCTCAGACGCTTAATGACCAATCAAAACACAGTCTGCCGAGATGGCAAGCGGCTAATTGCTCACGACTTGGACTGAGTATATGGGAGAGGAGTGGCTGTGGTGATGGAGATGAGGACACAAATTTACCGAGAAGACCCTGGGACACAGTCCTCTAATACAGTAAATAGTTGTGTTTTTATTGTTGGAAATATGTGTGTTTTAAGTTTATATGTACGTCACAATCGGATGTACGTTGTTTCAAAGCACCTTGCAAAGTTTTTATTGTAAAATGCGCATAACAATGTGCTTCATTCATCATAATGTGACTCTTTTTAAAATAAATAAATAAATGCTATTGTATTTTTGTATTGTATTGAGTATGAGCAAAGTGATAATGCACATACATATAGCTAAGTGAAAGCATACCTGCTTTTAAAGCACTCAAGAGCTGTAAAAAAAAATATGAACACAGCATTCAGATATGTATACATCATCTGCATCTGACTTTTTGCAGGAATAATCATTCAATGATAGGTATGTCACATGACAGGCGTCACATACAACACATCTTATACATCACCCTAGCATAGAAAACATACAAGCATACTTGGTTAAGTTGTTATCAAAAGAATTCAACATTGACTGCGGGACATGAACACTGCCCTCCTGGGTGTAAGTCCTGTGCTTGTTTGACCCATCCACCACCACTTCTGCCCACCCTACCAGAGTACAATATTATGCATACTTTATCGCCTTTGATAATATGTCACATCACTTCTTTCTCTGCACCTGGGATTATTACTATGCCCACAAGAGGGTATCATCTTACAATGAACTTAAGTGTGAGTTGTAAAATGACCTCAGTAGTTGAGTTTTTTGTTTGTTTGTTTCTTTTTTGTTTTTTTTTGTCAGAATGGGCTGCATTGAATGGAGTGTCTAAGAAATGCATTCTAAAAGGCCAAGTGAGCTTTTAGTGATTTTTGCCAGTTCTTTCTATCTTTTTACCATAAACACTTAATTGACTTTTGAACCTTCTCCTGTACAGTCCACTACTTCCTTTAAAAGTAAGAGAAACATGCTATTTCAGACCATTTTTATGGTAGACTCAGACCAACCTCAAACCTCCAATAAGAAAACTAAAATTTAAAAAAGTGCAGTAAAGCTAAATGCAATTCTGCCTTATATTTCCCAACTGTAAAATTATTATTATTTAATGTTTGGTTCACATTCAAATTACGCTTTATTATTTAGTTAATTTAGGTTAAAAAAATGTTTTAAGATGCACACAGTAGTGCACAGTCACCCAAGTACAATCGACACAGACACACACACACACACACACACAAAAAAACCCCACAAACACACACAGTATGTCTCACACATGCCACATGTCTTGAGGAGACATGATTCTCAGCCCATTGCAGGCAGCAGCCCTTTGGGTTTTCTCCCCCTCTGACAGTGTGTCAAGCAGGCCTGTTCTCCAGCTGCTGGCTCGCACTGAGTGAGAGACCAGCCTAATGAGATCACCGGCATCCAATTCGGCAAGGGTCAGCGCTCATTTCGAGCAATTCATTTTTAATTGGTCTCAAATCTAATCCATTTCATAATGTCAGCTCCTGTGCTCATCTCGCCCCGAGGCTGCTGAGTGACACAGAGTGATTCCCTTGATGTTGTTAGCTCTGTGTGTTATTACATAGCCTGAAGTGATTGAGGATGTTGCTGTGATCGTGGCTTGGTTGTTTGTTGTTGATGCAGTGACGCTACAGTAATCCTTTGCCCACTGCAGCGCTTTTGCTGCCCTCCAACAGTGATGATGATGTGTAATGAACCTGTTAGAATAAAGATATTTCTCATGTCTGTGGGTTGTCACAAGAGCGTCACAACAAACCCATCATCTCAAGGGTGACACGTATTCTGTCACAGTTTCATTATGTTTGCCGATCATCCATTTAAAGGCAACTTTCAAGGCAACCCAGAGCAAAACACTCGACCCAAGCTTCTCAAGTAGAGCAGAGGAGATTTACCAAGCAGTCCTCTGGTGTCACTGCTCAAGCTATCACTTATTTAAAAGAGCAAATATTAAAACAGCATAGTATCTACACTATTCAACAATCCTTTGAAAAAGTCTCTGATGTACTCTGCCTGTGTTTGCATCCACCTCTGTTCTCCTTTTATCTCCTCTCCTCTACTTTCCGAGCTTCCCCTTCCTCCATCTAACTTGTGTGACCAGCTGTGCCTCCTGCTTTGCTTCCATCAAGATGTCACTTCTAATTTGCTGGTTGTGCTGACTCCATCCCTGCTAGCAATCAGTGGAGAAGACATCCATTACTCCTAACCGTGACAGGTCCCCTCACAGTCCCGCTGGACGTTAATGACACCTGACAGAACACAGGTTTACTACTTAGCAAACTGACCCCCCAGAGACAGCCGATGGGGCCCATTTGGCCAACACATCCTTGCATGGTTTACAAGGACCAGACAGGGGAAGGTAACGCAAGAAGTCTTGTCGTGTCTCAGTAGGTTCTCATACTGGCCCAGCAAGGTACTTTAAGGTACTTTGTAGACAGGAAAGGAAACTTGGCTGGATTTAAATTGTCTCACCCACATCTAACCACTACAATTCCTCTCATTATGCAAAGAAAATGTCTTGAAACCTCAAATCACTGATATTCTGACCTCTATTTTAAAAAATGTCCTCTTGTTGTACCTCCAAAGGAGGAATTGCCGTTTATAGAAATTATCTTTAAGCCATCATAACTGCACACTGCCTTTTGTGTGCCAAGCTGCAGGAGGCTTCTCTGTGAGAGTAGTTTTCTGTGGTTGTTTTGTGTATTCTGTCCATCAAAAGGCTGTTTGTGAATTCTTTGTTAAAGGCTATTAGTTCTTTGTTGATCAGCAGGATCAAAGTGAGTGCTTCTGTCTTGCAGTGCCACAGCAGGGGTGGCTTTTGCATGCCAAGGTGTGTCTGAATGCTCTGTTTTTGTACAATGTGATATGAAAGGTGTTAGACTACTTAGCACAAGGTGCACAACTGAACTTGGGGGCCAAGTAATGACGAACCACCTCAACCATTTAACTTACTGAAACCGTAACATGCATGCTGTTGTAAATACAGTTTTTTTCATGTACATGGAGGTTCGTTCTTGCAGTTCTTTGATAAAATATGCTAAACTTGTGGTGAACTGACTTTGCCTTCCCAGAGCTCTAGGCCATATCATGAGAGCTAAGTAACAGGTCTTCACTAGAGACTGTATTAAATAATGGATATGGCTACCGTAGCATTACCCACTGGTCTGTGGACAGCTATTTTGAAGCCCAGAGTGCTGAGACATAAGTTAGGAGAGGGAGAAGCTGTAAAGGAGCAAGGTTGAATCTGACTGATGATCCCTGATCTGACTCAAAGACCGTAGCGATGCCTTGTAGATAGCCTGTGTTCAAAAGACTCAAATATGCATTACTTTGGGCTTTAATAAATTGTAAACAAGTCAGTAGAATAAAAATTCAGGCCCCCAGATAGTTGGCATAAATGCTGAACTTAGCTATAGAGACCAAAACTGTTTTTTGTACCAGGCTGTAAACATGTTTGTTTTTACTGTAAAGTTGGGATTTTTAACATAGGGGTCTATGGGGTTTCGCTGTTTTGGAGCCAGGCTCAAGTGACGATTCAGTGAACTGCAGTTTTTGGCACTTTCGAATTGTCCTAATTTTTCAGCCTAAGAGGTTGCCACATGGTGGTCGCATACAGGACGGTCTCTGAAGCTAGATATGAACTGCAAAGTGAGCAATGTCCACTTGCTGTAGAAGGCTGTGGGATGTCACTTTTTCATAATTTCAAGGTTATTTCATGTGTTGGTCCTTGTGATCAATGCACAAACCTCCACTCTATCAAAGCCCCAAAGTACAACTTAGTGGTGGATTTCTGTTGGTGTCTATGTCTGGTGGGGCAGCAGATGGTATGTGGTGAAAAATTTGCAAAAACAAATGATACATCACTGCTGGGGAAAAAGGTCTGACAAATAGTACTAAGATATCGACTGGCCCTGCCTGCACTGTAAATAATATTTTGACTGTGTTGTGTTTGTGTGAGGTTTCATTAACGACAATGCTGTTCATTAAAGAATATCAAATGCCAAAGTCAATCTCCATTGTCTCTCCCTCTCCCACTCCTCATTAGTGATATACATTGCCATCCATAAATCTGTTTAAATAGAAAGGAATGGAAAATGTGTCAAGTGCAACCATAGCATCATTAAAAATGGTGAGGTTTCTCACTTTTCTTGCTACTTGTTATTGAACCGTGTTCATTATTCTATGCGCTCATTAGGTGTGCAAGGCAAAGTCTCTTTGGGACCATAAACACTTCAACTAACTTCGACTGAGACGCTGACCCACCAAGAGGAGTCGTAATTCTTATATTGCTGCTTGTCCACAGACAATTGAGAGTGTACTGTAGCACCTACCACCTCATTTGGCAAGCACAACCTCCTCACAGAGGGTGACAACGTCGGACCTGAAGCAATTGGTTTAAATTACCCTACAGATAAGGCAATAAACTAATAGGATGATGAGTGTCCTTACTCCTTCTCCGCGTATAAAGTTTTAGCTCTGTGATTTACTATTTACAGTTCAGCTCATGTTAATTTCCTTTTTAAAGTGTCCCCTTAATTAAGTGAACGGCGCTTCAAGACAATTTTATGTACACCTTTCTAAGGGCATTAAATAAAATGCATGATTTGAAATTCAGAATTCCAATGCTGAGCCATTTGAGATTGAGTTGTGACGATATCATTACATCGGCATTTTGAATTAGGATTGCCTCAGCTGACCCAAACTAAAAAACAGAAACAGATCTGTTTCTCTAGGCTGCTATAGATGGCAGCTATGTTGGCCGTCTATAATAATAACAGTACATCGGCAGCGCATCAAATAGTAGTTCAAATGAAAATCTCTGGTTACAGGAATAATATGACACCTTGGGAAAAGACCTACTTGCTTTGTTAGGGATTTTGGTTTGAGGATTGCTAGGGAACCATCTGAGGCTTGAAGAAGTTAATGGTCTCAGCCAACAATGAGCATTTACACTCCAACCCCTGATAGCCTTGCAAGACCAAGTGAGTTCAACATGTTTAACTCCATGTATCAGTCTGGACTGTCTGTCACCCAAACACTTTCCAAAAATTACAATCCTTTCAGGCAAATCAGGGGCAGCTCTATAGTCGACAACATAAGCAATCAATCAGGGACTGTATTATAGTTGAAGACGTAGCATGCTGGCCACTGCTTGCAAAACAGCAATGGCAGCTCACACAGAAGAAGCACCAACTGTAACATTAATAGAGTAAAGATAACAATAAGTAAAGTTAATTCAGTAATTGAGTCAAGAACAACAATCAACAAGGATAAGAGACTGCACTTGCAGAGTTTCTCAGAGGAAAAGACTGAGGAAAGACTGCCATTTTTTCTGACTGGATTTGGCAAAAGCTTGATTTACTATCTGGCTCTGTTGGTGATGAAGAAGATGTTCTTCCGTACAAATTCAATGCTCGTTGTTTTGCCACTGATTGCACTGACTGAGGAGCAGATACGAGAACCTGCAAAGATGGGGATCACAGTCATGCAGGTAAGTGTTCACAATGCTTCAGACAGATAAGCATGTTGCCAGCTGGTATCCAGCAGTCCAAAGGCAGCAGGCTGCTGAATGAGAGATGCCAAGTATGCTGGCAATGCCAGTGTATCACAAAAAAACCTTTATGGGGATTTTTATTGGCAAGGTACAAGTCATGTACGTGGTAAATATATTTTTTAGACTGTTACCCACTAACTGACGACATTTTTGACGTCAGTTAAAAACGTTGTCTGTAAAAGCGAGAACTCCCGCCCACTGTAAGTATTTGGGGCAGCAGAGAGTTCAAACTGTACAGAGAGAAACAATGTTGAGCTCACATTATGAGGACGGTTTTACTGTTACTTTATAAAATATGTTGCCTAACCTTAACCATATCCTATGTCTCTGAAAATTAGGAGTTTTGTAGAACTGTCAATGTTCTGTTCAAGCAAATGGTTTGAAAAATATGACGTTTTTACTTAATGTCTTAGTCTTGTGTAAGACTAAAAACAGAAGTCCAGTCATGTAATTGCAAGCACAAAATCTGTGCCTCAACAACTTGTGCATCTTGATGAGAAACAGGTTGCATTTAGCCTGACTTTATTGATCAGAAAGCATCTTTTGACGTTTTGTGTGCATGTATACACACAATAAGAGAGACTAACCATTGTCCTTGACAAGGACTCAAGGGTTTGCCAGACTGATGAGGGAGGGATGGCAGAGGAGGAGCAGGAGGAGGAGAGCAATGGCAGTAAAAACACGGCCGAGCACCTGCCCACAAAAGATGGCTGCCAGCTAATAAAGCAACTCTACAGCTCGCTGCAGCCTCATAAATCCTTCTGTCTCAGCTTTCAGCTTTACAGCAACAGGCCTCACTATGCACAAAGATGGAAGAGGAAAATTTCACTAATTTTTCAGAATTGTCTGTCTTTAATTTGCTTTGTAAAAGATTAACAGAGTAAATTTATGAGGCTTTTTTTGTTTTGTTTTTTAATGCACTTGAGAATCTGCTAGTTCTACCAAGCTTGATTGCTCACTCACAGTAACAGCGCTCCAGCATGACAGGACAATTTCCTTCATATGATTTGTTAAATCTCTCATTCACAATTCACCAGACCAAGAGCAAGTCACTACGCTAAATTAATGACTGGGCAGCTCAAAATGGTCAATTCTCTTATGAGTTGCACACACCCTGCTCAACCAAACCAGCCGGGCCACTGGCATGTTAAATTCGAAAACTAAAGTGCCTTCAAATGGTTGTTGGCAATGAAAATTAATGGCAGCTCACGACAATAAAGCCACATTATGCCGTAAAAAGTCCATTTTCGATCAAATTGCCTTCAGGGCCCAGTTTTTATGTAATTTTATGTTTGGGTCTGTGTCCTGGTCAGAATCAGAGCAGCTATTATGACGTTGAGCCAGTTGTTAGACAAAGTAAAAATCGAACATCATCACGTTTCATTCTCTTTGGTGGCTTGTTTCAGGACAAACCGTTTGACAGAATACCTTTACAAGGAAGAGGAACAGACCAGCCGGCAGAGTGACTGTGTGATTGAGTTTACATTCTCATATGTTCACAGCTGCTAATTGTTTATGTGTGTGTGTATTTTTTTTTAAAGCTTTTACCAATAATTGCCAAACAAAATCCAACTGCTGCGCAGAAAAGGGACATTTTGAATGTGTCATTACATTATGCAAACCTAATATCATTTGACCTGAGTCATACAGGTTTATGTAGCAGATGAATGAGGTTGTCCACACGAATGGGGTTTGATAACATTGAACCATCTTTAGACAGTCGCACAAAAGTACTGAAAAGTTCCTTTTATCAAGCATTTTATCCTGATGCCTTCCATCTCATGCAGCCTGCAAATTCATTTTTAAGACCTGAAGAGACTTTCTGACCTTTTTTAAAATGCAAAGAATGAACTCATCTTGAAAGGGTATCTTTAGTATTATTTTACAGCTAATGGAGCAAACAATGCAGATAATAGCATCTCACAGACATGATGCTTACTTGTTTTTTTGTTTGTTTGTTTGTTTGTTTGAATTTTATTTTATAAGACTGAGGCCTGGTCAGTGTATTACTTAATTTTTATGTATTCTTTTTATTGCAATGGAATCCCATTTTCTAAATTAGATGACCCAAAATATGCCAAGAGTGATCTACACTCTTGCAAAAGAACCATAAATTACATGCAAAAACAGCAGAAATCCGAGGCTGAATTCCTGCAGATGATGCCCATGGTGTAAAAGGTCAATTGCTGATTAACGTTAATGACACTGGGATACAGTGTAACAAAGCTCTCTTGTGTAATTGGACCACCAAACTGAAACCCCTCATCTCATCATGTGAAGTTGAACGTGTCTCACATTGCAAATGAAGGAGCTGTTGATTTTGTTGGGCCAGAGTTTGTGGCAAATGAAGCCAATGACCACAAGTTCAGTTTTAAAGTACCAGAAGGAACATGTATGTAATGACAAAATAGGTATTTCTCTGATTTATCTGGAGAGGAGAAATGGATTTTTAAAGTTCAGGTGTACAGCTAGGCTTGTTGCAGTCCTCTTCTTTATTTGATGTAGGATATAGTCACAAAAGCTTGGCCCTGTTAAAATCAGAAGCCCATAATTATGTCACTTGTCAGTACCTGAGCAGCAATTATAATAAATGGTAAAACTGAAATAAATGGTAAAAACTCTAAAATGGTCCATCTAGCTGCTGAGTGTCTAAAACTCCCACTAGAACCCCCCTGGACGGCTGAGATACTGGAGCTGTTGATTGAAAACAGGCCCCAAACGTTAAATAGGTGATTGGAGCCCTGGTCAGCACATCATTAACTGCTGTCCTTCGAAAAAAGCTAGAAAAAACAACCATGCGCCTCTACCACTGCATAGAGTAATTCTACTCTTATAGAGGAAACTATTCTAACAGTCAGGCAATTTCTGCACTCTGTAGTCCCTTAGAAGCCATTTCACTGCAATGTAGCCTGATATACTGCATCAGAACACTTTTCAGCCATAAGACATTACATTGAGTTATGCAGTAGTGTGATATAGGCTACTGAAGTCATGTTTGGCTCTGCTACACTCAAGAAAGAGTGAACCTGCATGTATTCATCAACTTTATATCGCAGCAATCACATGTATCCGAGATTAGCACTGCCCTAGGTATGATAAATGTACTACTTTTACGATTGCCTGTAAAAGTACTGTTTGCAGATTTCTTGATCATCAGGTGGCACAGGCAGCTGTGAGTGGATGAGCTGAACAGAAGCCAGGACAATAACATTCACACATTAATAGTTCCTATGGGGAAAATGGCTTGTGACAGCAGTAGAGGGGAGAGTACAGATGCAGAATACAGAGCAGAATGGCACAAATGCAGACTGAGAGAGCAGGTAGTTGCAGCAAAGCAATATCATGTGGATGTACTGCTTCACAGTTAAGCCTTGGTTTTGAGACTGAAGAACATGATATAGCCTATGTGTAGATGTACATGTGCAATTTAAAGTAATCCATTCACATCATGAGGTGGAAGAAGCAGACATGCAAAACCCATGCAGATAATATGCTGTAACGTAATGAAATGCAGAGATGGTGCACAAACGGTCTTTTCTGGAAGGCATTCGTATTGTCGTATTGTTGTACTTCAAGTCAAATGTTACCAGTTAAGCCAATTTTCCACACCCACATTCAAGAAATTTACAATCAGGAATCAAGATCAACAAGATGTCAACATCTATCAAATTAACTGTTTGATTCTCATTATGGCCTCTTGTGTTTGATCCCACAAGTTAACTGTGGAGGAAGGATGGAGGTGATAACAGACAAACCCTGATTGAGACCTTATATCCATCTATCCATCTATTTTCATCCACTTATCCAGGGCTGGGCTGCAAGCCCAGCAGAATGAGCAAAGTACTCCAGATGTCCCTTTCCCAGGAAACACTTTCCAGCTCCTCCTGGGGGACCCCGAGGCATTCCCGGACCAGATGAGATATATAATCCCTCCAGTGTGTTCTGGGTGTGCCCTGTGGCCCCCTACCAGTTGCACATGCCCAAAAGAACCACTAACAGGATGTGCCCATGTGGCATCCTCATCAGATGCCTGAACCATCTGAACTGGCCCCTTTAGACATAAAAGAGCAGCGGCTCTATTTCGCGCCCCGTCTGGATGACTGAGCTCCACACCCTATCTCTAAGGCTGAGCTCAGCCACCCTACAGAGGAAACTCATTCATCAAACTCAGATCTCGCTCTTTTGGTTACTACCCAAAGCTCACGACCATAGGTAAGGGGTTTGGACGTAGATGTACCCGTAAATCAAAAGTTTTGCCTTCTGTCTTAGCTCTTTCTTTACCTGGCAGAGTGCCTGCATTATTGCTGACACTGCACCATATCAAAACCCAAACATAATCATTTGTAATCAAACTGTTTAGCCAATCCTATCGTACACCTCAGCTAGAGAATTCCACAAACATAACAACAAAAACAGAAACAGTACCAAGAAACACAGTGAAAAAGAGGCAGACATAGTAAAGGTGTATATAGACGGGGGGAGAGGTGATGTCCCAGGACCAAAAAAATCAGCCTGGGGAAATGCAGGGGTCAGCAGGGAGTAGAAGGATGCCTCCAAACAGTTGCTAGGTTTCTCAGTCACAATGAAAAGACAGCAGAGAGATGGAAGAAACAGGGAGTAGAGAAGCCTCTGGTGTTGTTCCCAGTAAGCTTTTTGTGCCTCCAACGATGCAGAATTTATGTTTGTGTGAGCTGATGAGATGCTAGCAGCGGCTCATCAGATGACCCGTCTGTTCACTTGTGGCTCCTTTGAACAGCTTGTGGAGTACTGGTGCAAAGGGGATGAGGATGATGTGTAGTGCCAATTATTGCCACGGCAAGAGATCTGAGGCATCAAGGTTTTAATAAACTAGAGGCAGGAGTAATGCTTTGCCTCTTCACTGAACATTTGTCTTTTTCCTGGAGTGAATCTGGAGTGAGATTATTCTTTTGTTGGATTCCAAGGAGGAGAGGATACAGATTTTTGGTAATTTCTTTGGTCTTTCTTTCTTTTTTTCGAATGCCAAGTCACAAAAAACATGTTAAACAAAATTATGTTGATGTTGTTGAGGTTTTCTTTTCTTTCTTTTTCTTTTTTGCATTTTTTCTTTTTGCATTGTTCTTGTTAAATACCCAATACTATTATGTCACTAGTATGTCCTAAAATCCTTTATATTCCAAGATTTAGGAATATCTGACAGTATAAATCACTCACTGGTTGAACTGTTCAACTGCTGTTGTTTAATTAATGAATGTTACATCTGATCAGAAACAGAATGATTTATTTTTATACCATTAAAACCTTTAATGGTATTTGCCCTTCACACTGCTTAATAATTAATAGGAGATTTCAGGACTCGTCTCATCTGGCCTGTATATGAATCACTGTGTTCAGTGCATTCAGGGAGGGTTATTTTCTGTCTGGAAAAAAGCTCAATTGAATAGACACCTTGAGCAAAACTGAGAGAAAAAGTATTACAGAACAATTAAAGACAAATTATTCTGATTAGTCAACACTGCGTGATTGTTCCAACACTAATATATGCAATAAATCTGCAGTATAAAGGGAATCACCTCAAGAATACAAGGTAACCTCTGAAAGTTGATGGGTTGTTTACACTGTGCATAGCAACAGTTAGCCTGCTGTAGGTATTATTGGCATTTAGATGCATTTTGTTCAGCTTGACTTTATAGTGAAGTAATCACAGATGTGCTGAGACAAATGGAGATGTGGTGCCATGATAACATCTGCACATGCGTCATCTTCACAACCTTACGTATCTCTACTGTTCTGTGAGCTGACTATTCCAAACACTCATTAAATCCTTATCCAAAACAAAACTTTGAAAAAATCACAAACATATTACACAAAATATATAGGGGAAGTAAAAGGATGAGGAAAAAGTACCCCTCAACACTTTATGGAGGATAATGACAACAGAAATTGTGACCACATGACAGTGGTATCAGGTCAGCACGCATGTCAAAATCAACAATTCTGCAGTTTGTCAAATAACTACAGCACCTGTTGGGTTAAATTTTCTTTAGATACAATATTTCACAATATGAGAAGAACCTTTTCACAAGTTGACCTAATAATATTGACCTTAAAAATGTGTAACATTATTAGCTATCCTTGAAAGCAACTTAGTGCAGCGAGCTGAAGTGCTTAAACAGACACTTCTCTCCCACCTTGTGACAACTGTTTGCGATGAAATATTACAGACTGAGGTTCAAAATGTCAAGGAACATGCTTGAAGCTGTATTTTTGATTTTTTAGTAACCCTGATGTCAGTCATCACTCAAAAGTCAACAAATTTGTCCTCATCTAATAAAAACGGAAAAATCCTTACAAAGGCATAATCTTTGATTCTTGTGAAAGTTGAATCTCGCAGACTTGTTCAGGGATGCCAGAACTGGAGGGTTTTTTTTCGTTGTTGTTGTTAGATTGAGAGGGACCAATGAACTCCCTTTTCACCTAAACAGCTCCAACAAATTCAGCGGAAGATGGAGCTGGCAGTTTGTTTTGCTCTTGAAAATCCTCTTGAAAACCCTCGTCTGATCCCCTGTACTGATTGAGCAACAGAGCTGTGGAGTGAGCTGTGTCGTTTATTCTTCCAAGCAAAAAAGATTAAGCCTCCTGTACTGTGATATTTAAGCCAATATGTACAGATTATAGCAAAATCAGCATATAGCACATACACAAAATATAACGATCAGGGATTATTATGGATTTTATCTTGTATCACATCTAATTTTGGTACTTTTGAAGCCACAGACCGAGTTGCAAGGGAGTTTTTTGATATTCATGTATGTTAATATATTATTCCCCCTCATTCCTTCGTCTGTTTATGCCAGTACATTGTAGAAGACTGTAGAGGATCTTTGGTTTATAATCGAAAGGCTCTTTAGTGAATACTTTCTCTAAAGCACAACCAAGATATTCCCACTTTTAGAAAAGCCAGGATCACTTTTCACAGCATCTTTTTAAAGTTCAAAATGTAATTGCACCTTTAATCCTAATTGTACTCACATTACAACTTTTGTATTCCAATTAAAATGTTTGTTTCTTCTTCTGGGGCCTAAAATGATGCATAATAAAAGATATTACTCTCAGAAAGCTTGTTGCCAAATTAACGGGGTCATAATATTAAGTATTTAAGAATGGAAAAGCCTAACACAAAGATAACGTTTTAAATATTAATATTGTGACTGCTGCCTGTATTATTTATCTCCATCGTCAGTTCTTTTGTGTAATTTGTGTGTGTGTGTGTGTGTGTGTGTGTGTGTGTGTGTGTGTGTGTGTGTGTGTGTTTTGGGTAGAAATGTGTGTGGTGTAAATGAACTTTCTCTACAGTTGAAAAGGGGAAAGAGGTAAATGTATTTTTTTGGAATCTGTTTTGAGAACAGGGCAAGTGTGTGTGTGTGTGTGTGCGTGTGTGTGTGTGTGTGTGTGTGTGTGTGTGTGTGTGCATGTGTGTGTGTGTGCGTGGTGCGTGCGTGCGTGCGTGTGTGTGTGTGTACTTGTATTAATTGTGCGGTGACAAACATTTCTCACTCATCTCGCATTTGGGAACAAAGAGCTTTACTCCACCATTACATTCTGGACTATCGAGGTAAGGGTTGGGTGGTTTGTTCAGAGATAGATGCGATACTCACATGCCATATGTAGGTTTAGAGACTCGAGAGTTATGAGACTTCAGTGCAGCTGAACTGAGTGGTAGTGGTAGTATCTTCATCCTGACAATCACAAGTATTCTTGTTATAATAGAATATTTTTGCCATAAAAACACTGTAACTTTGGAAAATACTGAACTCAATAATGCATTTTAGCTCAGAATAATGACCGTGGATTTTGTCCCAACTTTCTTAGATCAGAAAAGTATCACTTTACAGTATGGACAGGAGGAGTAATTGGAACAACCAAAAAATCAATGTGACACATTGCAGCGTAGGCGTGGAAAGATATTTTCACTGTGGGGTGCCGCACAGTATAAATGTGCACACATGACTATCTAAGTACAAGGTCTTATGCGAAAACTGCTAACAGCTGGAAACCATGTCGTTAATTCAAGACCAACAAACAAGAAAACTGGCAGTTTTCTTGTAAGACATCAGCAGCATCTCCAGTGGCAGTTGTACCAACAAAACCAGATGTTTTTTTAGCTTGACATTTGCCCATTTCCAACAGCCATTGCGCCACCAAACGTGGGGGTTATTAGGTGAGACGTTGCCAGCATTACCTTACAATTTCCTGGATTTTCTTAGCCTGCTGACACTTTTTGAGCTTTTGAACAGCTCTGTTCTCTTTATACATCCATGATGAGCTCCCATTATGGGCAGTATCTCCCCAAATTTAGCTAACCCCCACCCTTGCACTTGGACTTGACATGATGATGTTGTCATGATGGATCAGAGGAAGTAATTGAATTCACACATTTGAAACACCTTTGTTTCCATACACTTTATGAAAAAACCTTAATACAATAACATATGCTGTTCAAATTTTAAAATCAATATTCAAATAGCCCATGAGTTATGGTAAAATAACCAACAGACTGTGTTGTTCCACCCCTTGCTGAGGCATACACATTCCTGCCTCAATGTACTGCAGTGAGTATTGCATTTCAATAGACTGAAAACATCTGAAACTGTGCTCTGAAGTGAGGGTGAGTACATTTCAAAATCATTTAGTTTAGTGTAGAATTGAAGGGTGTGTTTGTTCCCCCCTTAATTATGAAGATGGGTCTTCAGGAGTGCTGTGTGCTCTCGGGGGCTTACATTAAGCTAGCTGTTTACCCACAGTAACAAAAGAAATGACTTAGAGCTGTGTTGATGCTAATATATTCCTAACATCTCCCATTCTTTCTTAATTTAAACCGTAAAGGTAACCCCGCAACTGAAAGGACACTCACTTATACTTCTAAACTCCAAACATTGTGTCTCATTAAAAAAGCTCAAACACTTCCTAAAAGGCACCCTGTGAATATTATTTTAAACTAGTAGAAATTTTGTCACCTTAAAGTCTTTTCTTCTCTGTCACTTGATTAGCGTTGGGATGACTTTGCTCGCGAGTCAGTGATGAATAAAACATTTGTTTGTAGGTCGCAAACAGCAGCAGCGTGAATGTAAATCAGCATGACAATGTCACATTTTGAATAAAAATTCATTACCATTTCCGAGCCTACATTCTTTACCATACTGCGTATACTGTACATATACATGCTGTAATATTTAATAAAAACGTCCACATATGCTTCAGTCAAAGTAAATGAAAGTCAGGACTGTCACTTAATGCAGATTATTAGATAATCTTTGTGACTATATTCATCAGGTGTATAAGTGGTGTGTGATGTAACTCAATTTCTTCCACTGATATGTGGCCATAAATCCATCCCAAAAGCAGACTGGTGATAGCACTTCCCTTCAAACCCCGTCTTCTCAAACACACACACACACACACACACACACACACACACACTAACACATACACAAAATTCCCACCCATGCACATATCCACTCCCTTCCTTCCTTCTTCCCCTCCAGAGTGTCTCTCTGTTCCTCTCTCCCCAGTCGGGATTATTTACCACTACATCCAGCATACTGAAGCTCCACAGCTACTCTGCCCCGGGAATGCCTGCAGCCATGCAGCAATCAAAGCGAAGCGTCATCCTCTACCACCTGCACCCATGGGAGCGCGGGGAACGAAGAGGGAAGGAGAGTAGAGGGGAAGGGGAAGGGGAAGGGGAGAGGACGGTTAGGGGAGGGAAAGAGACAGGGGGATGGAGAAGGAAAGAGGGAGACGAGAATGTGAAACCTCTGGGACTGGGGAGAGTGTGAAGGAAAGAGTGGAGGAATACGCAAAGTAGAGACACTGCCAGCAAATACTTCTTCCCCACATGGGCTCCTTGGGACCCACAGAGACGGAAGCGAGAAAGGAAACACGGAGGGAGAACAGATGGAGGCGTAAAGGAAGAGGATTAGAGGAGATGGATTGCAGGATGTAGAAAGGCTAAAACAGAAGATGAGATGAAGATGAGATCAACCGCATACCTTTTTGAGACACAATGGGAATGAAAAAAAGTAAATGAATTAGAAAAAGGCAGGAGTGAGAAAGGAGAGCAAAAGAAAGGCAGAAGGAGGGGTGACAGAAGGAATTTAACTTCACCTGAAACCCAGCAGCTCAAGAGAGTGAAGAAAAGAAGGGGAGGAGAGAAAGAAAGAACAATGAAGGAGCAGGAAAGGGTGAGGGTGAGAGGAGGTAAAAGAGAGAGGAGGGAGAGGTTGAGGCATTAAAATTAAAAAGGCAGAGATGGGAATTTGATGGCGTGAGAGAAGGAGATTAATAGTGGAACAATTGAAGGAAAGGTGATTTGAAGGTAAAGAGAGAGAGTCGGAAGGGTCAGAAACATGAAGAAACAGACCACCAGAGAGAGTGTGCGACATTTAATGAAACACAAAGAACCAGAGGGACTATAGGAAAGCCCGAGAATAACAACATTGCCCAAGAGGAGGAATACCCCAACCCAAATCTGCACATGTACAATTTATATGAAATCAGTTTCAAGTTTTTTAAGGTACAATTAGAATTGTGGAGCCGTCGACACTTTATCTCTTTATGTTTTTATATAAAAGGTATCATTTGCAAGACTGTCTGTTACTGTAAGAACTCTCGCTAGTGAAAAGCCAGCCCAAGATTTTAGAACCCAACAGATACTGGATTTTTAGGGCTGATACTGATATTAGGGAGTAAAAAATTCCAGTATTGTTGGATGATATTCTATCCATCTATATCTATGTCTGTCTATCTATCTATCTATGGCTACTACGCATCTTTTTCTAGAATATGTTCTGTAAAGGAAAAAAAATCATCTTGGTGTATATCAGACAACATGTAGGCCAATACAGATCTATATGTGAGAGGACAATGTTGGCCCATAAAATTGGCTCACCAATATACCTGTCGGGCTCTACCAGATTTACTCCTGTTTGGCATTTCGCCTCCCTATATTTGGGAGGAACCTGGTCGTTACCTTTTTATAAAGCCCCAAGCTCATCTGAGTGCTGCGGTAGGTACACACCTATAAAGGCCAATTCAAAGCATCCACATCTGTGTGTCCACGAGGTTCTGCTTTGATCTGTGTGTCATAAATTTCATCATCCATCCATGTCTGCAAGGATCAGCACTGACCCTATACGAACGTCCCCATGCCGCCCTTTTTTTGTGTTTGTTTGTTAACTGTGGCCATAGAAAGAACAACACACCAACTGCACATGCTCCAATCTCTCTTTCTAAACTCCAGTCTAGTCCCAAACACAGTTGTCAAGCCAGCAACAGTTTCTCACTAAAATGTGCTGCATTAGAAATAAAAGAGCAAAAAACGCTCTATTTTCCTTGTTGGCTTGTCCTTGATCCCATCTGCCTTTTTGTGCCTGGTATTAATATATATGATCTATATCTAGATGATGACAACCCATCCACAGGCCTTTGTTCTTAAATCTGATATTTGTAAGAGTTCTCACTATTACTATTCTTCTCTTAATGCAATTATAAGTTGATGTACAAAAAAGCAAGTCACTCTTAAGATCTGATCACACTGCAAACATGACTATTGTGCATGCATTTATATTTGCATTAATCTTGGATTTTCTTTTTCCAGATAAGATATCTACATATAGAACCAGGGCCACAGGAAGACGTTTCTAGTTAGGGGTGCTGTGATAAGAGCTGCATTTTGTGCGTGAATACAATCAACAGGATGATCCTCTTTAGTACTATCAATCGCTTTTTCTAAAGGCATAAATTGTGAAAAATCCCTTTATATTGTTACCTTCTATTATAACGTGCGCTACTGCAATATGGATCAAACATATGTCACCACACTCCGTTGCACACAGTGAACGAGAACAGATTACTCATAGTTTTACAGGTTAAGTCGATCAGAGCACTGCACACATATCCAAAACACACAGTATTTTAACCTCAAAAATACATCACAATATTTAAACCGTCTGCCGAGCACACACAGACAAACAAACAAACACACACATCATCATTGGCATATTCACTGAAGGCAGAAAAAAAGTCTATAAAATCTATAAACTATTTTGCGCCTGCTTATTGAAAAAAAAACAAAAACGGGGCCATCAACACATTGCGCACAGCAGACCAGAACATATCTAAATGCGCAGTTTCAAGCAATCCAGAGGGCCAACTTGCACAGCACAAAACAACATAGCCAAATACATTTTTGCAGCAGCGAAAAATAATTGTCCAATAATGGTGTTAAACTGCACGGCGAAAGCTCTTAATCGAACAGACACTGTACCTTGGCTGGGTTTGTGCTTCATTTATGTTATTCTAGAAGTGGCTTGGCGCTCAGGGGTTGATGAGATAAAGTCACTCATGAGTGCATTAATGTCCAAATTCTTCAAATGTCTGTGTGCACATTCATCAGGGACAGGTGCGTGAGTCTACCGAAGCTGTACTACAGTAGCCTAGCCTACGTAACGTCTGTTGACCATGATGCTCAGCGTTATTTTAATAACTAGTAATTATTCAGTATTTCCAATCAATTTTTAAAACTTATGATTTCACCTCTAATTAATATTCATGCTACTAAAATATATATATATATGTACTGAATGCAGAGAAAGTTTTATTATGCCTGAACGAACAAGAGAAGTTTCACAAAAACAAAAACTTTTCTTCTATATTTCACCCTGGTACATGGATACATCAGTAATTTAAAACAGTCAAACCCTTTGAAGCAGGGTTTCAAATAAAGTGAAGCCACAGTGTACCGCCTCAAGCGCAAGCTTTTCCCCTAATAGCTGCCAATGCAGAAAGCTCAGTCGATCCCCAATTATACCATGATAAAGTTAGTCTCTCTTAATTGTCCATTAACGTAATTATCACACGCGGTAATTGCCTTTCAAAATAATGGGCACCAAAATGGCCTAGTAGCAGAATTTTGATAAGCTCAACACCTAAATTAGACCCATGATGTTTTACCTGAGTGATAAAAATGCACAAGGGAGTGATTAAACCACTGGAAAAAAAAACACTGTTTCTGAGATCATTAAATGCTTAAACGGCACAGTTTCCCCTTTGAAACAACACAAGCAAGCCCACAAAATAAACAGATCTGTAAACAACTATTTGAGCAAAGCGAGAGGGCTGTTGTCACCACGGTGACCAAATGAGAAGTTGAAGAAAGTAAAAAGAAAAGAGAGGAAGAATGAAAAGAGAAGGTGGCTTTAAAATGAGACCAAGATGTGAAGGAAAGGAGGAAAATGACACAACAGAGAAGAGAGACAAATGCAGAAAGTGACAGAAACAACAAAGGAGTCTAACAGATAGAGTGAGCAAAAGAGAGGGGACGATGAAAGAAGGGGCTTCGGGATGCCTGCTGGGCCTCCTGGGAAGTGACAGCCTGATAAACACCTGAGACTCAGACGATGATGATGGCCGTCAAGAGGCGAAACGCAGCCTGGCTCTTGCTCGCTTCCTCTCATCTGGTGATAATGGTAATAAACAGAAGCATAAATGAGTTTGCTACCTGTGTGTGTGTGTGTGTGTGCGTGTGTGTGTGTGTGTGTGTGTGTGTGTGTGTGTGTGCCTGTGTGTATGTTTGCAGCATAAATGAGCTACCCTCTTCAGTTTGACAGGGCTTTATAGATGGTGTGTGCATGCTGGGATAAAAAGCAGCTCCATTTGTGCCTCGTATTAGAGGAGCGCATGGGTGGCCATCATTTCTGCTACTATCACCCTCCCACCCTTTTCTTCTCCCACTTTCTTAAATCCCCTTCCTCTTTTACTCTTTGTATCTTAATCCCACTTACTCTTTTTCCCTGCACTGCTTAGGTTAGGCTTTTCTCTGTCATTTCAAGTGTGATATTTACTGTATTATCAGCTTTGGTCTCCCTGCCCAGTTTGCTTTTGTCCATCTTTATATTTTTTTCTTATTCTATTATTTTACCTTCTTTGCCAGTGCTCCTGCACATTAACACAAAATGTATTAATGATATGATAATTATTGATAAAGATTGATTAACTCTTTGAATCCTGGAACAACACAAAACAGTTTTGTTTTGCATTTAAAAACCTGGTCAAATTGGTTTGATTTCTTTTGAACACATGACTAAAAAGGCAGAGAGCAACTTGGCAAAAGATGTCCCCTAAATTGCAAGAATCTTTTTTTTTTTAAAGGAAAGAGAGAGAGACAGAGTAAATTATTATATACATATATATATATATATAATTTAAATAGATATAGATAGATAGATAGATAGATAGATAGATACTAGATAGTACTATAGTATTATTATTATAATTATTAATTTATCTATAAAATATTTATATTTTGGAGGGTTTTTTTAGGGTTGATTTTTTTGTGTGTGCTCAATTTCAGGTGAACTCATGACTTCCTCCCATGTTTTTGACAGAAATAAAGCCTCCTCCAGCATTTTTTTGCAAGTCAGAACAATTAATACATTGGAATTTCCTGTCTGTCATCTTCCTCGTCTGAGGATGAAAGGGTGACACGGGCTTAACACTGTTTGGGTTTGATTAAGTCTCGTGGAGTGTTTACAGAGACAGGCAGCGGAACGAGTGGATGTATCAACTGTTAGCCATGTGTGTGTTTGTCTAACAAGAGTGTGGCTTCAGAGAGTTATGTTTGCTTTCCCTGAGAGCCATCTCTGTGTGCACTGTGGTCGCTTTGTGTGTGTGTGAGTACGTGCACATTATGTTCTCGTAATATGAGAGAGAAAACGTGACAAAACCACCAAACTGGAGTTGATCAGCTGATAGTTAAATTTAGGCAACAATTGTAGTTAGGGACTATGAGCAAACAGTTTACTTATTTAAAGTTTTACTCGTTAAAACACAGAACATAGATTTGATTTTGGAGCTTTGGGCCAAGTTGTACGGATAGGCTGGGCTCATAATTGGCCAGCAGCATACTGTATCTGTAAGATTAACCATCATCACATTGACTCTGGTACTGTATCAGCAAGATTTGGGGATTAGCCTGCTAGCAAGGAGCTGGTGAGCTGCATATTAATACCCCTGAAATGTTCTAACTCCTGTCAGGGTTCATGCGAGTCATTGCTTTAATGGACCTCAGTTTTCCATCATCATAATACTTCATTACAGCTCTGTATGAGGTGACTTATTAGGTTTTTGTATTGAAAATAGTTTTTATGCATGTCCATCCATACGTATGTCTGTCATACATCTATCCCATTCTCATGAATGCAATATCTCAAGAAAGCCTTCAGGAAATTTCTTTAGATTTAGCAAAAACATCCACATGGACTCAAGGTTAAACCAATTAGATTTTGGTGGTCAAAGGTCAAGGTCACTATGACCTTACATAACATGATTTTGGCCATAACTCAAGAACTCATTTGCTACTGAAAACATTTCACTATATTGTCTAATAGAATACAATGTTCAAATAAAAACATTTTATATCTAAAAAGTCAAAGATCAACTTCACAATGGCATCACAATGTTAAGCAAATACTTTTTAGCCATCAACAGAATATCTCAGGAACAGAAGGGGAGATTTTGGTCAGATACTGAACTGTGAGGGGATCAGTGCAGCTGAACCTAAAACTATTCACCAGCTGGTTTTTGTTTATCCAACCATGTTCATGAGCTTTGGGTGGAGACTACTGGAAAGAGTTTAGAAATACAATGGGCTGAATTTAGCTTTCCTCGCAGTGTGTCTGGGGCTCACCCTCAGGGACGAGGCAAGGAGCTGGAAGAGGAACTGCAGCTCTTTGACACTGGAAAGGAGCTAGTTCAGATGCTTCAAGCATCCGATCAGGATGCCTTCTGGACGCGTCCTTGTGGATGAATTCTAGGCACGTCTTATCAGGAAGAAAGAACTGATCCAGAACACAGTCGAGGCACTACATATCCCATCTGGCTTGGGAACACCTCGGGATATTCTACAGGAGCAGCTGGAGGACATGGCCCAGAAGAAGGACATCCATTACCCGGACTCAGTGAAATTCTTTTTAATGGGTCGACAGCACCTCAAGGCATAGCATTATGATAAGGATTATTATTATTCAAAATACAGCACACAATCAGTAGACCAGCAAACTGATATAACTGACAAAGTCTGACACGTGTGTGTGCAAACTTAACATCTGATGCCTTGCTCGTTTCACATATCTAAGCCAGCAAGAGGAGATCAATGGGATCAAACAACTGGTGCTCTTTTGTCCAAAGCACACTGTTACTGGGAACACTGGGCCCAGAGTAACACAAGCACATGCACAAACACGGCCATAGGTTATGTCTTAACATGGGGGGGGCACATATGACATGAGGAGTATGGAGGTCCTCTGCCAGAAAATTTGAGCATCAAACACGTAATTTCCCGCATTCTGATGAATCTTTCTGCATCAATTTATAATGAAAATGTTTTGAGTAAAAGTCCTCTGCACATGTTCTAAATATTTACATGTTCCCCGCATCCCCCCAGAATATGCACACACACACACACACACACACACACACCACCATACACACACACACACACTCCTACAAACACACACCACACAACTCACATTAAATGACGGTTCATCAAACAGCACTTGTCCGAAGGGGAATAAGACCAGTGAAGCAAGTACTGTAAAACCAGAAATAATCAGATGATGTGCACCTGTGCAGCACGTGTGCATGTGTGGTGGATGGGACAGTTTATATTTGTGGCATTTATTAATCCCATGACAATTTACACATGTCTGTCTACTTCTGTTAAGTGTTTGCACAACACTGCATGCATGTGTGTGAAGGTGTGCCGTGTTCTCCAGCTGAACTTAAAGAGGTTTGAGTGAAATTGAGTGTTCAGTGCAATCAGTCTCGGTGTCAGTAGGTGACTTAGTAAAAACTGATCCAACAGCTTAGAAAAGTGTTTCCTGCAGCAGGAGGAACTGGATGAGAGAAGACAACAGAGGAAGAAAGACAGCCTTCTAATGACGGCAGTTTCTGTTTTATCACTACGTAATTACACCACAATTTTCCCCTGATATCCTTGAGCTTTCAAGTCGACTTCAGTAGGGAGGCAAGCAGAGAGGATGGAACAAAGCATTAATGACGGGAAGCTCATCTAGTTTCTTAGAACTCTCTTTGACACCAAGTTGCACCAGTTTGGTATTTTACTATGGGTGTCTGTTTGATTTTGTTAACGCAGAACTTTTTTATGATATTTTTATTATAACTTTTTCTAGGCTTTTATTGCACTCGAGATGTTTGCCTTGGTCATTTGGTAGATTTTGTTTGGTTGGTAACTGAAGTTGGTGCCCAATTATAAATTGGACATGTTTGTGTAGACGACTTGTGAAAACATGACCAACAAGAGAAACAAAGGGAACTGTGGCATTTTTCCTTTGTTTGAGTAATGCATTTCTGGTCTTTTACTTGTGCTCTTGCCACAAACAAATTGTCAAAAGAGGTAACTGGAAACATAATTTATATATTTTTAAGGACATGTTCAGTCTTTTTAAGTCTGTCTTCAGTGTTTTGCACAAATGCTCTAAAAGAGACATTTATTGAAGATGCTCACAATTTTAGTAAACGAAACGCTTCAGTTTGCAACCTTTTAAACTAAACATGAGCATCTTTCACCCTTGCAATAATTAATAAGACTCATTTTATAACACCCAAGGATTTACAACAAACAGCATCGAAAGACAACACAACACTGGCATGGTTAGTGCAAACAGCAATTCAAACAGCTCAGCTTCCAGTACTGCTGAGGCCAATTCAAAAGGATATTTAAAGGACTTTTATTCACAAATCAGTAAAAATTCCAACAGACAAAACCTCACAAAACGGCAAGCTGTGAACTCCTGAACTTGCTCAACACTGCAGGCTGTTTACATGCCCTGTTTGTACATTTTTCTACGAAAAATAATGCACCCATATCCCAGCATATCCAAGTAATGGTGAGCCAATCATTTCTGCATAGCCCTTGCATTTTAGAAAGCTGCAATCATGTGACACACGTTCTTAGGGAAGTAAAAACAGAGGTGGCCTTGAGCAGTCCAGTTAGGAATCAGGTTGCTGCAGTGAATGGGTGACAAAACATAGGACTTTCCCTGTAGGAGTCCTGGGTTAGGAACTGTTCGGAGTTTGAGTCATTTTAATGGAGGGTAGAATATCACACAAACCGCTGTACTCGGATACACTGAACACTAGCTATTAATGGTCTCTGTAAGAAATGGATAACAAAATCCACAGTTGTTCTGTGCAAAAAAAGGACTCCTAAGTTCAGCAGAGGCTAATGGGGGGCAGTATAATTTCACCAAATCAAAATGGTATCCCCAAACGTATAGTCTTGTGCAGAATAATAATTCTGCAAATGTAATAATACATTTGTAAATTTAAATAAATTTAGAAGAAACTCTTTATGTCTTATTGTTTCCAAGTGTAACACTTGAGGCATATTTGACGTACGTGGATGATTGATGAATATTTTGGGTTTGTATCCACATGGTTGAATGCTATTATTGTATAAGTCACTTTGGATATAGTTTCAGATAAATGTATATAATGTAATTTAACAGTAATATTCTATTACCTCTTCTTGGAGGAAAACAAAAGAATATGACCAATACATATATTTCGTTTTTTAAACACACTTTCACATGTTTTTTTTTTTTCCTTTTCATCAAAAAGTGATGCTTGCACGGTAATATAGTGTTCTTTCCAGTTAGCCCACCCTGATCAGGATACAAGTGTGGTGTGCAAAAAGAAGATGTACAGATGGAGGGATCATTTTCTTTAGCACATATTTTACAAATGGGACATTACTGTCAGTCCAGTGCCATTTATGTCATTTTTTAATTAGGTCTGCAGCTCTAAGACCTATTAGCCAATATATTTATTTTGAGTGTCACAGACCTACTGACCAACTGAGTGGGAATTCAGTCAAACTTAAAATCTGTTAATAGACGATTAAGACATGGGGACAGAAATGAGACAGACAGCTATATAGTAGATGTTAAACGTAGCTTGGATATGTGAAAAGCTGTAGAGTACCGATAGTCAAGTCAAAAGTCTTGCATGATTCCGTCTGGTCTCTAGTTATCAATGTGTTTCTTTGCTCAGAGACGCAAGATCTGCTCTGGTCAAAACGATGAAGATTTGACAGCAGAAGCATTTCAAATAATTTTAACACTGTAAGATCTGCCCTGAAAATTGCAATGATTAAGAGAGATGTTGACATTTTCTATGCGTCAAACAAATTAATATGAAGATCGTCTCAAGACACTCGTGATGTATGCACAAAGCATCTCGATAAAATATCTCTCCCTAATGCCTCTGTAGACAATAAGCATCAAGATGACTAATGAATGCGTTACACAATGCAGCTGACATGATGAATACACATGGTTTATCTTTTCATTCCATGTTTTTATTACACTGTAATGAGCAGTAATGAAGCTGTGCTACTCAGGACACTCTTGCTGTAATTTCGGGAGCTTTACTGTGGGAATATCAGTCAAACATAAGACGTTATAACTCATTCAAATGCTGAAAGCAAACCAGCCAACCAACCAGTGAGTCAGTCAATCAATCCATCAGGCAGCCAGTCACTGGACCAACCAGTGTATGAAGAATTGAACGTTTCTCTGAGCCCATTATCCATTCCACTCATTCAAGAATAATCAACGCTGCTCAACCTTTTATTTTTCACTGCTTTCTTTCTCTCTTTCTCTCTCTAGGGCTGTGCTAAGCAAAGCAGAGTCACTGATCTGATTCCCTTTGTCATCCAGACTTAAGTTAACAATTTGTAACTTGAGTTGCATTCACAGGGTATGCACACAAGTAGCATTTAGCTAAATGAGGCATCAGTGGTTGAGAAGGTAATTTGGGAATGATGAAAGGGAAAGTCTCCCTCTTCCTCTTCTCCTTGCTCCTCTCTGCATTTCTTCCTTTTCAGTGATATCCCTGATCCCTCTGATCTGCTACATGCTGACAGTGCAAGACGGAGAAGATTAAGGTGGGCAAGGGATTCCTTCTACACTATGAGATGTGCAATGGTATAATGTGCTGAGAGGCTAGCTCTTCCCTCACACAGCCTAAACCAACAGACAAACTGTAGCATATAAAACATAGACATCAGCAAATATCCACATACAATCAGTGTCTTTCCCACTGGTGTTCTGCCAGGCCGGCCAGCCTTCCTCAGCTGATCTTCAGCAAATAAATCACACACATCTCTGTTTGTGTTTTTGAGGAGGGATGATGATTGACAAGCTTCCACGTAACAACAGGGCTGACGAGTCGCAAAAGACTCATGCAGTTGACACTTTTCACACACATCTCGTGCAGCAAAGAACTAATCTATAATCGATAACAGGTAAAGACAAGACAGAGCAGCAAAGTACATCAGCAGCACCATATATCCCAAATCTGTTTGGATTTGTTGCAGTACTGGTATTAGGAGCAGCCAAAAAGGAAGAAGACAGACTTGCATTACAGCAATCATAATCATGTTTTATATACCAAATTAAACTGTCACCAAAGCAGTCCTTTTTTAAAAAAAAATGTGTCCATAATAGGTTTGCTAAGAAGCAAAATGAATTTCTGCTTAAAATGGTCCTATGACCATAAACAATTTAAAGTAGTTGCACCTTACGGGAAAGGCAGCTTAAATTGCATTGTAAGTGTCATAAATTAAATTTTGAAAGTGTGTGTTTTAGAGATGTGCTGAAATTTTCAATTGAATCCTCTTCAAAAAGTCCCTGACTACAACCAAGTACAGTCTGAAATGATGTCACTTGACATACTTGTGTGGGGAGGGGTGTGAATATTAATAACTTCAAAATCAAAAATGTCCTTGTGTAAAAACTCTCACATATTCTTTTACTTCCAAGCTTTGCTGAAATGTTTAATCCTGCTCAACATGGCCCTGACTTTGTCCTGTGAAACCTGAAGTAGTTTAACTATCTCACTCAGCACTACATTAAAAAGTTGGAAGTCCATGGAACATACAAATATGGAGGGTATTGTCCTTGTTATACCACGACCACTAACCAACAAAATGCCATTTGTCTTTAAAGTAAATATATCTGTTGTTCATTTACACATACTGTATAATAAATTCTGACCACAATTATTGTTTTAAAAATCACAAAGTATAGTGCTAGGCCTTACAAATCCTGACATTTGCGATGTTAGTCAACATCTAGTTAAACCGTTCATAAGGCGGACATTATGAGTCCTGATTTTAAAACAAATTGGTAGAAAAAAAAATCTAAGAAACAACATCCTGCTGTGCAAATGGAATATTGTTGACGGTTATTAATTGTAGCTCTAAACTCTTAGGCAAAGTTTTTATTATTTAGTATTGCTGTCACTATGTAGAGTTTACGGTAATATTTCAAATGACAAACAAACATTACCCCGGTCACTAAGAGTTAGTCCACACTTTCCAGCTAATCAAAACTTCAGTGTTTAGTGTCCATGTTATAAAGATTACTATGCTATAGCATTGTCTTAAATTTCAGTGAGCATGTGAAAGAAAAGGGCTACGAGTCTGCTCCCTTTACCCCTGACAAACATATCACTGTTCTGAGTGTTTTTTGTTGAAACTACAACTCCTCCATAGATGTCAGCTACATAAATATTTTAGCATAAATATTAGCCAGTGTTGTATCAGCTTGCCTCAAGCAAAATCCAGACAGCCAACAGTATGTGAGATAACAAACAAATAGGATACAGCTTTATACATAGGAGCCCAGCACTACATGGACTGAGTGCATAAGGGCATTAATATAGCTTGAGTTCAGTTGATTGAAACCTGTGAAAAAATCATGAGTACAACCTGCACGCATTACCATTAATCAAATGAAAAAGTAAACTGAGCCACTATCTGTAGAGTATCTTTTTATGGCCAAGGAGCGACAGTCGGTACACCACAAATATGGCTACTGAGGTTTTTGTTTATGTCTCTTTTTTTTTTCTTTTTTTTTCTTTTTATGCAATTTCAAATTGCCAAAGATGGTAACTTATTCACCACTATGTTAAAAACAACAAACAGCAGCATCTGTAGTGACATCAAGGATGTGTTTCAGCAAGACTGATTTTCTTCATGAACCCCCATGTAAATTATTAATACATCATAGATTATACTGTATTATTAAATGCATCATCAACGCTATTTTTAGACTCCCTTAGAAGAGTCCCTGAGGTACAACTGTTTTATGAGATACCATGGTAAAGATATATTTAATCACAATCTGGCAGAAATTACTTAAGTAAGACAAAATTGTGTGGTGTATTAAGTGATTTTATTATTTCTGTAGCTTATATTTTAGAGTTTTTGACTGTTGTCAGAAGTCTTACTTGGTGCCACAATAAACATGGTTTTTGGAAACGTCAGGCAGAAAGGTGAACTTAAAATTGAGAGGAAAGATCAACTCTGGAGCACCAGTGATGTTGAATATTGTCTCTCCTCCTCAACCACCTCCGCCCTTTCCCTTTAACTGACAGTATAAGTGATTTACAAAACACCAGCAAATATTGAGATCATGTTTTATAGCTGACATTAAAGCTACCAGATCTGTATTTTAAGACATTGCTCTCTTTCACAAACAGGCAAGAAAAAACACTGTGCTGCACACACGGCATGAATAAAAGTGGACTGTACACACTCATCTTTTTTGTGTTTTTCCTTCATGTAAAAAAGCATATAATTATGGGAGTTTCCATGCTAAATTTGCGAGTTTAAAAAGAGTCAGCTTTATTATCTTATTTATCTTTGCTTGTTTGAGATTAAAAATCCCTCTAATGACTTGTGAGAAAGTATATCTTATTTGGAGATGCTGGGATTTTGTCCAACATCAGCAGTGCTTCGCTTAACCCTTCACACCAGAGACCCAATGTGCTGCTCACAGCGCTTTCACAATGAACGAGAGATCCCTCAGAGAGCGCACACTCTGCTCTTCCTCCTGTTAGCTGGACACATTGAAGAATGGTGGCAGAATCAGTAACAGTAGTCCACTATAGCCGCCACATATCACAGAGCCGAGCTCCTTTGGTGGCTTTGGATGAAAGATGATATCAGCCGTTCTGTTGTCATCTAGTGTCATCGTCTGTATTGATTCAGTGACAGATTAGCCCCGAGGGGAGCAGATTGTGTCTGTTGCTTGTTTTCGCTTCCTACTTTCTTGGCATGATGCAATTGACATAGGGTGTATTGATTGGGCAATTATTGCAACACCTGAGACAGCCAGGGTCAGTGGGGTGGGAGTAAGAGGAGCATGTGTACACGTGGTGTTATAGCGCCGCAAAAATCATTCTGTATTGACGGAGCACAGCTACACCTTTTACACAGAGGCTTAATCAGATGGGGAACACGCGCCCTCCCCAGGATAACATTGTAATATCAGCAAAGTAAAGGGTTTACTGGGAACATGATGAAATTGATCCCCTCTTCTCCTCAGCTCAACTACTTGTTCATTAGTGTGGGCAGCAGCGGTAGGCAATCTATTGGTACATCTGACTATTGATTTGTACCGGAGTATGTAGAGCCTTGCCTGGCGGAGTAAGGGACCATGTAAACCAACAAAGAAAAGCAAAGCTTTAAGAGAGGAATCTACTGAGGGCTTAATTGCTTTGTGTTCAGAGAAAATAGTTTGGCCTCACCACGCTCAATAGTCTGCCAAGCTGTTCAGCATTCATGTGGTTTTACAGATGTCAGAGCTCTGTCAGAACAGAGGGGGCCTTTACGGATCTGTGTGACATAAGGTGCAAGGCAAGTTGGTCACCGGCTAGGGGCAAAGATTGCTGCAAACAGCCGTGTGAATCAGCCTGTGTTGTTGGTGTATCACAGTGAGGGGATCCTGTGGGGGTAGCAGACACACACACACACTTAGACAACCAACATGCAACTGCCCATCAATATCAACAAGGTCTTCACAGCATGAACAGTCAAATCTGAAAATACTGACAACATTTCAAGCACAAAGGGTCTTTAAGAATTACTTCAGCCACAAAGTGGAAATTTGTATATCAATTAGTTGTGTTCATAAAATTTGTGAGGAAAAGGTTTTCTTACGTGCCTTTATGGAAATCAGTGAATATATGGTTCTATTAATTGATTTGGGACCATGTATGAAAACACTGAACCAATTTAAAAAAAACCTACAGCAGCTGCAAACTCTCACACCACTTGTGCAGTACAATCTAAGTCTCAATTGTTGATTAGTTTCACTTTCAGTTCAGTTTTAAATCGTAGCGTTTTTGTGAAAATACATGTATTCGGATGTACTGAGCATATGACTGGATGATAGACTGTATACAAAGATGGACAACACAATTGCTTCCCAAAAGTGAAGCCAAAACATCTTGATATTTCCCCGGTGTCTGGCCACAAACCCCGCCCCCCTCCATGGCAGATCATAGTACATTTCAATTAAATTTTACCCAAAGATGGTTTATGTCACTTCTTGTTGCACTACTGTATGTTCAGGTGCTCAATTTTATGGTAAGTTTGGTTTTTGATCAATTATTTGATGATAAAAAGAGAGTTTGACGTTATGATTGACAGCTGTGTTTGCCAATTGGTGTGCTCAATGATGCCTCACACAATTGATCAGATGGGTGTGTGGGTGGGAACTCTACACTGCGGGGACTGTGGCTACAAATGACGTCACCAGTGTAAGATGGCATTTGGAAACTGGGATATTTTGGCTTTGTTTTTGTACAGTGGGGGTAAGTAGAGACACGTCCTCCCCTTTTTATATGGATTGAATAAATGAGACTAAGATTACACTGAACAAATTGTGCAACAAATTGTATGCTGATGTTTTGATGTTGTTAAATGTGGCCCCCGATCAATCAATGTTTGACATTCTCCATGAGAAAAAAATCATGAATTCAAGGTAACACTGCATTACTAACTGATGTTCAAATAGTCATTTTGTGGGTGAAGTTTTCATTTAAATGAATCTGTATTGTCAATGTGTCAGAGTGAGGGGACCTTGTTGGGCCAGCAGACACACAGACATGCAGACAGCCGTCACACAACTGCCCTATTCACTATCAACTCTCCAGAGGCCCTCAGTGAATCGGCAGCAACGGCGTATAAAAGCTGCTTTAACTTGATGCTCTAATTGCCTTTTGAGCTTTAGCAACACTTGCGGTGAATGATCATCTGAAGACGGGATTATGGCTTTTAGAAACTGAATCAATAAGAGAGAGGATGTCAGGTCCACTCCTGCAAAGTAAAACCTGAAAATATCAATACAAAATTTTCAGTGTGGAGTCTTAATGCTATGCTGTGGGTTTAACAGTGTTAATACATGGATGTATTTGGTCAGCAGTTAAAGCAGTACAGCGAAATCACTTGTTTTGGCAACAAGAAGCCAAAAACATGAACCACAACAAATCATTTTTTTTTGTAGTGGAAGAAGAGTGACACACATAATGAGTATATAATGAGCAGCAGGAATAATGAGTGAGCCACCACCACCACACCATCTGTACCACAGCAGTACTGGCTGAGGCCAGGCTGTTTCGCTCACATCTACTACATAAATGATTCACCTAGTTTTAAAAAGCCTGGCAAAAAAAAGTTGGACTGAAGATGCTCAGCATGAACGGCTATCATTAATATGTACAAAACTTCTGAGAGACCCTTAATGACTTTAATGTTGTATGAACTACTGGCTTGGAGACAAAAAGTAGGCGAAGAACAGAGAGAGACAGGTTTAAGAATAATGAAACAAACAAATGAACACACACATAGACATGTGCATTAAAAGGACAGACAATTATTGGTAAGACCCTAATTTAAAAAAAAGAAGATGAATATAAAAGCATGCATGCACACACATACACAGAAACACACACAAACACCACACATGGGGGCCGTGCTCCAGACATCCTCCAGAGTGCGATGGGGGCAGGGGAGACAGTGATGGATTACAGGCACATCTGGGCTGTAATAAGTAGGTCCCGCATCCCAGCTGCATTCAGCAGGAGGCAGAAATCCTGCATAATGGTTTCACATAGAAGGCCAGGTACCCCGGGCTGTATAATGCCTTGTCAGCGTGCATGTGTGCGTCTTGTCATTACTGGATTTACTACTCAGAGCAGAATAAAGCAGTCCTCGGAGGTGTTCTGGCTGCCGTGCAACAGTTTTAGCCAAAAAAAAAAGGCAATAGTTTGAGATTATTTGCAGTAAAAAAAAAAACATATCAATAAATTAGGAAGAACAATGTACACTTGCAGCAGAGCATTATTATTGGAAAATGATCTAGAGAATACCCAAGAAAAAGTAATCCTTCTTTAGCAAGTGTCAATTAATGTGAGATTTTGTAACAATTTGCCACATTTAAAACTGTACTTGTGAAATAAAAGTTCTGTTTTGGTAGATGCATCCGACAGCTAAAAACATTTAACTGAATGGTAAATGGATGCACCTGCACTTTTATAGCGCTTTTTGTCTTTAGACCACTGAAAGCGCTTTCACACTACGAGTCACAATCACCCATTAACACACACATTCATACACTGGTGGCCGAGGCTAGTATACAAAGTGCAACCTGCTACTCAGTTTTTAACCACCAATTAGGTTTTTAACACTGATGGAAAAGCCATCGGGGGCAATATATCTTGCAAAGGATACCTCAGCATGTTGACTGAAGGATCCAGGGTTCAAACCATCAACTTTCTGTCTTTATAGACTGAATCACTTTTTAAAATATAATAACTCCCACTAGAAAATCCCTGCCTCCACTGGTTAGTTTTTAGCCATCTAAAAAAAAGCACACCAAAAAAATTAAAATCACTTTAAGTGTAGGCTATGTTTAGAGCATTTTCACCACTTTACTTTGCCATCAGACAGCCTTTTCCAACATGGAATTGAAGCCATTATAATTAATACTTAATTTTACTTTGCAGAACACTGGAGTTGCTGGTCTACTGCAACATTGGTTAGTGTGCACTTATTTCTATAATTGTAATCATTTGTTAGTTGTCTACACAGAAGTGGCTGCTGTCACGATAATTCAGTCTCTAATCTGGATGTGACATCACTTCATGGAAGTACTGATGGCTTTTTTAAAGGCGAAGTTTCTCTGTGGATTGAGTGTTGTGATACTTTCACAGTATTCATATAGCACCTCTACCTGATTTATATTAAAAGAGAAATCTGACTTTTTACAATATGAGACCTTTAAAAAACACAGACGAACGTGTGAAAGATTCCAAATATAGGATTCATATTTGACTCTTTTGTATATGAGACAAAATCGCTCTCTAAATGATTTAAAGGCTCAAATATAGAATTTAAAGAATTTAAAGAAAACAATAAATTGCAGCAATCCATTGTAACTCTGGAAGAGCATGTTTTGTTTTTTAAACTAGCACTAAATTGCTTGATGGAGCTCTCAGTGGTGCTGGAATAAGACAACAATCAATAAGGCCACAAAAAGCAAGACAGAGAAAACTACCACCTGCAATAATCCCCGATCTTGTTGAGCAGGGTCGTCCATCCTCAGCATGGTGCATCTACAGAGGCAGCACACGATAATCCCCATAGCTCTTTTATCAAACACACCTGGAGGAAATATTTTACCTTTAATGATTACTTTCTTGCATTTTTAATGTGGTTACACTTTTGGCCAGATGTGTGCTGATGATTTGAACTACTTTTATGCTATTATGGCTGCTGTGTTTTATCATTTACACCAAAGCGTGACTGAAATTCACTTTCATGGAATTTGTGTTTAATGATTCATAAAAACATAAACTACAACAAAATGCATTTAATTTAGCATGGACTTGAACTTTTCACCACATTAAGACTAAATCGATTCGTTTTAAGTGTTTAATTGATTCCCCTCTGGCACAGTGACTAAGAGCCAAGAGACAGCGTGTGATCTAGATGGATATGGATGATCCATGACTGATCATCGAAGGCTGCATCCGTTAAGCCTGTAGAAATGAGAGCGCTAATCCGTTCGGTTGTTTTGACCATGCAGAGTTCAATATAAAATTGACCCTGAGCAGCACATTGTTTAACACAGCAAATCCGAGTCAGTTAGAAGATAAATAATAATTTACAGTTTATATCAGTTTGTGTCTCAAATTATTCAACATTTATTTCACAAAAAAGGGCAAGACAAGTAATAAAATATCTCTACAGAAAATATGAGTAAAAATCTATATTTAACCACATAAAAAAAACTTCTCAATGAAATTACACTAAAAGTGCTGTGTGCTTTGTAACTAGAGAAGTGTGTATACAAGCCCTCTCACGACAGACACCTCCGCCTTTGCTCAGAATTGCTTCCACAGCGGTCTGTTCACGCTTCAGCACCCTGGCCGTTTGAGAGGCACTGACCCTTTACCGCAGCTACTGACCGGCGCTTATGAAGTGCTTGACGGGTGGTTGTAAGGCAGGTTGGATTAATTAGCTTGTGGGCTAGCTGGTGTTGCGCCATGCTCCAAGAAGTATTACTGTGGGCGTGTAAAGCATCGAGTCAGGCCCTGACCTTTTTAGGTTGGGGTAAGGAAAAACACCAGTTATCATGGAGACATCCCTGGAGAATGAGAGCACATTGATTGTTCCCACTGGAGGGTTCACTATAAATGTCTCTATCTCTGTGAGAATGAGATGAGTTGTTATGTAATATAATGCTTTAGTGCATTAGATGTTGTTGGTCTGTATAATGTTTCTGTGCCATGTTTTGTGCTTTGTGTTATGAGCTATAAAGATTACCACAGACCACTTAAACAGCTACATAAAACACAAGTCGGTGGTTCATTTTACTTCTGAATCAGAGGGGTGCTGGTTATACACAAAGAATGGCTCTGAAAATGTACAGATGATGTATTTGGCCGCTAAATAGTATTTTTTTTAATCAGTTTACCGACTGTTTAAGACAGTAGTATAACTTGTTAAGAACTCTTGTTAAGAATTTGCTTTCTTGCCACAAGTTGTATGAGAAGACTAATATCACGTTTGCAAATATTTTTTGCTCTGCTTTTGGTCTCTACCAACTCTTAAAAAAAGTATGTTGATGTATGGCTGCTGAATGCGCCAATCTGTTTGCCAGCTAGTAGCTAACAAATTTAGACCTATTCATGACGACATGAGTTGAAACTTGCAACTACTTGCAAAGCACCGGTCTGCAACATCCTAAAAACCTGCCAAACCTTTACAACAATGCAACCAGAGGAGATGATGTATCGTCTCCATAGCAACAATTTTCTGTACTTGCATTCTGGTTTCAGCTTTTTCAGACCTAGAGCTGAAGATATTTTGTAACATCTTAAAATATGAATGAGGATAGTGATAGTGAGATATTTGCAACAGTTGCATTTCCAATAGTAATGATATACCGATCAACATAAAGAAAACAACCTGAGATTCAGATGGACTGTATGCATGATAAATATGCCACAAAAATTCAAATAAACAGCACAGATTAATCAGTCGCACATACAATGTATATAACTGCTGTAGGATTAAGTGGTCAAAACTCAATATGAAAACCTTAATTAGTGAAACAAAGACACTATAAAGTCTGTCCATGCACATGTAGAAGAAGCCTGAAATGATTTGTCATGTCAAATTCGTTAGCTCTGTCACAGCTCTCGGCGTCTGAGCATGAGGCTACATGCAACCCTCTGCATCCACCTGGAACACTACAGGAGAGCATCAGCTGAGGACAGAACCAGTGGCATCATTATTTTATGCTGGCGGATGGCTGGACGGCACCAGGCGCATCCACATGATATGTGCACAGGCAGCTCTACTTGAGAATGCCGCCTGACGGAACCGGTGGCGTACACATGAAATGTGGACGGATGGTGTCAGGATGAAACACTGCCAGTGACGTAAGTAACACAAGTGCGCTCATACGGCAGGCGGGCAGGTGGGAGTAGGTCCCACAAACAACTGACTTTCTTTCCAGAGTCCAGAGTTTGCTAATCCTAATTCCTATTCCTAACCATTGTAACAGTCAGCATTGGTCTCCACATGCCCATGTGGTGTCAAACACAACAACATGCTGCGTCATCCCACCATGTGCATTTGATGACGTAACAGTAACAGCATCCCTGAGCATAAACAGCTGATGCAGAGAGATACCTAAAATGTCATAAGCAGACGCAGAAGCTCCCTGAGAGAGTGGCCCCATGTGACAAGCTGGGATAAGAACCTGTTGAATGTCTTCAGACTTCTTCTCTCGCAACCAGTTTATGTCCTCTCTCACCCACTCTTCAAGCCCAGCCCAGGCCAATTGTCACAGTCAGCCAGGAAGTCAGGACAGATAAATTCTGACCCCTTATCTCCCCACACCAACACAGAGTAGCTGTTTTGCTGTGTTGCATCCTTCCTGGTGATTCTGAGAGTGTGATATCAATCTTTGCTCTGCTGGGTACAGAGGGGATGGAGTTTGACAGAACATACTCTTGTACAGGTTTTTAAGTGGCAGGGCAAGAGAGTCAGGAAGTCTGAACATGCATTTCTAATATGGTAACTGCTCCTGACTTGTCTTTGGGTGCTGTGACTTGCATTGTTTGATTATTGGAGATAATTACATCGCTAATAAGAATGTAAATGTATCCAGAATTATGCTTCATGCAGTCATATGCATAGCTGGGGAAGCTACTGTGAAACTGTCACTACAATAGTGACGTTAAAAGTTACTCTTGATTGGAAGTAGTTAAGTTACAGCACAGCAACACTACACATCTATAAAGAGTAGCCGGCTTCACTGCAGGCTACTTAGGGAAAACAATGTAACACGTTGTAGCTGTGTTTTGCAGCTTGCATAGTATATAGCAATTATACCTACAGTACACATAGATGTAGAAATAACCTTTAAACTTTCCTATACCTTTAACCCTTTGCTGTGGACAAAAGCTCATGTTCATCATTCAGATCTGGGAGTTTTTATTATGCTGCACTTTGGAGACATAGGAAATGAAATTCCAATCTCAACTATGCTGAGTGAGAAAGTTCAGAATCTCTTCAACTAAATTGCTCTCAGGTTTGAGTCTGCAGTGCAACCCTCAGCAAGCCTCCCACTCGGAGTCCAACCACAGCTTTATCCTAGCTAACAACGCAATGCCATGATCGCAACAAGCATTACGACCTTCACTCACTGTGCAGAACCGTGCTGTACATATAGGATGCATACTTTTTGAATTACTGTGACAAATGCAGTCTTAATTTTCACAGTGTGGGAGGTGACATTTGTTGTTTTCCCTTGGGGTTTTCACACAAAGTCAAATGCGCTGGACTGAGTTGTGTAGTGGAGTAATAAACATACTGGAAACCACAAAATAACTTTGCTTGGTGGTGCTACTGAACACTGAAAATACAGTAAAATGGAAATTGATCTGAGAGTAGACAGATTTCAGTGTCATCATTATTAAGACTCACTGCTCGCCTCATGTTAACCATCCATCTGGCCGGGTTTCATCATACACCAATATGGCAATAGGGAAACACGTACATCCATATTACAAAAGGTGGCGTGTCTGTCCTTCACTCTTGGATGTTTTTTTTTTTTCCTTCCTCTTCTTCTTCTCATGACTCAACCCATATCTGCACCACTCTCCATCTGGCCTGCTGGCTCCAGATGCAACTGCCAGACTTTTTTCTGATTGGGCCATCTGGGCAGCTCTCTGCTGAAGCTCAATTGAAAGCAAATATAGTGTTAGTTCTTGTTGGGATTGCTCTTTTTTAAATGTGCAGTCTCCCAAAACTTGAACACACATTCAAACGGATGGCACAGATAAATGGAAAAACAGGTTTTTGGGCAGAGTGCTTGCACTTCCTTGTCCTGAAAAAAAAGAGAGGACAGTGCTGTACAAAGAGTTTGATCTTGCTTTGCTAAGGGCTATATTTAGAATGAGGACATGCATTCAGGTCACACCATATGGATAATGCTTACCCCAGACAAGAGTGCTGACCAAGAACCAATAATCAGAAAAAAAACTTATTGCTTGTGTGACAATAAGTTAGGAACAACAAACTACCCTTCCTTTCCTTTTTCAACACAGAGGAGAGCTTCCCAGAGTCCTGCTCAGGCCTGAACATGCAGCTGCAGTGCAAACCTGTTTGGTTTATTCAGGCCATCCTCTGGACCCGACACATCTATCAACATTTGCCAGCCAGACCTTACTGAGGTGAAAGCAGCCATGAGAAAAAGAATTTCGTTATCTATACAAACAAAGCTGATTTATTTCTGATTAGACAAAGAAAGGACTATTGTGAGCAGCAACATTTTCCTTGGTGAATGTGCAAATATTCCATTATAATTTAAAGTTCAACATTTGAGCTGTTTATGAAGCAGGAAATGTACAAAATGCACTTAAAATATTATGCTAACTAACTATTTAGCCAGATAAATGCCTCCTGTCAGTGTTCAATTATTACTACTGAATGATATCTAAACAGCATATTAATGTTGGAATTTGTCATTTTAACAACAACTGGGTAATCTACAACAATGCATCATATCTAGCCAGCTGATTTTTTTTTGGTTTGTTTGTATTGTTTCTCTTTTGCATAACTGGGATCTTTAAAGTTTGTACAGCTGACAAATAAATGTAGCTTTAGTAAGTAAAAACTAGTCTTAAATGTTAAAGGAATGAAAGTACTCAAGATCCAATGTTCAGGATTTAGTGGCATTTGGTGGTAAAGTTGCAGAACTAAAACTTCTTTCTGTGCCAAGCGTGTAGGAGAACTATGACGGCCGACATGAAAAATGCAAAAACGTGAATGGTTTTATCTAAAGCCTGTGTTTGGTTTGTTGATTCTGGGATACTGTAGAAAAAAAACACGGGGGGGGGGAGAACCTGCTCTGTCTGGAGATATAAACTGCTCTTTCTAAGGTAAAGAAAACCCAACAATCCTTATTTTCAGGTGATTATAAACTAATGAAAACATAAGTGTTGATATTATATAGGATATCTGCCAGTAGATACATACACACTTAGCCTTTGGGAGCATTTAACTCAAATATTCAAGTATATCAAAAATTGTAGTACAATGTTTCAGTAATCGTAGTAAAGTATTTGTCACCAACACCAGTACAAGTGTTTTAAAAGTACGTGGTTAAGTCCATTTTACCGTTAACAAATCTACCATCATATTTAAGTAACAAGTAAACTGATGATAAATACTTAAGATGGAATCACTTCTCTCTCACATCAATAAAAAGTTACTCAACATCACACACACTGACATCCTCAAATTTACAAAATATTGGAGCTCTGATAATTAATTCTTTTGTGGCACTTTGGTTACAGTGCAGATCCTGAAGTTTTCTCACTTGCATCCTCTGTTTTATTTGCAAAGTAGCCTATAAACAGCAACACCTTGGTGAAAACCCTATTTATTTCTTCATTTCCTGAGCAATAAGTTTCATCCATCATCTCATATTGTTCTGTTTTTTCTTCCATGGCAGTGCTATTAAAAACTCTATCAGCAGATAGAAAATGTCTGTCAAAGTATCTAATAAAGCCTTTTGTTTATCTCCGAGGAACATGCAGTCACAGCATGATGAGATGTATAAATAAATGCCTTTTAGTCTAAAGTATATTTGTCGTTTATTACTAAAATTTGGCAATATGAATAGTTAATACATTTAATAAAAGCCACATACTGACAATATATACAAATGAACATTCAAGAGGCTGTGACAAGACAAACACTGCAGTCATCTGTCTGTCGTCAGTGAATTGAAAAACTGGAGCAGACAATGTGCTGGAATAATTAAGATTTAGATAAAAAGAGATTGCACCAGAGTTATGAGTGTGTGCATGTGTGGTGCATGTGCATGAGTGTGCGTGTGTGAGTGTGTTCCTTGACTCTCCTTTGCTTTATCATCAGCATCTGACCAAAGTCGAAAGTAATCACTCGTAATACAATGAGACATGGACCTGACTGATCTCAGGTGTTCTCGATAAGGTTATCACTCAGTTCACTGGCCATTATATCACAAGATTCCTTGAGGTCTTAAGACACAAATGGCAAGTAAAGATGTCAGTAACTCAGGTGTCTGAATTCTGACTGATGCTGATTTATGTGAATTTAACATTTTCCTCTTACATCTGTTTTAATTGTGTTTTTATATTGTTGACACCATTTAGCAAATACAAAATTGCATACTTTTACATTATAAGCACTTGTTGCAGCAATGATAATCTCATAGCTTTCTCAGCAACAGAGAGCTCAGAATAGAGAAAAAGGTCTGAGATGGTAACAATTGTCCACCTTTCTTCAGAGACCAAAGACACATCAATAGTTGTAGATAGCTAACGCTAATACACAAAATTCAAAAACACAGTTAAATCCACTGAGAAATACACAAAGCGTACTCCTTAAAGCCTAAGTTGTGGCTCAAAAATCATGAAGTCTTTCTCTTTAGTATCAAAAGTGATCCAACAGTAGCTGCTCTTAGCTAATGCATTCTAACTTTCCATGGTGCACATTTGTCAAAACGGACATTTGGTGACATTATTGGAGTAAGCTCCAATAATTTTTTAATCAAATCATCAATCATTATAGATGCTTTTAGAGGCCCAGATATTCCCATGAAGTTAACAAATAAAAACACAGGTAATATTTTTTTCACTTTACCCCTACACAACAAAAACAGTATGTTATTACAGGTGGACAAAGAGCAGAATTGTCTGCATCGAGATTTTACACTTTGCATGGAATAAAATGCAAAACTACAATTTGGGTCTGGGGCTTTTTTTTTTCCTTTTAGATTTTAGATTTTTCTGTACACAGCTATGTGAAAATAAATCAATTTATTATTCATGTACTTCTTTACGCATTTCACACAGGCTTAAGCCTATTTGTCAATGAACCTTCAGTGAGGAATGGCCAATCTTTGGTTGGTCTGGCAGTGATAGATCTTTTTATAGCAATGCCTCTATAACACTGACAGCTCCTTACCACAGCAGAGTTATCATGTCTGAGCCTGGCTGGCAGGTCCTGCACAAGAGAACACATCAACGTGAGGTGAGCTACAGCGTAGGCCTTAATCACCAGTTCTCATCAGGCTGTCAGGCATGTCAGGCTCTTCATAATATCCCCCTCCACCTATCACCTCTTAAGATATTCATACTCCTGCATTAGGGTATACATATAAGATATAGTGAATATATGTAATCGTTTGAATTGAATTTTGTATCAGGCTCCAAAAACGGACTTCGCAAATAAAATGAATGATTATTATTATTATTAGTAGTAGTAGTAGTAGTAGTAGTAGTAGTAGTAGTAGTAGTATTATTAAGTATCTGGGGTGATGTGACAATGGGGAACAAAAACAAGACCTGCATCTATGTGATTAATTGTTCAAAATGTTGGATCTCTGCTTTTTTTCCACATCAACAAATACATGCTGATTTCAACTGATTTATTTGGCGACTTCATACAGGTTTTTGGGAATTAATAGAATTTCTTTTTCATTGACACTCACTTTAACGTAAAAATCTGGTGAGACAATAGAAAGGATAAGACAAATTGTCAAATAGCATCACCAAAAGGTCCAACAGGGGACAGACAACACTTTGCTATCAATGTGCAGCACAGTGCAACCATACAGCTTTATTTCACATTATGTCTTTTTTGCTCCTCTACCAGGCTGTGCCAGATCGATAAGTGGCTGAATGATTAACCAATAGAAAAAAACAAAATGAATAGACCATCATGGATAACACATTATCTCCAATGTGCACTCCAAATGGGAAAACATGTATACCTGAGGCACAAATCCCTCAAATAATCTCTCAGCAAAATATTGGGCACTTGCAGCGTAAGCTCAAGGTGTACTGTAGTGGTAAACACACTTGACCAGATAAGACCAGGATCTGGTGTTAAGCCAGAGTGTGAGTGTGTGTGGCATGTGTGTGCGCGCGCGCGCGTGTGTGTGTGTGTGTGTGTGTGTGTGTGTGTGTGTGTGGGCGTGGGCGTGTGCGTGTGTGTGTGTGTGTGTGTGTGTGTATGAGCAAGTGCCAGAGACGGATGGCAACACAGCTTTTCAAAGGCAAGATTTGGGGAAGCAGCAGCAGGCGACAGCTCTATAGCAGCTGCATAACAGAGAAAATCAGGTCGAAGAAAGTAGAAAAAGATGTGATCAGAGGAGAGCGCCCGAGCCAATCCTCTGTGAGAAGATGGGCAAAGAGAAGCAAACAGATGGGAATGATATGAGAGGCCTAGACTGGTGGAGTCATTATTCTGATGATTCCAGATTCAAAAAGATTCGAGGTACAAAAAAACATTACTATGTATCACATACTGATAAAAATTGTTGAATAATAATAATAACAATAAATAATAATAATAAATAATAATAATAATAATAATAATAATAATAATAATAATAATAATAATAATAACGTTATAAATTCTTTTTTACTAGTTTCTGCTATCACACACAGAATCAAATGGATTATATATGACAAACTTACAGGTCTAATGCATTTAATTAAGAGGCATCCATTGGCAGAAATTGAATATAATTTTTATTATCAAGTTTTTATGAGCTCCTGATCACCTAAAAATAAGAATATTTTAGTATTTAGTATTTTTTTGCCCTAAAATGAGCTGTTTATGTCTACATATGGAGTGGGTACTCCTTGTTCTACAGTAGCCCACAATAGACATATCAAACACTGGCTCGAGAGCCATTTGGTTCCAGCACACATCCTGCATAAGTGCTGCATTATTATTGTATGCCTCACTGTTGCAAATATCTTCCTTTATCCATTTGCAGAATAATAGAAAACTGTACTGTACATCTCAGCTGAACAGATCTGACACATTTCTGACTCCTTAACTGCACAAAAAAAATCAGTTTTTCTGCAGTATGGAGCCAGTCTGCAGTGTTCATTTACGATATGAACTATGCACCAAAAGTGAGACTTTTTTTGGCTGATGAGCTACCTGACAGTGCCCTTCACCCTGACACTGTGAGCAAATTGGAGAGCAAACAGAAAGGACAGATGGACAAATAGGAGGGTCCATTCAGAGGGTGTTATGATTTAGCCTGTTTCCAGACCTCAGAATTACCACACACATCTCAAATTTTGTCTGAGATTCAAAAAGGTCTGGTATAGCTGCTGCGAAAGTCAGTTGGAAAAACAATAAAGCCAGTCGGCGCAATCGGCAATCTAAATCGCTGCTCGTGGTGTTATAGATAAACTGCATGATAGACTAAATACAAATTAAACGTGTCGATGATGTGATTCTCCCTAAGGGAAGCCAGTTCATCATGTGATACATTTCTAGATAAATGCTGCAGAAAACCAAGCTTGACTATGGAAACTATATGAAAACACTTGAAGGCAAGTTGTGCAGGATTTCTTTTACATAGAGACAGAGAGGAAACAGACTCTGAAGTGGGAGGAAAGTTCCAAGGGGAGGGTGAGGCAGTGAAGAAGACATAGTCACCCAAGGTCTAGTGGTGTTGGCAGAATGCAGGGTGACAGAGGTCAACGAGGTTTGGAGGGGGCACAATCAATGAGAGAAAACCCTTACAGAGACACTGCACTTAGTGTTTTGTTGCATTGTAGCACAAAAGAAAACTCCGAACAAGCTGTACAAGGCTGGACCTGAAAGATTTATTATCAACATTTGTCCCAAAAAAGAAGCTCAGACTTTCATTTACACACCAACACAACGGGAACAGGAATTTTGTTAATTACTGGGCTGTGATGTATTGCTGTTCTTGTCTTATTTTTTCTCTCATGTCCCCGGTCCCAACACAGCAGGGATGTTGTTTGGCATCCCACCAAACTAATACTTCTCACTAATGCAAACTAAAAGAGACATTTGAGCGGGAACACATAAGCGAGATACAGGATTGCCTGTTGGTCCTATCTTTGTAGTTTTTAATTGTTAATTAATTGATAGGATATGTTTGTTGATTATGAATGTGTTTGTAATTGATTGAGCCAATCCTGGGAGGCAAGGTGGTGCCGTGGTTAGCACTGTGGAAGCACTCACAGGAAGAAGGCTACAGGTTGTGTCTATCACTTTTCCAACTCCTTTTAGATGAAACCATGCCCACCACCACATGACAGGTGCAGGATGCCAGATATTAGGGCCCGATGATTGACCCCCTGTCTACTGCTAGCCATTGCCATGAAAGAGACTGCTGCAACGATGTACCACACGGTCTCTGTGTCCCAAGTCCTGCTGATTAGAGACTGCAAAGCAGAAAGTTTGCCTACCCATGAATGTAACTAGCAGCCCCTACACCTCGCTCTACGCCAGCCACTGAAGGCCCATCTCCACAATTGGACATTGATTGATACCATTATTTTCACACTTAAAAGTCAATGTTGGGTTAAAATACTTTGTAAGGCCTGTTATGATTAAAATTCAGCAATTTTACGTTGTTTGATCAAAAACAGAATGCAACAATGCTGTTTAAAACAGAATTGTATAGGATTTGGCAACATATACATTAGGTTTAATGTAATTTCAGTGCAAGGGTGCCACCCATGACAAAGTCAATTATATCCAATCCCGGTCTGTTTTATCCCTTGGTTATATCCCCTATATTCAAGGGATAAAACAATTGATTTATTTATGTTGAAACGTGTTAAAATTCATAGAGTGAATTATAAAGCAAATCCCTCTCACTGATTAGATTTTAGACCCATACATAAAAACAGTATTTCTTTTAAGTGATAAACTCCAGTCCAGCAAATAATCACAGATTTCCATGAGGAGAGAATCTAACATGTTTTATTCCTTTGATCCACGCTTTGACTCTGAGAATGTGAACATGATGATCTTGATGCTAATAATCAAAACCTGATGTTGCTTTAGTAACAGTGCAGGGTGCTGGAAAGAGTGTTAAATTGCCTATTTAATATATGTATACCATCAATACAGTACAGGTGGTTCATACAAATTAGCCCATTAGCTCAATTAATGGTAAATCTTAAACAAATGCTCGGCTGTAACTGCGCTCGCATTCATTATTGGAAAAACATTATGGAAATTTTGTCCTCTTCAATTTTATGCACCTGGATAACTGTTTGTTTTTACAGTAAATACTTTTCTTGGAAATAAACTTCACTGACATCCATGTCCACACAGTATTTGTATATGTGCATGTTTAACCATGAATTATTGGCACATGCACACATGTACAAGCCTGCCTACATGCATGCAGACACACGTCTCCGCTTAATTATTGTCTGGGGTTGGTGTACACACTTCTGAGAGAGCAGGCACTGCTTATTAAACAAGGCGAAAAACAGTTGCTTGTTTGATTAACATCAATACAAATTCTCCCTCTCATCTAACTAAAGCTATGGCCACACAGTGTTTTCTTGTATCCCTCAATTTGAATCTCAATGCTCAGTCCTTTCCACTCGGCGGCATCTTTAATAAAGGCTGCTGCTTGTCGGCGAGGGTGTCCTGTCTCTAGTGAGATGGTTAATAAAGCAGAGATGTTCTGCCCACATCCAGAGGCTTTGAAAGGAAGGGGGAGGGGGAGGAGGGGAGGGGATGAAGACTATTATTCAGTCAAGAAAAACAAGGGGCTTTACATACAGGCACCACTGAGGGGAAGCAGCGGTGAACTTTCTTCCTGTTCTTTTTTAATGTGTTTTTCTCTTCCAGACTCTAATAGCTTCCCTGGACCCAGACAGCTTCACATTAATTGGCCAAGGAGGCTATGCCAAGGCTATTCTACTCAGGTCCTCTGGCACTGCCACTGCCAACCCGATATAGACCTTGAAGTTTGCTCTTATTCTCTCTGTCTACCTCTCCTTCATATTATCTTTCTCCCTCCTCTTTGTCTCTGCATACCTCCCCACTCTTTGCATGTGTAATGTTTGTTTGTTTCTTTCTTTCACACACACTATTCCTCTCCTCCTTCTCGCGCCTTCATTCATTGATCCTTCCATTAACTCCCTTTTTTTTCTCTACACGTCTTCTCCGTCCTCTTGATATTCCCTCAGTCTTCTGTTTCCTCCGTGTGTCTCTCCCTCACCCTCTCTCTCTGTCAGGAGCATATTAAACAGGGGCCTCTCAGCGGGTCGCGGCTAATTTAGACCAGAGCCCAGCGGGACTCTCACCAAGGCCAGCTCAGCACGACAGGAGCAGGAGAGGCACCCTGAGGATGGCTTCTTTCTTTCTCCCTTTCCTCCATCGACTTTTTGGAAGTAAGAAGGAGAGGTCTACGCCCTACATGGCAAAGGTTGTCTGACACCATGCGTGTTACATAACATTCCCTTTGTTGTATCACACACCTCTAACACTGTTTAGATTTGCGGTAGGGCGATTTTTAAAGGGAGAAGCTTTTTTTATCACTTAAAGCCGGCTGTGCCTTTTGAATGACTGAGCCAATGAGTCATCAAATACAGCAGTTGCGTAATGAGAGAATGCATTACTTAACGTCTGATCCTCATTCTGACAGACCAGTCCACCCCCCACTGTATTTCCCATTACCTATCCACTGAAGAGGTCATATTACATCTTCACAAGTCAAACCATACTTGTTTGATCTTTTTTTCTCTCCTGTTTGAATACCTGTGAAATACTTGTGCCAGAGACTGTGGGGGTATATGTGGGAGTATTAAATGGCCAGCAGGTCAAAAGTCTGACAAAAAATTCACAAAGAAATTTGTTAAAACTAGAAAATATTAGTGTTGTAATGAACATTGTGACCTTTAGGGGTCGCTAGTTGGACAATAAACTTGTTTTTCTACAGAGTTGATTCCGTCATGCAGATTCATGTTTTATGTTAACAACAAAATGGAATATCCAAACCAACTCACTATAAGTGCTATCACATTCAAAATCTACAAAAAGTTATCATAAACCTGAAGAAAACAACCAAATGTGTTTAGTGTTACAGTACTATTGCTTTGTGCATATATCTGATATCTGAATAATTTAATGACATTTTGATAATATTTTCATTAAAATCATTACAACAAAGTTCAGCACACTTGTAATTGGGTTTCAATGTACAGTTCCATAATATCTTAATTACTGCAAATGGCTCTTAAGTGGCACTAAATCTTCAGTCATGTGCTATTGTGCAGAAGAAGAGGGTGCAGTAAGATGACGTAGTTAAAAGAGCGACAGTCAAACCTCAAACAAAGGAAAACAATGGCTGTATAATAATGGAGGGCTCAATGACTCAATGGAAACAGAGTGTTTTTGAACAACTTATATAGCAGCTATGAGTTGTTGGTAGAGTTCTGTTAACAGCCCTGTGTGTAACACATGCGCGTCAAATGCCATCCAGAGACTACAAAAACAGCTTGCAGTGGCCTGTGCAATGATGGTACATCGTGGTTTTACCTCATTTATTCCCTGAATCGGTTTTCACGGCACTTTGTTGCATCTGCCTTTTATGCACTAACCATAGTGTTTTTAATCAGGATTTTTTTAAGGGCACACTGAAAATGTGCATCTAAACAGGTGGATGGACACACGTTTATGGTTTTGTGGACCCACACCAGCGAGAGATGTCAAGAGGAAATAAAAATGAAGACATCTCTCCTCCTGCCCTTTGGCAGGACTTTGAATGATGCCTCAGAGGAAGTGTGGGCAACTCATTTTGTGAATGACCTTGAGGTTGCCAGAACTCTGTGGTGAGACAAACAATAGACTCTCCCTTATTCATGCTGTCAGTTAGCTTGGATTTCTATATTTTTATATGTTTAGTCTTAGTACTTAGACTGCAATCACATTAACCGTCAATCATATCAACCTGATGCCTTGTTTTCTTACATGCTTAATTAACAGTTCAAACCATCAGTTCAACAACTTCACAAATGTTTTATAGGTAAGCATTAGCCTACACAAGGACCTTATCTCATTCAGCTCAACAGAGCAGCAACAAACAAACGAAGAAATAGTAATTTGTGTTCACAATTATATTGGGTGAAACGTCAGGGAGTTGTGACTCTTCTCATACACCAAACTTTCCAATTTTAGGCCGATACACCACGGCAAAGTACGTCAATAAACAAACATAAGACCAATAATTTTGTCAGTGATCTTGACCGAACAAGTCAGTCACTTGGCCTCAGCCAATCATGTATTTCTCTTGCTTAAAGATAAGACTGAAGGCATAAAAGACCCCAAAAAATCAGAAAGTGACAATAGCAACAATACAGGTTTAGTAATAGGGTCAAAGACTGAAGCCAGTCAGTGACTGCAAAGAATAAAAATAAATAAATAAATAAATATAGCTATATTTAAGTAGTTTTGATTTGTCCAAATACTGCAAACACCTTCAAATTAAAGCTGGTTGTCTCTACTTTAAATTCATTGTTTCGTTTCATGCCGTATTCAAGTGCAGAACCGACACAACAAATAATGTGTCACTGTCCTAATACTTTCTGAATGCACTGTACATCTCCCCTACTGTGTGACTCTCAACTTTTATAATGTCTCTCAAAAATACCAAGGGAAGCTGACAGCTCATTCTCCTTAAAAAAAGATATATATATATATATATATAAAAACATGTCAGTCGGTGTCAGCCGTTGCTCAAAGTGGAGCATCCCTGTGGAGCACGGAGTAATTCAGTCCATTTATTTTGAAGCACAGCAACGCTTAGCTTAGTCACAAGCCCGAGCAAAGGCAGACACGCCACAGAAAGACAGCTATCGATCAGAGCGAGGCTTTCAGATGTTTGAGGGAGAGGTTCCCTGGAAAGCACCGCTAACAAGCTCTGCTTTCTCCCGCTGCAGCTTTTGATTCATTGACGTCGGAGAAGGAGAGGAAGACATTAGAGATGTGCTATGGTAAATGTGCGGTTTAGTGTCACAATCAATGAAAACAGCAGCAGCACTCCTTTCTTAGAGTCTAACCCCCCAATACACACATACACACACCCTTCCCCTAGTGAAATCGTATTTTGGAGTAGAAGCAATAGAGAGGCGAGTGTATATTGAGATCTAATCAAATATCCTAACACTGAGCCTGTGTATTGACCAGAATTTCAAGGCAGAATTAACCAGTGTGCCTCCCTTGTTAGTTCATTGCCTTGGAGGAAAATAGATGTTTCGGATGAAGAGAAGCGGAGAGAGAAAAAGAGGGAGGTTGGAAAAGGAAAAAGAATTCATTATACGTGATAGAAAGTAAAGCTACTTTCTGTCCATCTCTCTGATCATCGTGTACTCCACTCACACAGACAAAGTGTGGCCAAGGGACACAAAACACGTTAAGTCAACTAAGTCAACAATTAGTAACAGTGTAGGAAATGCTGCCTTTATCTAAGAAATAAAATGACACAACACTAAAAATTTTTTTATAAATTTTCACATTAATTTTGTTTTACAACAGCATCGAACACCACTAATCACCACGATGTACCACGATCTAATTTTAAAAACTGAGAAAGTCCTCTGAGAATTATTGAGACTTTTTTGTGACCAATGTCCAACAAGTTTTTCTCTCTTTTTCCAAAGGTTAATAACACTTTGATGGAGTGAATTCTTCCTCATGTTAAGTTATAATTACTTACTTAATGACAACCACAGTGAAAAAGAATTTTTGATTTTAATTTTAATTACTTTAAGGAACAGTAAGAAACGGTGTGATGATTGACTTCCCTTTCAAAATTGTAACAGAAAATCAGCTGACAATTCAGCTGACAAAACCTATCAACCACTTTACGCCTCTACTAATACATCTTTGTACAGTATTCTTTGGTAAGATTGTGCCATTGAAGAGGATAATACAATTCAACCTTTTTAGTAGTAAACTTGATATGTCTTTTCATGGACTGTATAATGGTGCAGCACATCATCAAGGGAAGGTTCACACATTTGACTAATAATGTCACCGTTACCTACCTGTCCGTTTTGCTTATGTCATTATTTCACAGAGTTACATTATAACATCAGTTAACTTGTTTTTGTTACAAAATCCATAATACAAATATACAAACTGCATCTGAGCAGAGGGTTTGTCTTATCAGAGTAAAAACAGCTGTTTTTTTAGGGTCCCTTATTTTGACTTATTTAATAATCCAGCAGACATAGAGCAACATTAGCATTTATTTATTGTTTTATTTGGAGTTATGTTTCTGGATACCTGCCAGGTGTCCAATATAAACTCTCCTTTTAGCTCTATTTTGGCCACCACCTTTTAGCTGCTAAACACTAATAGTAATATAGTATAATAATATTACACTGAATACTATGTTTGGCTGAGGCTGTCCTTTTCCAAAATACACATGTAATTTGTACAAGCAGTAATTTTGACCTACGTATATTTACATTCATTCGGGGCCACCTCAAGTAGTCGTAGTACTTTTGAAAAGGAGGAAGTTGGGGGATGTAGTTTAAGGATTAAAAAAGCCAGGTAAAACTACAATTCACCAATGAGTTACTTTAACAATGTTATGTACTATGTCGTGTGTTGTCACGTGATGTTATTTGACATATGTCACACGAGTTATGTCACATTATATTACGTTGGTAAAAAACAAACTTATTTTAAGCCAAACGATCTTTTTTATAAACCTAAAAAAGGTGTTATGTTGCCACAACCTAACCATAATTTTGGTGCAACTGCAACCGTTTTACAACATTAACCATGTAAAACTGCTATCATGAGCAGTCATATTTAAGCTGCTCTATCCAACGGTTGGTGCGCTAATGTAGCATATGCTACTGTGGGTTGTATTAGAGAAGGAAGATGCAACCTGTGTGGAGGTATGAATTGGGGGACCTGTTGGTTCAGCTAGTTGCAAACTTTGCCATTTACTGGGCAAGTAGCATTCAGTGGGTTCATATGAGGTGTTTTTTTTCTGAAAACATCTGCCTGCTATGGCTGGAAAAAAGTTTAGAGAAGTAAGAGCGAAAAAAAAAACCTAACTTTGCAGGTCATAACACCAAAACAATGAGCTAAAAGATGCAGAAACACTCCATGAAGCTGAGGAAAACTGCAGAGCCTGGTGATGGTTCTCATGGTGTCTGCACTATGAGCCACATTTTTCACACTGAACAGTCATTGTTAAGACCGAAACAATAACTAGTGCAAGGTATAACTGAACTAACCATAAAGAGCTCAACTGTTCATTCATACTGTACTTCTGCCATTAAACTGAGTTAGCATGGTGCTAGCAAAAATGAACTATAAATGTTGAATAAGTTTTCAGTTAGCATTTAGATAGCATTGCTACTTTTGATATACTATTGTGTACAGTAAACGGCATATTCCCCTTACCACCATTTGTATTGCCACCGCCTTCAATCCACTTATAAACTCTGCCACGTTGCAAGCTGAGTTAGACTAATGAGTGGTTCGCTGTGGTGCTCCAGAGGGGATGTGGATGTGTCAGGGAGGAGGACAGACCTCTAATTAGTTGCTTTCTATCTCTTGGGAAGGGAGGGGTTCTAAGATGCTGTCCCTGCTTCCTAATGAGCGCACTGGAGACCACCGAGACAAACCCTCTCTAGCTAGACCAGCGGTACACATTTCTGCCCGTAGTACACTTCACGCACCTCAAACTGTTTGTCCCTAAAGGTCTTTTTTTTTTCACCTGTGTCATTCTCTCTCTTTCCCTTCAGGCATTGTATTCTTCCTCTCTGGCAGCCTGGTCCTACACTCTCCAACAACAACAAGTCACTCTTTGAGAGTTGGAGGACTCTTTTTTCCCTGGAGATTTTAACACACACACACACACACACACACACACACACACATACACACACACACACACACACACACACACACAAAATCACTGCCCAGGTACTGGAGACAGTCCTACAATAAAATGCCCCATTATTGCTCCAATGTGCCGAGCGAAGCATCGATACACAGCTCCTTAAGCTCCTACAGAGGAGGTTTTAATCTGAAGCAATAAGACCACTGAAGATAATAAATTACTTGAATGTTTGAGCGTACTTGCGCAGGCGATTACCTTCTCAGTTTGAAGAAGAGCGGCAGGATCATCATCTGCTGACTTGCGCAGAGGAAGAAGTCTGAGGAGAAAAATCATTCACCCCCTCCTGAACAAGAGATAGCTTGGTGGGCTGTGTTATGTTGGGGTTTGATTAAAGAATGCCTCTCATTAAAAGGTTCCCTCCAGTTACTAATCAAAGCAGTGTCGATATCTGGGAATTAGCTCGCCAAACACTCTCGCCCTGCTGTTTTTCACTCTCCCTCTTACTTTTACTTACCCTTCTTCTCCTTTATTTTTGTCTTCCTTTCTGCCTCTCTCGCCGTCTGCCTGACTTTCACTCTGTTCATTCTCTCAATCCAAGTCTCCATGCTCTCTCTCATCCTCTCTAACTCCCCCTTCTTCTCCTTCCATCCTTCTTTTCCCTCCTCTGTCCATCTATTTAGTATTGCTGCTGGCGGTGGTCTGTTTTTTTTTGCCAGTAAATTAACCGAGAGAAGGAAGTCCCAGCGGTGCCAGGCTGAGCTCAACTTATGTAACAACAGTCAGTCAGCCACACAGCCATCGTCAGAGACAGGGTCAACTGGTCCTCGAGCCACGACTTCATGTGTTTGTCTGATTCCAGCAGAGGAAGCATGTGAAAAATTTTAGAAGCAGGGTTGTTTTACATGCAACCAAATCAACGTCATGCAGACGTTCTCTGAGCCCTTTACTTTAAATTAAGGGAACTCGTGTTGCTACAGAACACAAACAACAACTGTTTGGTAGGCCAAGCTGTTTTGAAATGACACTGCACTCATACAATTTCTGCACAATGTCCAGAGATTCAGGTCTGGATTTGTCCGGAGTTTTCTTTTCACTCGTGTAGCACACAACAGGAGATTGTCAGATGCATTCAATACATGAAAACACGCAGGAGAACACAGAGAGGAGTCCCCTCTGAGGCCCACCTCCTGCACAAGGCCTCAGGACAGCTCTAACACTGTGGGACCCAACCAAATTATAGATAAAGAAAAAGAGAACTACATCAACTATTGGACTTCTATCAAAAAAAAAAAAAAAAGAAAAACAGTACACAGCAGCAAACTGTGTGAGTGCTGTGACAATAATAATATAGCACTAGTGGGTGAATATCTTGGTGCCGTAAATCTTCAGGTCCCGTAAAAACAGCATTGTTCACTGTCGTGAGAGTAAATAATGCTCACATTGATAAGTTGCAAATTCATGTCCTCAGTTCAACATTTATCAAAAATGTGTGTTTCAATGTTTAATGAACATCCTCTTTTAGCGTGTTCATGCACAGCAGTAGGGTTAGTAGCTGCTACGGTCAGAGTGTTCGTCATTTGTCTTTGTAATGAACACATAATATGCACATCCTTTGCAGAACTGCAATTCACATAGTTGGCATCTATGCATTATTTCATACAAAACAGGTCAATGGGTCTTAAGCTCTTTGCTACGTCCTGTATAAAGACTATATAAACTGTATTTTTTTTTAACTGTATTTTCTAAATAATATCACATTAAAATGCTGTTAATAAAAGCATTCTTTTTCTGAAGCCAGCGTGCTGCTGCTGTGAAGATTCAGCTCAGAGAAGTGGACCCTCTTGCTAGATTTTCTGATATAAACACCAAATCATAATCACCACATAATCACAGGAGCAATGTAGTAACCACATTTAGAGATCTCATTTAGAATTTTAACGATACTCTCTCACACACACGCAGCCCTTGGTCAAAATGAACAGAATGCTCCATTTAACAAAAATAAAATATAGACAGCAGTACTCTTGTGGCGGCTCCCTTTATGCTTTATCTTTATCAATCTGTCTGTCACTGGCTGACCTTTCTCATGTATTCAATAGAACATTTTTTAAAGGTTTCTACCAAAATCCATGCGCTGTCTTTTTATGATCATGCTCTTCACCAAACACAGACCACGGGGCACCGTAGCTCCCATCAGAGCCATCCTCATCCCTCCCCTGTCTCTCACCCGCCTTATACAAGTGTTAGATTCACTCTCAGTCTGCGACAGACACACAGGGGATGGAGTGGAATCAACAAAAGAGACTCGGCTCCTGTCGACTGATCTCTGCGTCCTTTTGTGTTGACACTGTTTTTCCGCAAGCCGTATAAAAAGCTACAAAGGTTTTCTGCTTCACACTCTGTTGGCTAATTGCATCAAAGCATTTGGAGACTGTTGTCTCAGCCCCCGTGTTTGTACAAGCATCAAAAGGAGAGAGCTCCAACACGTGGAACCTGTGCCAGATATCATCTATCCAGGACTGAGGGACACAAGAATGCAGAACCCACGAGAGTGTGACGGTGGCATTTGTTTGTCTCCCCCTCCGGTATAACAAACACAGCCTGACAGGAAATTTATAAATTCAACGTCACTCCTCTCCTTCCCAGTAATGAAATAAATCTTGTGGAGCAGTTTGCCTAAGATAGAGAGAGGTGGAAGTTTTGTGACAGACAGGGAGAAAGATATGGATAGAGAGTAAGATAGGGACGAAGACTCGAAGACGCTGTGGTTGGTCAGACAGCTGCATATCAAAGGGAACACCTCGACACCGAGGCATAGGACACATGGAGTGTGTGTTCATTCATGTGTCTCTATGTTCACTTTCATGTCTGAGCATGATTGTGTGCACACATACAGGTGTAGGTAATGGTAATGTGTACGCAGATAAACTACACTGCATACTCTGTGCGTTTGTGTGAAAGCAGGGTGGGACACACGGAGCAGAGTTTTGTTGGAGCTAAAATGCTAGCAGTGTCTGTTCGTTCAGCCATATGACATGATTTATGTGCGAGACAGAGTGTAAATGTCCTGCCTGTGACCAGCAGACCAAACAACAGACCAAATCGAAGGACCAACAAAACAGATTATACAGTGTTTTCCAACCATGCTACACTCTTCTGTAGTTTCCCCCATCCTCTATCTCATCCTATGTCTATTTATCTCTCTGTGTCTCCGTCCCTCACCCTGCTTTGTCTATTCTCTTCTTGTTTTATTCTATACCTGATTCACTCCCCCTTACACCAGGAAACTGTGGTAGACATATCCAGCTTGTGCTGTTTTTAGCACTTCAGCATGTGCAGTTTTGCATTGCTTCTCGGCATGTGTTAAATATGTGTTAACAGTGTATGGTGCAGTGCACTGCTGATAATTTGAGCAGGACTGAAATAGCAAAGCAGGAATATCAAACTGCAATAAGATCACTTTTAAAAGTGCAAAAACTACACTGTGGTGTGTGAAGATGCATGCAATTATATTGTCTGTTATCACACAAGTACTTCACATCCCAAGTTCTTTCAATCTGGTCAGTATCCCGCCACATATACTGTTGCACAGCACACTGCATATTATGCATTCAGGTTTTATACTGCCTTATGAAAAAAAAACATAGTGTGACAGCTGTCGTCATTTGTTATCTTGATATAGTGTTATTGCTTTGGCACAGGGGCAAATGACTGACACAAACATTAGTGACTGACAAATCATGCATATGCTTTAGGAATTTGGTTATCCTCTGCTTTAGAAGAAAAATCTGAATATGAGCTTTACTGATGATCATAAAGCAAATTATGTAAATTTGTCTTAAGATTTTAATGATGGAAGATGTTTCTTTGTATCACACCAACATTCATATATTCCACCGAAGAATATTGGTGTGTATGTAATGATGAAATGCCTTCTTCTCACTTGTCCAATCTATAAGAACGAAAACAAAACAAAATAACAAGAAAATGTGCCAGTGTTGAACGAACAGCCATTAATGACAGTGTACAAAGTTGGAAATATGGTTCAGAACTTAAGTGTTAAATCGTTATGCTTCTTTCATACGCATTAATTTGTTTGTTTTCAGTTCTTGAGCCTTGAAAACCAAATCTTCTTCTTATGCAGATGAGTACACTTTTAATCTTTTTTACTATGCAGGATTTTCCTAAAAAACAATGCATACACTCATACATACTAATGACCCACTAGAAGTGTGTGACAGTGGATTTTTTCTGTAGAGACTCCGCCCTCTGCCTTTATTATCTTATTTTCTTGTTATTTTGCTGTGGTCAGGATGTGTATGGGCGTGGAGCCCCCAGACTAAAACAGTGTGCAGGTGATGTCGGGACTTTATAACAATGTAGTGTTCAGGTGCCAGACCGAATCGGGGAGGAAGTTCGGAAAAAATGCAAACACTGTGTCGACCAATTGCAAATGTAGCAATGCAAAACACCAAGCAGAAAACGATCGTTTTAAAATTAAAGTGAATCGAGGGTTGGCTTTCACATGCAATCACTGAAGGAGAGGACGGGGATGAAAAATGACCAGCTGGCCTGTTGTCTGTTGGACAGGTGATGGTGCTTAATTTAGACTGCTTGCTAGAATATCTGTTTTTCCATTACAACATGTGTGAGGTTGCTACAATGGTAGAGTAGCTTGACAAATTTAAATCTTTTGATAGTAAGCAATAACTGCATGGAATACCTCTAAGTAATGGTGAAGTTTGGGCAGCTGAAACATTTGGCTAATTTTAAAGTTAAATGTGCCATTGTAAATAGAAAAGCAAAGTTGTGTTTATAAACAGTATTACACAACTAATACTTTTTTTTTTCAATAACTATCCACAACTCCAACTTCCAATCTCTTTGCCCCACAACATCAAGTGCACATTTCATGCAGCATTGAAAGATGTGAAATTGTGCAATTTGGATGCCTTTCCCAGTATATTTTTAGTGCAGTAGTAAATGGACTGCCGCACTTTTATCCAAAGCATTTTATCACTGGCTTAACCACTAAGCAAGCAATTGGCGTTCAAGGACTCTTCAACAATAAGCCAACCTTTGTGATTGGTGGACGACCTGCTCTACAAGCTGACCCACAGCTTCACTAACTCTGTAGTAAAGATAGATATAGAAATCTCTTTTTCACAGACAGCATTGGGAAAAGCATTGTGACAACTAAGCCATCTCTATGACAGCTGTGGAACTCCATCTCATGAGGAAGGCCACAATATGTGGTTGAAAGTTCCAGACGCATCAATTAAGTTGGACCTTGTGTTTTTTCATCAAACTGTTTTCTCCAAGGCCAAGACCCTTGAACCACGAACCCTCAGCTCAACGTTTTACTTGTATTAGTTCCTGACACTTTACCCTTCATCATAGAATACTAGGACTGCTTGAGGGACAAAGTTAGATGTGTTGCACAGTGTGTGAAGAGAGGGAAGGTGACAGGTCATATAAGAAGTAAAAAGAAGATAAGAGAAGATAAAGAGAGGAAGGGGAGAGAAACAAAGGACATGAAAGCAGATTAGGATGGAGAGGAATGTCAGCGTCCATGTGTCCAGGTGTAGAGATGATGGGGAGTGGCAGATTGTGTGTGTAAATTACTGGTCGGCACGTTGAATATTTATGAAGCAGACAGAGGCAAAGGGAGAATTCAAAGTCTAGGTGCAAAAGGGAAAGATGGACGCAGGGAGGAAATTGGAAGGGACAGAGTGTCTCCTCTGATGGATAATGACAGCCCCAAGTCACAGATTAAAGCCTGGACAACTGCTTCAATAATGTTAAAACCACCACAGGGCTTTTGTCAATGAAAGCAGCAGAGAAAGAGAGAGAGGGCAGGAAACAGACTGAAAAAGTGGTAGAGAGATGAAACAAAAGACAATGTAGTATATAATGAACAAACAAAAGCTGCTATGTATTAGATTATAAGTCCTAAATCAAAATGCAACTGCAGTGCCACTGCATGAATGTCTGCTTTTGTTGAATAAAAAAAAACAATTGTGGAAAAAGAACAGACATAATTTAAAGAAGGTCTTGAGCTAGAATTATGCCTCCGCCAAATAGTCAAGTTGGAGTAAGAATTCATGTCCATGTCTGTCCAGACTCATATGCAGCCATGGCAGCGTGACAGTATCAGCAGTTTGGTTGGTATCAGCACTAACCAAAGAATTTTAAGAAATACCAACCCAAGTAAAACGATGAGATATACTGCAGTGTAATATATTAAATATTTCAATGTAATTACAATTCTGTACAATACACAACACCTTACCCTAACCAACTTCACCAGATAGATACATTTTTTTGAATGAACATCTTAATTTGTAGAGTTCTAGAGTACTGCTGTGATGGGCCAGCCACTTTACTCATACACATGCATAGTGGCACATATAGCAATGTAAAATTAGAGCAGCAAGTTCCCTCTGGCAGAGTAACCTCCTGGTCTGGGAGAGAAGCATCTGGACAATACCGTCCCTGAGGCCCGGGGACTGGCAACTAACTGAGGAGTCCCCACTGTGTCTGAAGACTGAATACAGAGCACAGCAGAACTCCCTGTCCAGAATAACACATCAGTCAGACAACTGGGGCCAACTCACACGTCCAACAGAGCGACATAGATAGACCAGGATAGAATGAGGAGAGGAAGGAAAAACTTCTTAAACTCGGTGTGAGTTCTACTTGTCTGCATTTTTGTTTTTAATAAGGTTCTTTCACATTCTCTGTGCTTCTTCACCCTGATCTAAATGGATGTCTGCTTTAAACTAGAAGAAGACAAAAAGGTAAGCTGCATCTTTGTGTAGACAGGGACAACACGTGTTTAACTTATGTTTCTTAACTACACCAATTATGCTGTATTACCTACAAACACAATGCTGTCATGTACCAGAAACAAAGTAGTTTTGTTAAGTCTGCTCTCATGTATGCTTGCATGCATTAGCAGAGATGTGAGGAAGAGACAGTGAGAGCGGAAGACATCCAACAGACAGAAACAAAGTCACATAAAGACAGATAGATAGAATGAGGACAGCTTGGTCCGGACCAAGAGGAGAGCAGCGGCAGCAGCTGTTCCTGTTTCCTGTTCTCTCTGAGCCTAGATACCAACACAGCATGGCAGCACACCCTTGGGACAAACCAGAAAAAAGGCTCTTAAAACAAAACCCAATCACCACGCTGTTTCACTAATAGGCTTTTCTCAGGTGTGTACTCTATTAAGCCTGCCATCTGTACTCACATCCAAAGCCCTGCACATTGTGTGTTAAAATCAAGCTTCCGTGCACTGGAGAGATATTTCTCTCTGCTTTTTAGGTTAATCTGTGTTGCTGTTTTAGAGCCAATTTACTGACATCAGGTTTAATTTTCACCATTTAGTACTGCATGGCATGCAGTTTGTTTTTTCATTTACATCACTGTTGTTGAAATTGTTGGCTACTAACTACAGTGTCTATTTAAAACACACACACACGCACACACACAAACTATAAAGTGGCATGGTTTTAAGGGTGTTCTTTTCTTGTAGGGCTTCTACTTTTTCCTTAGGGAGTCTGAAGATTGACAGTAGGCGCCACCTGACATAATGCATGTACTGATATGAAAACTCTCAACTCACGCACATTAAAAGCCACCCCCCTCCAAAAAATACATTGTGAAAGCAAAATATCTTAAAGAAATATATACACTAGACCGAGCTTTCTTGGTTGAAAACCAGCCCTGACATCTGGAACAACATCCGCAACTATGACTGAAAGCAGAAGCAACCAGGGATCATTTTGAAATAAGGCAAAACTTAAATTATAAATATCAACATAAATATAAAATGTCCTGTGTTTTCACCAGTTGCGACAACGTTGTTATGCAGCGAATGTCTTGGAGACACCTACTGTATCAAGAACTACCACAGACGCTGTTTTGAGTATTTTGGCAGGTGTTTGTATGTCTGTCTGTCTGTTGACAGATTTTTGTCGAGAGAACCATGTAACTGTGCAAGTTACAATCAGAAACTTTATGCATGTGTAATGACAAATACGTTTGAAAATGGGTGTGATCCAAGCAAGGGGGCCAGAGTGCAGCATTGTGTTGTTTGCACAGTCCGGGTTTATTTGCCTCAACCAGCCTGTATAAGTACTAGCTACACAGAGATAATCTATATAGTTAGCCACGTTCACAAAAAAAGATACCACAAAACAAAATAGTGACTTTTTCTCTCAGATTATAGTTGCGAATTAGCTAGCAATGCAAACACTAACTGTGTGTGTGAGTGTTCACTCTTCCACTGACCTCAGAACGCACCAGGATTATTTCCATTGAGTCTCTCTGCTTTTTCCCGTCCTCATAATACATTTATGAAATAATGCTAGTTTCATAAAGGCTGTGGATATGTGCACATATGTTTGCCCAAATGGAAACATTTTCACTGTTGGCATCCACTCTCACCCACTAACCCACATCTCTCCAAAAAACTTTGGAAAGAATCATGCAAAGTCGATAATTTGCCAAAACGTTTCTGTGAACACACATTAAGTCATCATCATCATCTTTAAATGAACAAAAATAAATTTGCTTGTTTTTCTTTTCTTTCGAGCAGGTATTGTACAGTTTTTGTTGTTGTTGTTGTTGTTGTTGTTTTTCCAGCTGAAATCTTGCTGTACGAGCAGAGGCAGTAAAGGCGCAGCCAGAAAATAAAACAATGATTTGGAAGTTGCTACAAAGCTCCAAAGAGCTGAGAAGGTCAGCACTGGGAAGGAGTCTGTCTGGTGACACAAAAACCTGTCATTACGCGTCATCAATGACGCATTTCGCATTATCCAGCAGATTTCGGCTAGGGGATGGGCAGATAGATCTGGGACCTGGCAACAGCTTAATACCTTAGCAACATTCGTCTGCGCACACTCCCCAACAGCAGTGACATATCCTGGATAAAAATCATTAAAGCATTCCTTAGATGTCACAATATTTGTTCTAGCTGCTTTTATGTATGAGTTTTACAATGAGTGAAGAAAGAACAGCTCATATGATACTACTGTCGCTGAAAAACTTGCACTTATACATTAATGTTGTATATTTGCTTTTCTGACATCCGGTTTTGGTTCACATATAATATTAAATATTAAATATAGATGCCTATTGCTGACAGCAGAGTGGAAAGAAATAAACTTTCCAACCATGGAACACCCTGTCGACAGCATATGCCCCAACTCCTTATTATCAAGAGGACCCATGTCAGCCCTGTCAGCGTGCTTGAAGTGTCTTGCTATCTGTGGAAATGTGTTAAGTAGATGTTGATCCGATGCTCTCCCTTCACAGCTCTTCACAGTTTTGAAACTTTCTCACTTGGTAACCTAATAAGCCAGTTTAACCATGGAAAGCACGTTTCAACAACACATTGAGAACAAATTTGAAAAATGACATTAAATGCATAATATAATGTGTATTTATAATAGTACTTGGTCACTATCCGGGCATGAAATTACCCCATTCACCAGCCAAATGCTCTATAAATTTGGCAGTGGTGGGTGACTCAAGCTGTCTCACTTTTACCCTGGCAGGTCTCAAGATTGTTTTCAAACTGTGTTTTTCTTATTCTAAAATTGCCTGAGCCCTGCTAAAATTTTTAAATTGACTAGAGAAATTTGGCGTCCATCAGCCACTGTGACAGGAAAAGTTGCATGCCCTAGTCTTTATATAACTAACATAGGTATTCCTCGAGACAATCTTTCGTTAGTGCAGCTTCCATTATGTGAAAGGGGAAGGTATGGAGCCAAACACGTTCCATCATGCTTGAATGTAAAACAGGAATGTCCTTGTTTACAATTAGTATAAATCATGAATTTACAATTAGCTCTGTGCATCTGAGAAGATGGATATTTGCAGTATATCCTACACATTCTCATCCAAAGTCGTCAAATATCGCCGCAATGTCAGCGTACCTCCATGTCAACATATTACACTCTAGGTATCCTGCTTCTGAGGTTGACCCTCCGGGTTGCCGCAACCAATGCCAGGATGTCAACAAAAGCACATGGTTAGGAATAGGCGACTGAAGCATGTGGTTAGGTTTAGAAAAAAACATCATGGTTTACCCCTACATTCAGATGGGAAGCAAACACTTATCTGCCAGGTGAAAGTCCTGGTTTTGTTTAACCCATCAACTGCCCCGCCGGCCCACCCTATTGGCACCATCATGCTCCTCATAGAACATTGTTACAGGCAGTGTTTCCAACTGAAGCTGTCCGACAGCGTATCATGCAGCTGTGACGGGTTCCATCTGGCTATGCAATCAACTGACGCCAGCTGTCCGTTTATGATATGGCCACGCCAGGTGCAGTCCAGCCAACCAGCAGCGTATCATAACACTGCAAAGGTTCTATCAGGCCGTCTTACAAAATAACGCTGCCCGATGGTGTGTCATACCACCGCATAGCATGGCTTGTGGCGTCGGTATCATACGGCGAATTCACTAACAAAGTGGCTGTATTTCATGACTTCAGAATGAGAAGGGGCTGGTATATCACCATGCATGTTTCATATTTTTGACATGGCTGTCACAGTGTTGCTTTTGCTTTCAGTAGAAAGAACATTTCACATGCTTGCACAACCCTTATTCCCAGGAAATATGTAGTATCCAGCTTAACTGAGTTTCAGATCCATCTGCAGTCTGCTACTCAATGTGTTCAGCAACATTTGGCGAGACTTTCCGTTTTGGTCTCAATTACTGTTAACAGAGGAGGACATGAATGACAAGAATCGGGCACTTACCCTCTGCTTAAGAGATAAAGCCATTACTATTCCAGTGGTTGCCCATGCAGCGATACTACAATACTATCCTTTCATATCAGTCACAGCATGGTGGGATGATTTTCCCAAGAAAAACCCATTTTCATGTGCTTTTCGACTGTATGAAATATAAATGATGAGCAGTGAGAGGCACTGAAGATGGCAGGGATTCAACCTTATAATGTGTCATTTTCCTGGGATCACTATGAACAGAAATTACCAGACCATTTAAAATTAAACATATTAGTTCATCTGAGTAAATGCCACCTAGTGAGGATAAGTGTAGGAGTCATTTGACAAGTTATTACCACCAAATTGCTTAGGATTCAGGCACTTCAAGTATTGTACTTCTGGCCTCCATGAAAAAGTTTAATTGCTATGAAATTTGTAGCTGACCCTTTGAGATGTAATCATTTACAGAAAACCATTTAACACCTTTTCTACACTGTCTACTGACACATTTATGAGTGCCTAACTGACTGAACATTGTCACACATTGATGTATGTGCAATTTCTTGAGTTTTACTTTTGCTCTTTGTGGGTGTGCTTTCTGTTTTCAAGGTTTATTTACTGTCAGTGCATAACACAGGGTTGCACAATGAAATGCAATCTTCATCTAATTTAATCAAGTCAAGTGAGAATTAATGATAAAACCATAGACTGTATAAAGTAGTGGACGTAGCTTCTGTGACATTGGTTCGGGAGTCAGGAGTGACCACATTTGGACAAAAGTGAGGGGCTATGGAGAACTGAGGGGTCGATCTGACTCACAGCCTGCTGCGATGCCTGGTAGACAGCCTTTCACTCCAGAGGCTACATCCTTAAACATGCATAACGTCGGCCCTTAATAACATGTTAACAGGCCAATTATATAAAAATTAATCACCTGTACAGTTGTCATAGATGTTGGATTTAGCTAACTGAAACGATTTTATGCAGCAGACTGTGAACATGTTTATTTCTGCTGTAAGGTTTGGTATTCTAACATAGGGGTCTATGGGGACTTATAGAGCCAGCCTCTAGAGGCCACTCAATGAACTGCAGTTTTTGGCACTTTCCCACTGGCTTCATTTTTCAGCCTCAGAAGTTGTCGCTTAGAAAAAAAAATGTTTGGTTAAACTTTTAAGAGGACCGGGCGACCTCTTACTCACCTCTTGCATCCCATATAGGCTGAGTCCTTTGCAGTTGCCGGGTTTGATCCCAACCTGCAGTCTTTTGCTGTGTGTCATCCACCCTCTCTCTCCCACCTTTCCTGTCAAACTACAGCTGTCTTGTCACAAAAGGCAAAAACTACAAAAAAATTACCTTAAAAAATTAACTTAGAGGATATATTGCCATACATACAGAATATATCTGTTGATATTTTATGTTCAATTACATGTGCAGGAGCTGAGTTTCTCATCCCACCGTGTCTTAACTAGACGCAACACTAGCGAGTGTCAGTGCCAGAAATCTGTTAAATTACATTCTTTTCAACTGGACTGTCCTAACTGCCCAAGAGCAACTTTGCCATGATACAGCATGCTGTTTTGAGCAGCACTTTTGTCACATGCCCCATTTCTATTTAATTCCTGTCACTCACATTGACAGCACTTCAACAGACAAAGAACTGCTATTTCACAGGGTCACAATGAGGTTTTCTGTACAAAATTTCACCATTAATCTGAATAAACTTACTATATACTAAATACTCACAACTTCTTTGCCAATACAGCTGGTAAGATGGCGTGACAAATGACAAAAGAATGACAATAACCAACATAAACCTCCATGTTCAGAACAGACATTGACAGAAAGTGACATTTGTGTTTTGGAAAATAAAATGGCAAATTTAACTGTGAACTACTCAGTCCACTGCTTGGCATGGTGCGAAAAAGCTGGAGGGAGATCGCCAGGGAGGTGAATGTTTCTGTACATATTTTGTGGGATGCTTGCAAGCTAGCTTGTATTACAAAGTGGAGATGGTGGTATGATATGGTATGGAAGCTACAACAATGATATCTATCAATTACCTGTGACAGTATTGTTGTGATTATGAATAATGAAGAAAGTTCTCACCCATTTTTTCAGTGTTCATGTCTCTGAGTGCACAGCCAGCACAGTCAGTGGTTTGTTTACATGACATGATGGAGTTCGATGTTAATGGCTGCAGTGTGGACGGCGAGCACATCGCGATATAACACGATGCAGCGCAATAGTCTGACACTCTCGTCCAATCAGGACACGGCGTCAGATAAAGGAGGGGATGGTGGATGTCCTGCAAACTAATCAAGATGGCTGCCAAGCAGCAGACAGTGAAAGCAAGTGTTTTATACAGGACATTTCCAGCTGTGTTTTGGCGACAAAGATGTGTATTTAAGCCAAACCACACATTAATCGCAGCGCTATCACAACATGAAATTGAAAACTGAAATGTAAAGTAACATAAAAGTAACAATATACCCACTACACATGAAAGGTACAAATTTAATATATTTGTGTTTTGCAGAAATGTATTATGCCAACATGCAGAGGCGGTCCTGGGTAGTTTTGCGCCCTGGGCGAACCCCCAGACCCCCACCCCTCCCCCAAAAAAGTCATCCATTAACATCGTATTATCTAAGCATAATGCCTCAAATTTTAATAGTTGCTAGTTCAGCAAAGCTAAAAACCAAATACAGTCGTCTTCTGTGGCTAAGTAGCAGCATATTAGCAAGAGGATAATAAATAGCGTATAAGCTACTGTTTCATTACGTACAATTAACGTCACTCGACCTGCATACCTTTTATCTTTTGAGCGTTTCTCCTCTTCTTCTTTCCCTTTCTTTCTGAACTGGACATCTGATGGTTTCTTTGGTCTTTTGTCCATGATACACCCTTGACTCAATTTAACATCATCACCTTTTCCCTCCGTCAAACGCCCATGTGGTGATGTTCAGCATATTCCAACATGCTCTTATGTTGAAAGGACTGCAACAGGAAGTAGTTCTGAGCGGAAGCTCTGTATTGCGTATTGAGAGTTATGCAGACGCTTGACGGATTTAATGCGGTCAGACATTAAAGTGAGTTCCAGTGAAAACCCGACAGTTGTGGCAGTTTTTACATTTTCACATAGCGCAATAAATGTAAAAGTATCTATGTTAATTTTATGAATGAAATACAATTTATTTGGAAGCAGCTGGGATCATAACAGGTCAGTCTATCCCTCACCCCCCTCCTTGCTTTTAGTCTGAGAGTTAAACTCAACCTGCTCACAGCCTCTGCAGCTGTGAGTTGATCGCCCTCCTGTCTCCCTGCTGCCTTTTCTCCTGAAGCACACAACCTGTAGACATGACTCTCAGCAGAAAGTTGACATGATAGTAAGGGCGTCCGCACCTACTCACTAACGTGACGTGGAAATGAGGGGTAGAAAACTTGCGATTTTTATTTATTTATTTATTTATTTATTTTGCGGGTGCTCGTGCGCCCCCAAATAGATTGCGCCCTGCGCGGTCACCCACATTGCCCATAGCAAAAACCGTCCCTGCCAACATGTATGCAGGTGACTGGGTTGTGTACTGACCTCACAGTGTTTTTGATAAAAGCAGCTATCAATTGGCATATAATTCTGTGATCTAGCCTGCCTTTAATTATCTCCAGAGTGTCTGCGTGTGCTGTGGTGCGTATTGTTATAGTGGATGATTAATTAGCTCATAGTTCTCCCCCAGGTAATGTTGATGGGAGTGTGATGCCAGAGTTTGTTGAAGAGAATTTCTTGTTCGTGCATTTCCGCATTGAGCTGTTGGCATTTTGTTCATTTCCTTTTTTTCCTGCCATGAAAGCTGAAACCCCACAAAAACTCTTCCCTGAATATAGCTTTCTTCCGTTTCGCTATTAAGCTCCACAGATCTCTCAAAGGACTTACTGTACGAAGGCTGCTTCTTGTGATTCTTGTTAGCTCTCATCAAGCATTGTAAAAAAATAAAAAAAGAAAACAGTTGGAAATGTATAGTAAAATGTGCGGACTGGTGGGTTCTATTCTTTGAGGCTTTTCTGTTTTTCCTCTGATTTCATTAGAACAACTTGTCCCCTAGGGCCCTGCGTTGTTGACTGATTACAGATTCTGTCTGTCGACAAGCTTAGCATCAGTTTGAACTGTGTGCATGGTTGCATAAATACCCATTTCATTATACTCTGACAGGGACTCCGACACAATATTTGCCTGCATCAGAGAAAGACTTTCAGCCTTCCTGGGTGGCAGTGTTGTCAGTAAGCATTAATAGTAAAGTCCTTTACAAGGTTTGCACAATGCTTTTGCTGTTCAACAAATAAAATGACTACTGAATCAAGAAGTGTGTTTTAATGTTATTTTACACAGCTTGTTTTGTTGACTGCACACAAGCTGTTTATTTAGCTCTAATATTCACCGGGATTCATTTTCTGTCACTTATCTTTGGCCACTTTTTCATTTCATCCTTGTCAGTCGTAACTAAAGCTCTTTGATAACAAACTAAACATATTTTACCCTGGCTTCGCCTGTAGGACCACATACTCATTAGAGTGAGAATTGTTAAACCAAAACCCAAGCACCGGGCTTAGCAGAGGAGTAAGAGTGAACAGTGCATTTCTCTTAGTCACATTGACTGTTACAGTGCAATCAGTCAGCCAAAATAACTGCCCACCTGAACTGACCTCAGTATGTAGAACTGTAAGACACATGGATCAGTTACACACATCCAGGATGTGTGTGTGTGTGTGTGTCAGGATTTGACATTAAGCTTTTTCAGCTAAAGGGTCAGTGGCTGAGATGTTTTCGTTGACTTATTGCCATGTTTACATGCTCAAAATGGAAAATCTGATTTACATGTAGGTGGTTGGAGGAATAATTCAAGCAAATACAAGACAGTCGATCATTATTCCGTTGTGGAGTGCGTCTGAGATCAGCGCTGTCACACAATCAGAAACACGGTCTTTGATTGCTCAACACATCAGAAATACGGCCTCTGATTGGTCGACAGCCTAAAAAGGAATCATGGACAGCAAACAGATTATAGGCTTACAACAAAAACTGTTTTCAACACCAAAAGATGGATAAATAATCAAAAAAGGCTTCCAGTGTCTGATTTACTGTTATGGATTTATTTTAAAGTCTCTAAAAAGACTATACAGTTCAAAGCTAAGAAACAGAGCTTCTGAAGGTGATACATGTTCAATTAGAAATGCATAATGGTTCTGTGAAAAAAGGAAGTCTCTTGCATGCTGCATTCCAGAAATCAAAGTTACTTTCTATAGTATCCAGTGCATACGATGTTTCTCATCAATCCTGCCCAATCAGATCAATGCATGAACCATTCCACTTGCCACAGAGTTTATTTGGCCCAGGCAAGTGTTAATGTCAAGCGCTTGTGTCCCTGCTTCGTACATGGGCACAGACTGGTGTCACAGGAGCCACTAAACCTAACCTCCTTGCAGAAGAAAACCACCCAGTCACTCAGATCCACTGATCTCTAATAAAACCTAAATTAGACCCTTCAAAATACCAATAGCGACCCAACAGTTGCAGGATTTACACCCATGAAACCTTCTGTGTCTCTCCCGTTGATCAATAAGAAGTAACACTATGTCGAAGAGATTAAAGACATTGTCTCTCCAGCCCAATGCATTTCAAAAGTATTTCTAAAGTATTCATACTTACATCTTCTAAAATAGTAGACTATCATTGTGTCTCATCCCCAACATAAATTTTATCAAGTTATCTTGTTCTGTGTTATTATGGAGAAAAAAAACATCCTGAAAAAGTAACATCTTGTTGTCAGGGGGCCCCTGATGTTCACAGAAAACCCCCTCAATGGCCCCTCCAGGCTTTGCTTGGAACAGCTACTGAATGAAATCCAGTTTTTATGCTGGAGCATGCAAGGTATACTTCAAAACACTTATTACATGTATACAGGTAGAACCAGTAATCACGCAGCTGAAAGATAACACGGTAAACAACTGTGGGGCCCGTCTTTCACTGCTTCCTTTGAGCGTCAGTACCCCCACAGTCTCCTCTCAATATTAATGTCTGCATCCAGCTGTTAGAAGCTAACCTGTGTCAGTCTGAAATCAATAGCCTATGTGAACCCATTGCCTTCCTGTTGCATCACATCCTGTGCTATGAATGTTATAAAGTTATGAGACTGACGATATGTCGGATGTTTCTATGTCACACTCATTCTGTTCTGCATGTTGAAAGACACATGGAAAACTCATTATGTTTCATCAGTGTTTTACAACCATGCATTGTATTGCAATATATTCACACTGAAAATGATATTCTGTCATTTGGTGTGAAATACAGCATATATTTACATCCTCCACAGTAAAAGCAGTGGTTGGCAATGTGCACACTCTGTGGTGACTGAAGCCAAATGCAGTGTGTCATTTTCATCTCAAAGTCACCATTTTACCTCTGCATATACTTGGAAATTAATGCAACTTGCTGCATGTTGCCAGATCTAAAGCTGCAAGGTCTAAAAATTAAACAAAGGCATGTGGTTTGAGTGGAGGATTTTACAACAAAAAAGGCTTTCATCTACTATTATTTTTATTGTTATAGCCTTGAATTTCTTGAGCTCTTTACAGGAACTTAAGCAGACTATTTTTTTTACTGAAACCAACAGTTAAAAGGGAAACATGCTCTTTCAACTCAAAATTCCCTTTAAGATGAAAAAACTACGGATTAGGCTGTGTGACTGTTGCCATAGACCCTATGGGGTTGTCAAGCATTGTTTGTAAAAATACAATAAAATGAAATATTAGGGCTGTAATGATTCTCCAAACCATAATTAAATTAGTCTTTCAATTTTAATGTCAAGGTTCAATCCAGTATTCATAAACTATTTTTTTCAAAACTGACAGCTATACCGTTTTATTGAGTCTCGATTACGTAAGGATCAACAGATCATGTTTTTTTAAGTCCTATATAACTGTGATTTACATTTTCAATTTTTTCTTTACAAAAACAGACTACATGGTATCAATTGTGATATAACTGCAATATCTATTTGTGGGACATGCTACACTGAGGCCACATGGTAAAAGTTAAATAACACATTAAAAATGTAATAACTTATTTCTCCAGTCAATTTAGAGCCACTGTTTAACAAAGTCAAGTAGAAGAGCCACTAAATGATAGAAAGCTACTTCACAATCATAGCTTGAATTTTCTCACCAGGAAAAAAAAACACTGGATCCTGGTGGCTGGAGATGCTTGTGTCAATGTTCTTTTCAAATCTTTTTTTTCATGATGTCTGGGAATATTTGTTAGTTTATAGAGCTATTTCTAGAGCTATTATTTAAAGCTAGTTCAATGGATGTGTGTGTGTGTGTGTGTGTATTTTGTGCGTGTGTGTGCTTGCATGTCCTGTATGTCTGTGAGGTTAAAATTATTTGGAAGCTCTTTAGATCATATCCCCTCATACTGAGGCTTAGCCCTGTGGTGTTTGCTAGATCTCTGGGATCCTATAGTGTCCCCTCCTTATTATGATGTGGCCTAAATGATTTAAACCCTTCCTTCCTCTAATCAAATAATTGGTTGGTGAAGATAACCAGGCTCTCTGATTGAGACTAGAGTAGGAGAACACCAGAGGGGCAAGGAATGAAGAAATTTGCCCTTGTCCTGACTTCTCAAAGTCCTCTTTGTTACAAATATTTTTCCCAATGATGTCTGGTCTAGAGCTAAATAGAAAGACTGCAAGTAATACTCTTAGCTGTTTGGTTTTGTTTGATTCAGTTCAAAGGGATACACAGGCATTTTGACAACCTAGCCATGGGGTTAATGAAGACTGACTGAAAGTCACTTGCTGCTTTGTTCTCGGCATCTACAGGGAGCTCACTCATAAACACTGACAAGCAAATACTCAAACACACACACACACACACACACACACACACACACACACACACACACACAACAGGTTGAGCTGCCTGTCACTCATGTCTCAGCCTCTTCTGTTGCAGATGAGCATGGCATTGTTCAGTCAACCTCACTACAGGGAGACGGATGTTTGGAGGGAGGAAAAGGAGAACCATTTTCTGCAGGCAGCACACAGCCAAAGCCTCGATGCCCAACCCTGAGGCAAGGACAGTTTTACACAGCTACTTATTCACTGACACTGTGTACACACACACACACACACACACACACACACACCTAAGTACACTGTTTACACACATGCACACCTACAGTATGTGTTACTAATACAGTATACCCCTCCTATGCACATAAGAGAATCAGTCCTTTCTGACCAGGACTGAAAGTTAAAGCATAGATACGTTTTATTTTCAGCCCCTGTTGAAAAGGGCTGACTGCAAAGTAATGCAGGAGTTGTTTAAGTGTTTGCAAACAGATACTTTAATATAGTTTTGCTGTTGTTAAATGTGGTCCCTAATGACTTCGATTCATCAACAGTGTTTGCTGTTTTTGGGTTCTTTGTTCACCAGAGACATGCGAGAAAAACAACATTTTCTTTATGAATTTGACGTAGGAGTGCTGTACCCAACTCAGTCGAATCAGATTTGGCTGCTCAATACAAATATTCAAGGATTTGTTTTGTTTTCCATACAAAGTTTTAAAGTCTGAATGGGCTCAGTGGGACGTTCAGTGTGACAGTAGCAATTACGTCATATAGTAAACAAGCTAATGGCGTTAACAATGGATCGCAAATGCGCGACAACATTTTTTGCCAACACTAGATATCAACAAAAGCCAGAGACTGTATTGCGTTAACCTGCTGTGAACTATAAATTCACCACTTTTTCACCTTACGGTTCTGTCTCCCTTTCTCCCTCCGTGCCACTGCCTGCATGTCTGCAGCTGCAAAGTGTAGCATGAAAGTCAAAAGCACTCACTCTGCAGCAAAATCTGGGGACTGAAATATCCCCAGAATTACACTGCAAGAAAAAATACAACCGCTCTACTTGAAGCAGTCTCAGTTGACTGAAGATCTACGACTGTTGATTTAAGTCTCCGACTTTCAAGGGGCAGCCCTTCAACATCACACAGGCTGAATAATTACTATACAATTGTTTATTTGGGGGATTAAGTAGTTTTTTAAGTGTGCCAACCAAAAGCCCCCAAATCAGAGCGATCATGTTGATGAGGTTCAAAATTCTCCCAGCAGAGCCATGTTATCAAACTTTCTAAAGAAATCATTTTTACGGTTTACAGCCAATTGACAGGTGAAGTATGTTAACGAGAGTTGTAATACTCTCTAATGATGTAAAAGAATGTGATTTAAAGTGTGGGCAGAAAGGAAATTTCAATTGTATTATATCTAATTCTGTAAAATCCTTCCTTTTCTAACCCTTCCTCATTTCTCTCCGTCATGTTGCCCGAGAAAAAAAAACGGGTGTCCCAGTGTCAAAAACTGTCACGCTCGTTGGCGATACGGCTGACGGTGGCACGGTGTGTAATGAGGGACTGTCGCTGGAGCACTGAGGGGAGACGGCAGTGACACACCAGCGTGGGAAACTCATCTAAATCACATTACCAAACCTTGCCCTGAAGGCTCGCATGGCTGGCAGATTAGCCTGCATGGGCTGTCGCTGTTGCCGCTGCTGCTTTCTCTGAATTCACTGCTTTGTGTAGGATGATGGGTAATAAACATTGTAATCAGGCCCACAACGGTGAATGGCTTAACTAGGAACATGACACCAAAGGCAGAAGGATCAGTTTGAAAAAACACAACAGCATAAAGATGATATGCAAAAGGTTTGTGGTAGAAAATGATGAATCACACTGTATATTTAAATGATTAAACCACATTATGACATTCATTACAATGAGTAAATGAGGATGCATGATGTGTGACAGGTGTGGGTGCATGCATTAATGCAAATAGGTGTGTATCAGGACAGAAGGTGATTGGCTAACCGGCTGCTGGTTCCTTCAGACAATTGGCTCCTGACTGATGAAAGCGGTGGTGCTTCTGCATGGGGCAAAGCTTCCAAACAGCCATGTTTGTTCTTAGCTCAGCTGTGATTTGAAAGATGTACTGGTGGTGGTATGCTGAGAGTTTTCTTAAAAGAATAGTTTGGATCTTTTATTGGGGTTGTATGTGATACTTATCCATAGTCAATGAATCACATAAAGTACATTTTGGTTGTTGTGGTCCCAGTTCGGAGAAGCAGGCAACAGTACTGACAAGAAAGCTAAGCTATGTACTGCAGTGGCGGTCAGCAGCAAAGTGTATTTTAGCCTCCTAAAAAAGCCTGTATCAGTTTAAGTGTACACTATTTTGGGAATGTTTTATTTTTACCTTGCTGTCAGACAGCGTTTTTTGACAGGGAACTGAAGCTGTTAAATTGCTCTCTGTAAAGGCAGACGCCATTGACAAAAAACGTAATTTTAGCTTGCTGAACACAGGAGCTGCTGGTCTACTACTGTCTCAGTCAGTTAGTTGGTTTGTGTTATTGTGGGACTTTGGTGTTTAAAAGGGTTAGTTTGGACTCATCAAGATCACACAATAGCAGGAACAAACTAACTCATTGAGGCTGCAGTAGACCAACAGCTCCTGTGTTCAGTGAGCTAAAATGATTGTTTTTGTCAGTGGAGTCTGGTGGCTTCAAGGGTAGAGTAGATGGGGAACTGTGGAAAGAGCTGTCTGCAGCAAGCTAGAGCTTTGAAAATATTCTCGATATAATGTGCACTGAAACAATAGATTTTTTTTTAGCAGGGCCTTTTTTAAGTGGCTAAAATACATTTTATTTCTGCTCTCATTCTCAGCAGTACATCCCCTAGTTTCTGTGGCAGTACTCCTGTCTGTTTCTCAAAACTGGGGGCATGCCAACAGACATCTACTATATGTAATACACTGACTATGGATAAGTACCTAGTGCGACCCCTTTTCAAAAGATTTTTAACTATCGCTTTAATCTCTTTTTCTCCTGCTTATCATTAAATTGTAGTTCCTGGTCTTTGGTTTCGTTTGGGTGTATTTGTTACATCCCTATTGAGATTTGTCTTATTTGTTATGTTGACCTAACGGACTCTAAAGTTATTTCCAACTCCATCATTTTTACTAGCTTGTAAATAAATCAGTCGTAATACCTCAGCAGTTTGTCTTCTTGGCAGCTTGGGACGAGGGGAAGATGGGTCTTTTTCATGCTGTCTTGGTCACCCCTGGATGGGGCAGAGCAAGGGTCCACTATCTCATCTGGTAAATTTACACATCCTCTGCATTTTTTCAGTCACTGCAAAGTCTTTGTAATGTGACAGTGAAGACAGATGTTGACAGATGTTTCTCTCTTGAACACTTGACCAGTCCACTCTATTCTCTCTGCTGTTTATGAAAATTAGTATATAACTGCAATAATATTGCTGGCCGACAATCTTGTAGACATTAAGTTAGTAACTCCAATATACCCCTCATAAAAATTCACTGTATTTTTACCTGTTTTCTACAGTGCAGTGTGAGCATGTTGTGTCATGCTCCAAATATTTAAAATGCTCACAATAGGAGACAATGTCTCTGTACCCAAGGCTATTGATTGAAAATGCAATGATGCCAAATCTACAAAAACAAAAAAATCCTTACAAAGTTGTGTCATATTCAGTCACATCATGACAATATAATCAGCACACTATGCATTTAAAACTGATTTGGCTGGTTTCCTTTCTTTCTCCTTTGGGGTTGAAAAGCACTTAATAACCAAGCAGCTTATAATCAGTTACCACACATTTTAATTTGGTATTTATTTGGATCATAACCCATCCTCCTCTTCACAACTGTCTCTTTATTAAAAATCGCAGAAATGTGTAATTATTGTAACCACTGTTTGATTGCCCAAAGCGAATAGCTTTGAGCTCCAGTTTAGTGTTGCATTATTATGTAATTTACTTGTCAGTGGGTTCTGACATGGTGTGCAGTGAGTCAGAGTGGCAATTACAGCACTAGCGGGAGTCTGGAGTGGCATTTATATGACATTAGTGAGGCATATTTAGCTTTCATTGTCAAACTGAAGACACTCAGGCCAGAGAGACGCACTCTGCCCCCGAGGCTAAAATGTCATTTATTCAAAAGCGGACCTGGATATTCAAAGCACAGTCTGAAACGCTATCAAACATTAACTTGATTGAATAAAAAAATAGCCTGCCCATAACAGAATCACTAAATCATTTTTAAAGCAGGTAGACTCACAGTGAGAAGGTTCTGAGTTTGAATCTGGTATTGCTCTTTTCTGTATGGATAATTGTGCATGTTTACTGACACTGCCCAAACTGTCAGAAACTCTGCAAGGCTTTTTCCATATTTCTTAGCTCTGGGCTTGAACTTGAAGGGCATAACTTAACACTTCCATTTTTGATGGGGGCTTAAGCCTCCACTTAGGGAGTTGTTTGACGTTTTGTGAAGTAGGCTTATTTGCTTTCTCGCCAACAGTGTGATGAGAAGACTGTTTAACTCCCATCTGATGTATGAGAGTAGTATTGATCTTCTCATCTAAGTCACAGCAACAAAGCAAAAGCCTTCTCCCCAAAACTGGTTCATTAAAGATTAACCCAAAAAAAAACACTAGAGGCAACCCTGAAGCTGACTGGACTGAGTAGTAGGCAGTCAGATGAGATTATACACTTGCCATTGTTGCGCTCGTGGTAAATGGACTGTGCTTGTATAGCGCTTTTCTAGTGTTTTCGACCACTTAAAGCACAGGACAGGACATGTCACATTCACCCATTCACACACACATTCACACAGTAGCGGCAGAAGTTACCGTACAAGGTGCCAACTTCTAGGTAGTAACCATTCATACGCAGCATCGGGAGCAATTTGGGGTTCAGTATCTTCCCCAGGGATACTTCGACATGTTGCCCAGAGGAGCCAGGGATCGAACCGCTGACCTTCCGCTGACCTTTGAGCCACAGCCACCCCTCATCTGTGGTGCCTTCACTGCCTCACTTGGGTGGCAAGCTAACGTTACCAGGTGAGTACCCAGATTTGTCGTCATTATTTTTTGTCTTTAGTGTTGAACCAAAAATCAGTCTCGACACAGATGCTTTGGTGTCGAGACTGATCACACAGGACGACTTTGCTCGCCAATGTTCTCCACCTTTGTAGCAAACCACAACATTACTAGCTGAAGCTGAAACAGATTAAGCTGCTTATAGACTGTAAATAAATGGTCTTGGGCCTTTAGACCATACATTTTGAATACAGACAGGCCATTACGGTTGGAAAACTGAACTTGAATTAAATTTTGAATAAAAAGTGACAGCCCTAAACTACAGTATGAACAAGAAAGCAAAGAGAACAGATGAAGCAGGTATTTTGAAACTGATAAACACTCAGCCTCTTAGGCACACAAGACCAACTCGGGTAACAAGATCATCGCACCGCAACATCATTCATCTGGTTAAATTCATCTATCCAGGGAAGGTTTGCTGACCACGCTCAGTTACACACATTCACACCTGGGAGATAACCACTGCAACCACATAATATCTTGCTGTTTTTCTTACACTTGACAGCTCCACTGGAGCCGCTGGGGGTTAAGCACATTGCTCAACAGCACCTTGACACAAATCCCTACCAGAGGATCTGGGGTCATTTAGTTTACCCACCCAGACTGAGCCTCTGTGGAGCGTCAGATCCCATCTTTTAAATATAAAGCACTGCAGTACATAATATATTACAGGTATTAAGATCTCTTGCAGAAAAGTGTAGCTTTGAGTGTTTTTAATGAACAGCTTTATATACTGAGAGCACAATGGAAAAACTAATTATAAACTAATTATAAACAAAATTGGTGAAAACATTTTTTGAGCTGAACCAACTATTTGATATGTTACATGTAAACTAAAACATGGGGAAATGAAGGCAGTTCTCTGATTCAAATATAAAATCCAGGCCAAATGTTAAGAATATTGCTCATAACCACAATATTTAAATGAGAGAAACTCAGAATCATCTTAAGTTGGCCATAATGTTGACCTCTCCCTCAACCTCTTTTCACTTAATTCCAATGAAGGTCACTAAAGCCATGCAAGCTGAGTTAAATGTGATTTCCATTCAATATTGAGCCCCACACTTGGGAGCTACCTACCCCCTGACATTTAAGCTGGGCTTATGAAAGCCTAGACATATATACCTAGTGACTGGTGTTAAGTGGAGTGAAGCCCACAGGATCTAGGCAGGTTTTGGCCCTTTGAAGCTGACAGGCCTGCTCCCTCCTGGCATACCGTGACTCCACTTTCTGCTTTATAGGTAATTTATTCAGCTGAATAATTAAGGGCCAGTCTGCAGCAGAAAGCATGAATAGCAATAAGCACGAAGAAAGACTTGGTTTTCTTCAGCTGTGAAAGCCAGACTGCCCAGCAAACCTGTGTCCAAAATCTTGTTATCTGAGATGGATTCTACTGCTTTCTTAGAACTGATTGATCTTCATGGTTCAATAGAGCAACCAGCAGTGCTGCTGAATGGGGAAGCTGTACATTAAATATACTAGAAGCACTGTAAATATGCTCAGAGTTATTAATGCTTTCTTAGGCAGATTACACATGATATGACTCGGTGTATTCTGTTAACAATGTTAAGTTCTGTGACAACAGTTTTCTGTCCCTTTACTCGTCTGTCACTTATACCCTGCACCCTAAGCAGGTGGACGGGAGGCAGTAAAGGCAGCCTTCTTTGGCAGAGATCATTACCCACCAAGTCACAAGGGAAGCTCGCCCATTTGAGCAAATCCAGACCCTTATCTTTCAGGTTCAAGTTTTCATTTATCCTATGTGTGATTAGTGCTTTTAATTCCTAATGTTCCATAAACAGCCTATTTGTTCCAAGCACATAACATTTTTCTTATCCCTATTACTATTGTTGCATTGATTTTTTTCTTCTTCTTTTATTATTAATCGTGTGTATCGTACTGACAGTTTTAATGTCTTAAGCCTCATTTCCACTAAGCAGTCTGGTTCAGTTCAGTTTAGTTGAAACACTTATTTTTGCATTCATACTGTCAAAAGTTGTGGATGGTACCAACAGAACTGCTACATTATGTCCTGTGTTTTCGTCTGTTAAGGCACCTAGCACACTGAGCCAATACCAAAAAGTGGAGCTAGAAACATTGCTGTCCGTTGATTTGTCAACATATAATGGACACTCTTGCTCAGACTACAGTGGAGTAAAACCACTGCTCCTTAGGCAGTAAGTTTACATACATCGATTGCGTAACCATAAAATGTAAGGATTTTTACTGCCTTTTCATTTTTACTAGTCAACAGTTAGCTATCTTTAGACTGAGAAAAAATAATTTAAATAACTGTGACGCTCAAAGGCTACTGCCAGCAACTAACAGCAACTTTTAAGGTGGAATGTTTTCTTACACGTTACACACCTTAAAGTGTGTAACTTTCCATGTGTTTTTATCGGCTCTCTTGCATGACATACACTTAAGTGATGATTTAACAATGTATATTATTTCAAATTGATTGTGCTAACTGCAAATATTCTATAATTTCCTAACTTGGAGAAAAAAAAAGTAAAAAGATTGAGTGTTTACGTACATGTCCATACAGCCTACGTAAGTTTCTACAGGCACTTTACCGAAAGTGTTTGATGGCTAACATTAAATTGCCATGGCAAAGCTGCACATTGTTTTGGTCTCTCTTCCTATAATTTGTTTTAGCGTGACTCAGGTGGTAGATGAGTGGATTTTAAATACAGTACATACAACTGCTTATGCAAGAAAAATAAGAAGACATTTCAAGCTGCTCGTAGCGCTATTGAAAAAGTCAGAGGCTTACCAAAGTCAACAGGCTTCATCCTCTGAAGACCATTAATGTGTGCACAAAACTTCATGACAATCGTTCAGATGGCTGTTGAGATATTTAATTTGTAAGGATGGTGACATTGCCACATGAGTCATTCAGCTTGCAAAAACAACAACAAAAAAAGTTCTGAAGCAAATACATCTGACAGTTCAAACAATACAAAACTATAATTACAAATTAATTTTGATCTCTCCTTTTCAACTTGACAACCTGGCACAGAACTATAAGGAATCCCCACCTGCTGTATCTGATAATCCTGATCATTACTAATAACTGCTATTATTGTCTGCAGTATTTCACCAGAGTCTGACAAACAGGTACAGGCGCACACACATGCTCTCATGCTCCTGGCTATGTTTCTTTGTAATTGAGGCCTCTGTGATAAGCCAGGGTCAGCAAAATAATGGAGCACAGAGTCCATTAAAACATGAGCACAATTAGGTGGGAGGCAAACACTGCTGATGGCTTCTGACCCCACTTCATTATTGTGCAAATGGAATGATTGTACTCTCTCACTCGGCTCCAAACACACAGACACTTGTTCTGTCTGTTCTGCACACACTTCCTACCAATTGCATATACCAGATAACCCACTTACAGTAGCTGCTGAGCCAATATAATGATTTCTATTGCTCTTGCACAAACAAACACACACTCAGACATACAGAAGCACACACTGATTCCACTACCAGGTAAATACTTGTAAAGAATGAGGATAAACTGTCTCAGGCATCTTCTCATTAGCTGCTTTAACAGAACAACTGAGCGTTACACTGATCATCAAAAGGCCATTTAACACCACTAAATTGCCAAATTGAAAGGATCACAGCAATCCAGCATAAGCAATTACAGCCCAATAGCTTTGCTTCTTAATGTCTTAATGCACAGAAACACGAGCACTTTCTGTGTTTCTCCCCTCTGGTGCCTTCTCATCCGGAGGAATTCCTCGTCCTTTGTTTCTGTCCTTATTTCTTTTTTCGCACGCGCGCACACACTTAAAATAGTGTTGACTTGTGAAACCTGTAATTTTGAAGGAGATCTCCTGCATGCGTAACAAGGCAGCTGTCAGCAATCTGCACTGGCTGGCCACTGATTGAGTTGTCAGCTCAAGTGGGCCATTGTGTGTGTTCGCATGTGTGCAGACATGTTAATCCATGGAGAGTCTAACCTGTGGTCAATATAGATCGACAACAGAGACTGCTCTTGACATACAGAGTAAAAGACTTGACACATGAGAGTAATGCCAATTTAATGCTGCTTAAGTCCGAGTATGTTACTTGAATCCCATAGTGCAATAGGATGTACCTTTATAAGCATAAGAAACTGGCCTTTTATTAGATACCCGTCAACAGTGGGTCTTAAAAAAGTTCATAATATAATTTCAATTGCAAAAGCCACACAAACAATAACTGAGATTGTTAGCTGTTGCTTCGTCAGATTTGTGTTTTGAACACTCCCTACATTATTCTGTGTCGTGATTAAAATCACAGGATACAGTATCATATGGGGTGCTGTGGTTAAAGGACTACTTTATAGCTCAACTTTATTGTCATTATACACTACAAGATTGCAAAAATGTGCATGCGCACATACATACATGCATGTATACAGAAGATACGTAATATATGTGCAATATCAATGTGGTATACAAGTTTCAGTGCAAAAAAAAAAAAAAAGGCAAGGTGGTGAGAATGGGGTAGTGGAAAGGTAGTGGTATGGTAATGTGCAAAAGAAGACCAACGTAACAGAATAGTTTCATGTAAAATTCACAGATGCAGTGCATGCTAAGCTGAGGTGCATGAGAAAAGTCAATTATTCAAGGTGGTGTGCAGAGGATGTCAGAGAGTCAAGAAGGAAATGCGCTGCAATTACTGCTTATCGCCATAGTTACTGCCAAAGAGAGTGGAGATTTTTGACATTGTAACTTTAAGTCACATTTTCATTGCAGGACTTAAACTTATACTAGAGTAATTTCTTTGCAGTCTGGTATTAGTACTTTTAATGTGTTGAATGATCTGTATCCGTCCTCCTCCACCACCATGGCTGCATACGTCTCACGCCATACTTATTGCTCTGAGTTTTGACAGTGACATGTCACCACATTTTGACTCATGAAAGGAAGTGAGGTCATGCTATAGACTCTCATCTTTTCTATAATGTGTAACAAACTCTGCTTGTGTAAGAGCTGCCCATGAATCAGCAGGTATGGAAATATCATGAACAAAAAGCAACAACCTGAGGGAATCTGTGCTAACATTGGCAAACTTGGCTAACTACCTTTCTGGGTGAAGGATAAAGGAGCAGACTACTACCGAAAGTGACAGTTTGTCTTTTAGCAATGCCAGACCTCATTGGAAATGCCCCACCAGAGGTTTGAAGCTGAGAAACAATTTCCTCAAAAAATGTTGCTGCTATCCTGGTAGCGGCAAATTGGGATGCAAATGAATGAATGAATGAATCATACCTGTTCATACTTTTATGTCTTCTACATGAAACAGTGATTTAAAAAAAAGTCCACTAAGACATATAAAGAAAAGATTAAATTAGGTCTTGTTCAAAAACAATTATTGGCTTTCTAATTTGAGGGACAAAGAGGCTGAGGCTTTTCCTTTTGATCCAGTACAGATTATTTGTTGCCAACGGACAAGAGCCACATCTTAGAACATTTATATTTTAGCTTCAGCACTCAGATATGTTGGTTGCTCCTTTATCCTCCCACAAAGATATCCTTGTAGACAAACCAAAATACAGAATTCATCCACTCAGTGGCAAGTTTCAGCAGGGTCTGTAAATAATTTGGCTCTTAGGCCTCATACAGTGTGACATTGTGGCATTTCGGGACTAATCAGTGTCATTTACAGAGTCTCAAATATATATTGAATTCATACAGGATGGTAATATTCTTGTGATGGGATTTGCATTTGGCATAAATCTCTCAATCCAGTTTTTCTTCCTCAGTTTGGGTAATAACACTGTCTCTGCGAATGGCGGGTTATATCCTGTTTGTCTTGCTAGATGACTACTTGTAAATTTTTAACTCATCTGTCTCTCCGCTCTGTTTTTCTCTCATTCTGCCTGTCTATCTTGTTGACTATCTCTTTATATCTTTCTACCTGTTTATTCCAGCTGTCTGTCTGTTTCCCATCTTATTGAATTTATATATGTTTCCCTGTGGCTCTAATGCTCTGATGGTGAATATGTCTTTAAATATTTAGTATTAAGCACATGCCTGATTTCCATCAGAAACAATAACAAAACAGAAACAGTCAGTAATGATTTTATGCACTAAGATAAACAGTATGATTCATGAAAGGCCTTGAGGAAGATTTATTTTGAGCATTATGTTTATGATGTTTGATTGGTTGAATGACAATTAATGATATGTCAGATGGATCTCATTAGTCCTATATGATGACAGATCTGACCATGACTTCCCATGCTATTTAACACTTCCATTTTACTGGATACTGAGGTGATAGCATCTCTAAACCACAGCAAAATTAAAGTTCCCAATCAGTAAAAAATAATTTTAATTTATCCGTGAATACCATAAAAAAAATTGGATCCAAATCATCCAATCCATCAGAATTGTATGACTTTATCAAATACTTTTATTGATGCAGATACATTTTTCTGACAGTCGAACGTAGCAAAATAATTATGTCAAACTTATGTGTCTACACTGCTGGAAACCTGCTACAAGAAGGAGTCATGGCAGAGAGGAAGAAACCATTCAAAGGCTTCATTTCATGAGCAAAGATGACAGCAGTGCTGCTGTAAAAATGGTAAGTTCCAAGTAATGGTGGAAACACCTGCTAAAGGCTGAAACATCTACGCAACATGGGCTTTAATTCAAGAAATACCATGTATCAGAAATTCTCAATTAAGCAGCACATCCGTTACTGAGGTTAAATACCCTATTTTATAATAGCATTGGTGCCACGCAGCTACACTGTGTTCAGACTCAGAGATAGAACAGTTGCATTAAAGCTAAAAAAGAACAATTTTTAACACAGAAAATGATCAGAATGTAGTATCAGAATCGATAAAGAATACGCCCAATAAGCAGAATTGATAATTACATTGGTATCAATAAAATCAGTTCATGTCCTTACCATCTTTTCTCTCTTTTTTTAATTAAAAGGAGTGGCCACATACAAGGCAATAGTAAATCTGTGTATTTGATGTTACAGTAGCAAGTAAATATAGCTGTGGATAAATGTACTTACACAAGAGCATACACAGTGCGTTGTCTGTCTGTAAAATTGTCATTTTAATTAATGTATCAACTGCACCGTCACAAAGCATAAAATGTAATCAGACCATTATGTGTGAAAGGAAAAAAAAAAGAAATCATTTCCTTTAGCACTTTCATTTGACTGGAAGTTCATTTTTTAATCTGCACAATTGACCGATGACTCATCTTATTTTTTATTCTGGATCTTGACACTCATCTTCCAAGTAACTTAATGTGTAATGGGGATGTGTTAAGGAACTACTTTTTGGCATATAAAGGTCCTCTTGCCCTGTTTGACAGGCAGGAACAAATGAATCTGAACATCCAAGGGCATCCAGTAGTGCTTTGATTCAATGCGTGTCTTGGAGGTGATACATTATTCCAAACATCTCGGAGACTTGCAGTGTTCCTGTATTCTTTATCTTGCGCAATTTGCTATATAATATACAGTATTGATTTGATACAGGATAGCAGCATATTTGATAATAGAGTTAGGGAACCATCAGTGTCAAAACAATAGTCCCATCGGTGCAAACAATTAGACTGTGTAGCGATAACAACGCCCTGTTTTACAGTTACTATAATACATTTTGCCAGGCTGGGAATCACTCATGTAATATGTCCGACTTCCTGCAGTCAAATGATAATATGGTTAGACTAATGGCTACACTCTTACAGGCTTCACACTGCTGTGGATGATAAGTATAATAGGTTTACATAAATAAACAAGCAGGGAGCAGTATAACGTCCCTCATGGGTATACTATACATGAGTGGAATAAATGTTGCTGGGGGCTGAGGTGGTCTGGTGGAAATGCTGCAGTACCGTACGCCACATGCGCCGACACTCACCGTGGCATTTTAAGGATTCTCTGTGATCATGGCATAAAGGTTGGGTGGGCTAAAGGTCAGACAAGCTAATGAAATGAAGGCTGCTGGTGCAAACTTCTCAATATCAGCTGGGATAACTCAGGTAGGAAAACCAAACGATGAGCTATTATCCAGATCCCTGTGAGACTGATGACTTACGGACAACTCCAGTGCTCGCTGAATTTGGACACTGTTTGTACAAGGCATGAGCGTGATTAACTCATGGGCGGATTAAGAGACGATGGGGACCTGGGCACAGATATGCAAAAGGCCCCACCACCTCTCCAACATATGAGGAGGAGACACAGACTTTGTGGTGGTTTTTGCATCTCTTTGTCATTATTTTTTAATGTGGTGTTGTGTCTCTTCAGGTAATCTAGGCTTTTTATGTCATTTTGTGTCCCCTTGCAGTTGTTTTGTGTCTTTTGCAGTTGTTTTGTGTCACTTTGAAGTAATGTTGTGTCTTATTTAGGTATTTATGTGTTTTTTGAGGTAATTCTGTGTCTTTTGTGGTTGGCTTTGTAGACATTTGTGTGTCTCCTTTTGCTGTTTTGTCGTCTTGTAGTTGTTTTGTGTCTCTATGGTTGTTTTGTCTGTTTTGTTTTTGTGTCTCTTTGAGGCATCTGTAGGTAGTTTTATGTCTCTTTGAGGTAATTTGGTATCATTTTGGTTGTTTTGTGTCACTTTGTAATTATTTTGTTTCTCCTTGTGGTTGTTTTGTATTTTCTTGCGATTTTTGTTGTGTCTCTTTGCAGTTGTTTTGCATCTCTTTATGATTTTATCCACATTTTTGTAGTTATTTCGTGTCTCTTTGCAGTTTATCTGCACGTCTTTGTGGTCTTTTTGTGTCTCTGATCATTTTGAATCTCTTCCAGGTCAGCATGTTGTGAAGGTGAAGGCCTGGGGGGGCCTTACCTCTACGGCCCTTGGCCTGTGCACAGTGGGTCCATTGAATCATCCATCCATGGAGTAAACTGTGTGTGCATTAGGCATTTCACTAGAGAAAAAGAAAATACAGTTTGCGTTTAATGAATAATCTCAGGGAAAATGTCTAGTGACCCTGTGTTTTTAGGATTGTCTTCACAGTGTTTATCAGCCAACCAGAGGTTTCAGCCACAGCACTCCTCTGACACTTCCTTTCTATTTTATCTCCTCTTTGTAGCTCCTAACCAAAGGCCCTTAACAATCACAAAAGCAATATGAGGAAAACCAGATGCTAATACGTAGAATTTACGACCCCTAAATCAATGGGAAAATGTCTTCTTGCAGACAAATAAGGAAAGCTGAGCTCCATTCTGCCTCAATACAAGTCTAAATCAGTGGACAATTTAGTGTTTGTAAAGTGGCTCTATCTGTAATCCAGCAAATGGATCGCCTTTAAAAGAACAATGTGACAGTGTATTCTCCTAGTTTGCAACTAACTATCCTAAAAATAGCTGACTACACAGGACATTAAAGTAAGTAAGCCTCCAAAGCAACATGTTATTAAATAACCTTTTTGTCTTCTCAGTTTGACACACAGACCAGCAGGGGTAATGATGTATTATTAAATGAGGCTTTATTAATCCTGGGGGGAATTCACATGCTACCCATCATTATCTTAAGTACTGCAGGTTAGCCCCACCTTCACCAGCTGCAACATTAAAGTTGTCTTTACATCAATGCATCAGTACAATTGCTTGGTTATGAAAATCAAGACTAACTTGAAGCACGAGCCAGGATGAAACAATATCTTTTCCTAAACCTCTCACATACTAGGCTTGGGCAGTATCATGGTATTAGGGTATACGAGGGTATTTAGAAGGCCCAAAGGTATGTTTTTCAATATGGTCATAAATACAGGTGCTCCTCTTTCTATTACACTCACTGTATGTAGTGCACAGCACGCACAACCAGAGCTCAGTCTCCGGTCTCTACTTGTGGAACAGGCAGCTGAGCTGAAAGACACCACGACACCTAGTGGTGGAAAAATAAGTTACAGGATTGTAAACAGCCGGGGGCCAGCAACAGCAGAGAGAGACTGTGGGGAATAATTAAGGATAAATTAAGGATTCATTTTGACCAAATCGGAACTGTTGATTGTTGTAACAGTGGACTTACTAACTACAGTAGATTACTAAAAAGAGTATCCAAGATGGTTTGGGGGAGTTTTATTTTGTTTGGGTGAAGAGTTTGGATGAATTGTGTTTTATGATGAGTAAACAAGGCAATATAGCCTTCTCAATTTTCCCAAAGCAAGAGAAAGTTGAATTCAAAAGGTGTACAGTTACATTTTCCCTGTTTAACAAGCAAAATAGATAGGTGTGAGCGTATTACTTTTCTTAACATTTTGTGGGTTTCTAATGTTTATTTATTAATGTGAACAGCTAGAAGTAAGTAGCGTACTCACCATCATGGGGTTAGCACTACACACTTACACAGTCATACAACGTTTACGCCAGTGAAATTTCAGGAAGTTATGAAGGTATAAAATATTACATACCGCCCAAACCTAATCCACACTATGTGTTATTGTAGCCTGCTAAATGCAGATTACATAGCCCATTCCTGGTGTCAACATCCTGCTCTTCATGTGTATTGTCCAAAACGTATTTGTCAAAATTGTTGTATATTGTAATAGTGTGTCAACATAATCTTTAGGAAACATGGTTTAAATACTTATCACATCAACACAATTAAAAGACAAGAAGCCAATGACCGTAATTTCAACAATACTTGGCCATTAAAACCTGTATATGATGAATCAAAGGCACTAAATAGCACTCACATGTAATTGCAAAACAAATAATAAAGCAATTTTCAGCCTTTTACAGTCAAAATTCAGAAGTGCAGACTCTAAGTGTATGAGTATCTCTCTCTTTCTCTCCCCTCCCTTTGAAGATCCTGTGATGCAGAGACATAAGTCAAACATGCGACCGTGAGAGGAATCACAGATGATGACCTGTGGAACAGGATGAAACATGTAGGGCCATGTGTTAGTTTGATCCTCCAGCAGCAGAGCTATTGAGCCACTGTCGCTACTCACATAGACATCAGTGACTATCATGGCTTTCTGTTGCCGAGTTGTAATTCATACTGAATCTGTTCATGCTTGTGTGTTTAGGTGTGTGTGCTGAAGAAAGCGAGGCACCAGTGAATGATATAAATTTTTTAGCTACATCCAAGACTGCATTGATTTTTAAATATGTCCTCTCGGGCACAGTTCACTTTGATGTGGGGCTGGTTGTGCATACAATGCAACGCAATAGAAGGCAGCCAGGACGGTGAGAAAATAATTGAAATAGACACACACTCTTCCTCTACTACACATGAAAAGCCACAGAAACACATGCACAACATAATTTGTCCTCTCACTGTTGCTTTCAAAAAGTCTGTTTCCATGTTAATAGTCTTTTAGCTGTTCCTGGGACATGTTGGTACAGACAGAACAATACAAGTCATTGTGATATGATGTTCTCTTACACACAATGAACATACTCTCACTCTTAAGTCACCCTATCAAGACGCAAGTTGCCACTGATTTTGTTTTTACCCACAAATCACAAACACTTAAAACAGGTGGTGCTGATGTGCGTATTTCAGCCCACTCACTTGCTGTTTTATTATTGCAGCCTTCATAGCCCACTATGCCTCATGCCATGCATTTTTAAAAAGGTAACTTTGTGAGGTTTGCCAGTGAACCCACTGAGAGCTTTGTGTGTTGCCAGGTGACTTCATGTGAAGCCCATGCCCCCTTATTGATTTCACCAATTACTGATTCACTGGGGAGGTAGGATGTATAGATGAAGTTGTAGGGAAAAGGGGAATTAGCGTTTTAGAGCATTAGAGATGAGCGTATACCCAACAGAAAAATGGGCAGCAGATGATGCTGTTCACTATTAGCAAAGATGCTCCCAATGTGTCTAAATATATTTCCATGCAAGTCTGACACCGATAGTGACAATGCCTGGCATATCTGGGGGAAAAAGTACTGACAATAACACACCACACTCTTTAGGCAATCCCTATTAACTGACTGCATCTGCAACAGAAAGTGTGGCCTCCCTCTCGTAATGATCAGCTCATATATTAACTATTATTTATACATATATACATATACAATTTCAGGAGTGTATTTTCGTATGGTGGCAGAAAGAGCTCAACACACTGGGTGGGGGTGGGGGTAATTTGTTGGAAAATGAGCGAAGTATCTTTATTTCAGTTAACCATTTGGCATGATTCCAATATTATTGGATATATTGTCTACATCTGGTGGAGGAGTGGTATTCAGAAATTTTGCAGTCTTATTGTCATCGACCAATGCGAACTATAGATACAAGGCTGGTTTGGATTTGGCTTTGTCTTCAACACAGTTTAGCTGTCCGGTGTCACCTAAGAGCACGATAGGAAAAGGCCCTACAGCCTGCTGACTTCTTAAACCCCACATACTGAAAGCAGAGGGCCCAGTATAGAATATAGGGATTAAGATGATTAAAATGATTAAGATTTTTTTAAAAGACATACGAGGCACCTTGAAGTCTGTTCTGACATGGATAGGGAGCCAATGCAGGGAAGCTAAAATTTGCATAATATGATCAAATTTTCTAGTTCAAAAAGTGAGTGTCAAAGTGTCAAAATTGTTACAGCAAGATTCTGAACCATTTCAAGAATTGGTATGAGCATGTAACAGACCTGATGACAAAAACAATACAATAATCAAGTCACAATTAAACAAAGGTTTTGAATTTGGGTTTTCTGAATCAGCCATGGACAGAAAAGACAGAGTTTTAGCTATTACGTGTATATCTAAATCTGAGTAATTTCTTAAATACAGTGGTCAAAAGAAAATGTCAAATATTACACCAAGATTCTGGCTGTCTAACTTAACTTACTTAACTTGATCAAACTGGTGCCTGTGTGGAGCATGGCCAATTATCAGCATCTCGGTTTTATCTGAATTTAGGAACAGCTAAATTATGTGACATCCAGTCTTTCACGACAGACAAGCATGTCTTATTAATCATTTGGGTGTGATCATCCACCTTTACAGGTATGTACAGCTGAGTATCATCAGCATAGTAGTGGATGGTAATCCACTGACTGAGTATAATTCGGCCAAGAGGTGAAATATTAAGAGAGAAATGCAAAGAGCCAAGAACAGAGCCCTAAAGTACTCTGTATTTTTTCATTATTACTGTTGAAGACAAAGTTGAAAGCAGAATGACAACATATTGTTTAATATTTGTAAGGTGTGGTTGATAAGGGGCAGGGTTGGTAAGGGGGGCTAAGACATGCCCGGTCACTTTGTGCTGTTGAGGAAGGCGAGCTGTTTGGTGAAAATCAAAGCTGCACCCATACACGTCACCTGCCACCACATCGCAAACTAGCAAAATTAAATCATAGTATGTTTCACTCAACTGTTTTATTAAAGTAACACTATAGGATGTAGAGACTTATTATTGTTTTAATTGCCACTTGAAATTTACCAACTTCAAACCAATAACAATCGATAAAAAGGCACTCACACATACATACAATCCCACTCATCAATGTATCGCAGACAGCTGTTGGCGATCTGAGCAGAGGAGGAATTAACAGTGACGTTCTCAAGTAGTCTGTATGGTCTTGTGTACATGTTATGTTGTGTACATTCATGTTAGTGTGTGTGTATGTATGTGTACAGTACCCTCACATCCCCAAAAAGCTGGCTTTTCTGAAAGCTACTATGTATTTCAAACACTGAAATTTACCTTGCATTAAATGTTTTTTCTCTTAATATATCAAACATCGAATGGCATCACTTTTTACATTGAATGTCTACATAACCTAAATGTTTTTCCATCATTTAGCGATCAAAAGTGGCATGTGGAATTTCTGCATGGCAGACAAACAATTTACTTTGTTCACTCCCTGTTAGAAAAGTTAATTCCAGTCCCTGCCCTTGGAAATCCTTGAATACATCTCCTTTCATCGCCATGATTGTTGTATTGTGAAATTGCGCCTGTATCTTTTTCTGAGCCTCGCCTGCTTTCCACTTACATTTTCCTCCCTCCCATCGTTGCAGGGTGTTTCATTTCTCACTGTATTAAGCAGCCCACTGGATTCATTAATTAGTCGTGTCTGTTCAGGTCTAATAATGCCTGGGACACTGGCAGGTGTAAACAGATACAATCTGTTCTTTAGCATGTAAAGGACCTCCTGCCGTGGCCAATAACTTAGTCACAGAGTTACAAAAACTCATTGTCACTGTCAGTGACATGCACACACTTGCTTACACTCCCATTCTCATGCATCCACAATACAGTGTGACTGTGTGTGTTGCGTGGTCCTGGTGTATGTCTCTCTTAGTCCTTTACAATTCTGCCCCCTCTTGAGCTGAGTGCACATTGCGTGACAACCACATCATTGAAGAGTCCCATGTTGACTGCATTTGTAGGGCAACTATATATATATATATGTATATGCATATAATATATATATATATATATATATATATATATATATATATATATATATATATATATATATATATATATATATATATATATATATATATATATATATATATATATATATATATATATACACACACACACACACTTCATTTGATCCTTTTATGACGTATATGACGACAAAAATGACGAGCAAAACTGAGAAATTAACTTTCAGAAACTAAACCACTAGAAAATGTTTACTGATTACTACTAAATGTTGATGCTGCAGATTTGTCTTGGGCTTCAGCTCAGCAACTTGGGCAGATACATTTGATAAAAGGCAACAACAAATGCATGTGATCCCATTAATCAAGAAAATTGTTTAACAGAACTGAAATTACTCAAATAAAATCATAAAAGGTTTAAAGCTGGGGTAGGCAATTCCGTTTGATGTCACTGGACAAAACATCCCATAATAACCTTTGAGTGGATTGTTCTTCGAGTATTTTGAGGAAAAAAGCAGACCTCCTCACCTGCTCTTGGCTCTGTTTTAAGGTTTAGAAAATCAGGCCCCTGGCAGGAGACTGGCCAATAGGGGGTTATTTTTTAAAGAGGGAGTTCCTATTGGCTCTTTAATAAATATAAATCAGATGGTGAAGGCCTGATTCAGTGGTGGAAAAATTTTCAGAAAACAGTGTTATTCTAGCACTGGCAATAACTGCCAACACTGTAGAGAAACCCCAAAAATCACAGACCTATCAAAAAAAAAAAATAGTCTAAAACAGAGTCTGACAATTTAAGAAATAAAACATGTCAATATCAGGGATGCTTTTAAGAGGTGGACAGAAAACGTTGGTAATAGTTTAACTTTCTTTCAACCATAGCGAGCTGTGGCTAATTCAAGTTCATGTTAATGTAGCTAGCTAGAGCCTTGAATCACAGTGGGCCCAGCACCTCACTCTCTGCCACTACAGACCACCTCAAAGAGGGGAGAGCAGGCAGCTGCAGAAACTTAAACTCAGCCAGCCCTGAGGGAACAGACCACTCCTCGATTCATTACACGAGTTAGACCCGGCGCTGCCACTGGCTACCAGCCTGCTGTGACCACTGAATTCAAGCTGTCCCCCCAGAGCCGGGGTATAGTAGCTAATTCAACTCTCATTTGTGGACTGATAAACAGAGAGAAAGCTCTTCAATGAAATAAGATTTAATAAATTAAGTTACTGTATTAAGTGTTTGCATATGCCCATAACCAGACAGGGAGGGGAAGGCTGCAGGAGGAAGGTGTATTTTCAAATTCTGCTTTGTTTTTTCTTTGCCCTTACCCAAAAAAAACTGCACACCCCAGCTTTAAGTTGTAGCTACTGACATGATTTAAGGCACGTTAATATTTTACAGTTTACTGCCTAAAGCCGCCACAAACAAATACAAAAACAACTGTAGTCTCCAGCTCACTCATCTGTGACACACCCTATTCTACTGCATTGTGCCTATTATTTGGCTATTCAAACACATTACAATACAACTTATGATGTACTTTAACTTATCTCTTGCTACATTATCGAAGCGTTATAAAGTTAGAGGCTTTAGACTATGCAGACATTTGAGAATGTATTTTAAAAATTTGGAAAGTGGAGCGCTAGTGATACAGGAAAATATAAAATCACATGAGAAAAGAAGTGGTACCCTGTGATCTGAACTTGTGAGAGCCATACTAAACTTTTCTTTTTTAAGTGTTATAAAGCCATTTAAATATCTCCTGAAGACTAAAATCTTTTTTTTTTGAGAGACGTGAGCAAGAAGGGGGAATTAAATGAGATTTAACGCAATTAAGACCATACAGACAACATCAACATGCGTAAAAAATGACTTTTTCTACAAAAAGCTGTCAAACAATTCTGATTATCTAGTATGCGTACATGGCTTTAAGTTCTAATTACATGAATTTGGATCATGTTACTGGTGACACGAAACTCATCACCAAGTTCAAGTTACAAGATCAGAAGTTGAAAAAGAAGAGAAAGAAATTACAGAACAGGAGACGAAGTAAGAGAGCAGGACGTGCAGGAATCAGTGTTGAGCAGCTATATTTACCGTGGTCCAATTAGACAGGAGGAGACTGGAGCACACTAATGACCTGACATTTACACACACTGAACCTCTGATTTGTTGTGATTACAATGTGTGTGTGTGTGTGTGTGTGTGTGTGTGTGTGTGTGTGTGTGTGTGGAGTATATGAGGAAAAGCATGGCAGAATTAAAGACAGAAAATAGAAGGAAGAATAAGAGAGTGAGGGTTTGTTTGTAGGTACCACACGTCGTTCCTCAGTTTGTGGACTCATCTAAAAAAGGTTTCATGTCAGCGGTAAGGCAATGGAGTTTTAAAGCAGCAGCCAACACACAGATAGCCTACCGTAAATCTAAATAAAAATGCCTTTTGTGGAGCATTACATTCTGGGGATTTGTGTAAAATGTTTTAGTTAAGACCAAAATCAGATTTTCTTGCTTCTGTTTCACTGTTAAAATAATACCAAGGGATGAAAATGTGAAGGCCTTCATCCAAAATGTGCAGTAACTACAAAACAAAGCAAAACCTAGTCTCCTCAATAAAAAGCTAAAACAAGAAAGCCTTATCAAGTTAAAGTGTACAGTAAGGCTAGGTAGTCTTAGCTAAACTAGCCATAACTAATTTTAGTTTATTAATTTAAATGTTGATGAATGAACATTCAGTAAAACAGCTAACCTTGTCCTGTTAAAAGGGTAGCAAACGTAGCTTTCTTGCTATTCCAACTTCCAGAAAAAATATAAGAAGAACTAAATTGGAAATTATTAGGGCCCGAGCACCGGCCAAAGTCCTTATTGAAACTGAAGGATATATTTGTTTTGAATTTGATCAACTTCAATCTAAATATTAATTGTAAATGGTCAAAAATCAGACACCAAAAATAATTAACATAGTTATTTTAGTATTTAGGAATATGTACCATTTATAGTTTTTTTTGTCTTTCTCTCCCTACCTCTCCTTTTTTTAAATGTTTTTTCTGTGGTGGTTAGGGGAAATCACCCCAAAAGGACAAAAAAATCAAAGCATTACAACCTTTCTGCCTTATGGCCCCAGCTTTACATTTGACTATGCTCGTGGCCTATTGTATAACCATCCTGAGGGATTCACTGACTCAACCATCCACAGGGGTTTATAAAAGATCATAAATACGACTTCCTTTAAATTGGACTTTTATCAACATTTTGTCATAAACATGCCCAACCTGCCACCCCTTTACCCCTATATCTAGAAAAATCTCCCTCCATCTCCCATATCTCAGCATGCTTCGGCCAAACGCATCCCAATCTATATCCTTAGGCCTACGCCTAGAGTAATTGCTCTCCCCTTCTTTTACCTCAGCCCCTATCCTCATAGCCTCTGACCATTTTCCTAGCCCTGTCCTCATTTCTCCACCGAGCTCTAGTGAACCATTGTCCTTGCCGAGCTCATTGACGGTGCTACTAAATCACGTCGGATTCTTCCTCGCACAGAGTATTAGCTTCCCTAGCTCTGTTATTGCTAGCGTTGGCCCACCGGCATCTGGATCCTGCACGGTTCTGTTTATGACTGTCCTCCCGCTACCGCACGCACATACAACAACACACACCCATTCACATGCACACACGCATCCCAGATTATTCTCAGCATGCTACAGAGGAGATAAATGGCTCCTCTGTTGCCCGGCCACAGGTTGGCAGAGCCTGGAGGAAAAAAGATCCATTTGAGAGCCCTGCAAAGCAGGGCAGGGTTTGGGGGGATAACTGACAAAGGTAGAGGCGACCTAAAAATTGAATCATGACGATTTCCAGAATACATGCTTCAGGATGTTTAGGAGGCTGGGGAATAATAGGTGGAGAGAATAATATTCTGCTGTTACAGGAAAAACAAGTGGTTTTATTATACTTTCTGTCTTGAATTAAAAGTGGAAATTCAGTTTAAATTCTGACAATTAGGTAACAAGGATTATTCTCTGTCCCTAATCAAGGTCCAGTTCACAGAGCATACTGTTCTCATCCAACAATAGTGATATGTAAATTTGGAGGTTTATTATTGTTCATAAATATCTGATTAGCGAGCTGACAAGAGGAGGGAGACAGCAACAGTATGTCCTGGCTAGAGCCATCTGCTTCACAACAGGAGGAGGATGTATCTGTCTGGGATTTACCTACTGATGGGCAACACCTGGAGGGAGACGCGTGACTCATTCCAAGAAGTTTAAGAAGACTTGTAATAAATTGTTCTGTTATAAACAATGCACCTCTGTATGAAAATAGAAAAAAAATGTAATCACATTAAGATGAATAATGTCACCCACTAGCTTCTTCCCTCTTTTAAGCAACACATTCTCACTCCCAACTCATCAAATACTGACACTCGGTCAGTGGCCCTACACATCAAACTATGACGCTCCCTCTTCAGTGTCAAGTTTGAACATTTAAGGACTATGTGTCAATTTATGCTTGTTACATGCATTCAGTTTCAGATCATTAAATGCATGCAGTCTCTCTGTTCTCCCGCTGTCTACTGTTTACCTGTACTCCTGCCTGTCCATGATGTTGCACAGATACACCAACAAGACAAACCACACACACACATGCACATACACCAGCTGACAGAAAGGCTGACTCGCTCTCCAGCGGTAAGTTCAGTGGCAGTGGGAATACAGCCATTTAGCGGGTTTACCTGTGTTTAAGAAACCCTCATGCACCTGCTAATTGCGGTGGGAATGAGTTATCGCAGCACTTACAATGTGTTGGCCTGCAACATTCTGATAACCTGCCAGTTTACAGGTATGCAACTAGACAAGACAGTGTATTATTTCCACAGCAACTCTCTATACTCCTGTTCTGATGTCCAGCTGTTCATGCTTCTTTTGTCGCTTAATATAATTTGTAACATCTTAAAATAACAAAAGAGAACAGTGATAGTGGGATACTTTCTACATTTAAAAAAAAATAGTATCAATAGCAACTACCCCAGATTCAGATTTACAATATTCATAATAAATACGCTACAATAATTCAAATAACTAGCATCAAATAATCATTCTATGAGTAGGTTGTGAGTGTGTGATATGCACATATACACAGAGCTGCAGCAGCAACCCACTCTCTGACACCAACACATTGTGAGGACATAGACAGAATGTCAACAACTGCAGGAATGTAAAAGAGACAAGGATGGAGGGCAAGCCAACACACAGTCTACTTTATAACTGATTTGAACGTCACTACAAGCCTATTGGCTGATGGAGCAGGTGACGTACATTTCATTCTAAAACCAGCTGCTGTTGACTTGACAAGCAGAGTCGCAGGTGACTTCTGCTGGGTTGATTCAAACTTAGACGGGCCAGTTTACACCGCCGCGTCTTTTCCCTGCAACGTTCTAAAACGGTTTTGTCTCATTGCGAATCTTTGGTCAAAAATGGGCTTACAAGATACAAGTGCCCAAAGACAGTACATGCAGTATATTAACATTTTATCTTTTGAGGCTTATTATACCAAATAAACTCTTCTGTTCATACATTTTGTACAAGGAAAGATCAGGGGAGGGGAACACAAAATGTTCTAAAGGGAAATTATCTGAGAATTTATTAATACTACCATACCATGACATTAAAGATGCATGCTGCTTCCCAGGTGCAAGGTTTTATTAAAAGAGTAAATTAACTCTTTTGGGAATGTTTTATTTCAGAGATAAAAAAAAAAAAAAGACCCATTAAGTCCACACAACCATCCATCCATTTAATTTTCAAAATACAGAGGATAATAAAAGAGAATTTATGTTTCGGAGAGTGAGAGTCCCTAAAAGGCTAACCTTTTCATAAATTATTTTTAAGTCTGAAGTTCAGAAAGTGTATTTAAGAACAATAAAAAAATCCAAGGAAAGACTCGGGTTTTAGGGGAAAAAATTATGTAGGTAGAATATATCCTCATCTGCATAAAGCAAAATGTCTAATTTCTACATTCACATCTAGACCTTCAATATCAGTTATTGTGCTACTTTGTCAGTACTTGATAATTGTGAACAGAGATACATATCTAGTGATGAATGGGTAACCAAATGTGAATATCTTCTGTTAAATTGTCTCTTATATTTTCTCTTAATTATCTGGTAGGAGAAAATATAAGCGAGGTCAACTCCAGATGCACCAAAAGCCACTCAAATCTGCTCTTACTCAGGTGTGCTCAATGATGAATCCCACCTGATCATAAGTCACCTGTTACCACAGGCAACGCCCCCGAAACACTATAGAAGGGCAGGTTTTGTGCCGTGTGCAAAGACTGGAGAGATGGCACCAAAAAGGGCTGTAAGAAGAAAAACACTTCTGCCAAGTGAAACCCATGTAGGCCAATAGTAAATGCGATTTCAGGAAATATATGAAGCATTTAAAGTAAAAGTACTCATGTAAAAAGGTTTCAATAAATGTAATAAATCAAAATAATTAAACGAAAAATGCAGCAAGTCCTCATTCATACAGTACATATGAGAAGCCGGAACCATGAAATGTTTTTTGCATGAAAAAATGACAATGAAAGAAATAGTTGCCAATTAATTTTCTAATTGATCATCTAATTGTTTTAGCTGCACTTGTAAGCAAAAATCTTCGTTTGTAAAGTAGTTACCTTATAATAGTAGTGGAGTAAAAAGTTTAATATTTCCTTCTGAAGTGAAGTGGAGAGATTAAATATGAGATTTAATATTCAAGTATGGTAAAAGTAACCTCAGATTTGTGCTTAAGTATAGTACTTGAGTAAATGTACTTTGTTAAATTACACCACTGATTATTAGAGGGATGCAAAATAAATGAAATTACAGTAACTGGAATCAATGCATCAAGTATGGTATTACCCCTTTAGCCCAGTCATTATAAATACGCAAAATTTGATTACATGATATTGATGCATTTTTTTTTTTTTTAAATGTAGCTCAAATGTAAAACGTGTTCTTTGGAAAACAATCAGACTGCTCTCTACCACTTGTAAAATTGCCTCTTACCTAAGAGAAAAAAATAAGAAACAGTGGTGAATCCCAAAAATCAATGGGATTGGTACTGTCACCATTTTAATGAACAAACAACAGACGTTGCTCTGAACAACGTCAATCACCATCTCTGGAGGCACTCACACTGCCGCTACGGGAGCAGGGCTTCATTACAACGGAAATAATCGATTTCAGGATTATATGGATCGATGCTGAATTGGCAAAAAACAATGCAATGCACTGATGAATCGATTTTTTTTACCCAGCCCTAGTTTTTACACATAAATGTATTTTCTTCTTTTCTTCATTTCTTCTTTTTTGACAGGTGCCATTGTTTGCCATGATTCCTTTAGTTCTTCTTTTAATTTTATTCCATATCTTGACTTTTGCACTGTTTATTTTTATGCATCAAATCACCAGGACAAGTTTCTTGTATGGAGAAATCTTTATGGCAAATCTGAATCTGATTCTGAGTTCCACCAAAGCCCAGTTTCCTAAACTGAAGGAGTTGTCTGAATGACTCTGCATGTTTTCTATTTTTCCCAAAGGCATCTTTTCCCTGGTGATCCTTTGTTTATGCCTAAAGGATGCCTATTTAATAGCATAATATGGAAAAGCACATTCAAATCTATATCAGATTATATGCAGGCTGGCTGAGTTCATATGACGAAAAAGTAATCTGCAATAAGTAGTTTGTTGTTTTCATGTTTTCATCTTATTATTTTGACAGAGGGCAAGAGTCTGCACCTCTGTGAGTGTCCCCCAAAGTAGGTTTTTAAACAGTTAGCAGTCAGCGTGAGATTTTTCCAGAAATGGCTGTTAATGGCTGGTAATTTCAAATAAACAGTATATTCAATTTGTTAGTTTTTTCTCCAAAATCTCCCGACATCATTTAAACCCAAAGCAGGAATTATTTCTTTTTATAGCATCACACTTACCAAGACAATCTTCCTTTGAATAAAGGGTAGGATTAAAATCCCCAGCCAAAACTATCTGTGAATCATATCACTAAGCTTAAAAAACAAAGCAGAATAGTCATTATTTACAGCACGTATTGTACCACAGATTATTACTTGAAAGCTCAAAGCATAAATGTATTTTTATCTCAATCATTCAAATCCTGTGCACTCAGGTAGAACCTTTGTTCCAAATGGCAACATGCACAACTATTTTTTATTCTCCTTTGACTTTTTTTTGTCTTTGACATTTCAGAATGCATTTTCAAATAACGTCACCTGGGTCATGAAACTTTTTTTTTTTTACATCTGCAAGACAAAGTCAGCTGTGAATTACCATAAACAAAGCTGCAATATGAGATAGCAGGATGTGGCTGAAATGTTAGTCGTTATTAATATTCTGTTGGAGTGTTTCTGCGTCTGCAAGGAGGCCATAGTCCCTCTCTCTCCCTCTCACCAACTGTCTGTTCTCTTAATTGGAGCTGGGAGTCTAGGACCACTTCTCTGACCACCACATACACTTCTGGGAGATATGTAGGTATAGCAGCCAACACAACTGTGCGTGCGTGCGTGCGTGCGTGCGTGCGTGCGAGCGAGAGAGCTGTAGAGTGATAAAAGAGCTATAAAGGAAGAGGAAAAGACCAACAAAAGGCAAGTTTTGCAAATAGAGTTTAGGACCTCTTATCAAAGATTAGTATGTAGCAGCATATAATACACAAAAGAAAACAAGCTGGGTATTTTTCATTAACTTGTGATGTCACAGGCTTTTTCCCCATATCAGCAAACTGATTTGATGACACATTTTATCAATGCGATGACGGCTTTTTCTGCACGGTAATTGGACGCAGCATTTTTTTTTATGAGCAATCAATAGAAATCTCTGCATTTTCTGATTGTGAGCTTTATCGACAGCATTGTCTTCATCTCTTCTCATGCACGTCAAAATCAAGAGGATATATTTGTAAAATGCCAAAACAACATTAAGGATGGCTTGGCCCTGCACTGCTCTAGTAGTATATTACATTGAGGACACCAGCAATATCAATAACCCACTGTATCACAAGAGAAAACTAAATCATCACATTTTTTTTTTTTTAAAGTACACTCACAATGGTGTTCTCTACCAGCACATATTAAGGTGCTCAACACCTCCCATTTATTGCTAAGTAACTAAAGAAATGGCTGATTAGTAATCAGGATTGTGAACACTGAAGGGTTTGGTATTTGACTGGTCTATATCTGCCGGAGCGTGTTATGATTTGGCCAAATTCTGTTGAGTGCAATATTCTTGGCTTCAAATTCGTGTGTGGCACCAAAACCAAGCAAAGTGCTTTTTCACTGCCTTTTTTGCCTAATGCTGTGTTTAGAGAGGCGGCTTAATGATCTGTGAATGTGGTCTGGGTAACTGACATGGTCCTACTATAGGTTTGCTTCATTTTTTAATGTTTAGTTTTTGGTCTTTATTTCTTGTAACATTTCAGTGTTTGTCCCAAGAATAACAAATGATGTGTATGTTATTTTGACTCATGCTCTTTAAACACAAAGGGTGCGAATTGAGCTCTCAAGAGTAAGACAGATCTGAGGGAGTTTGATGTTATCATAATGTCATAAAAAGTGTGCATACTCATTTTATTTTTTAACTATCTAACATTATTGACAGTATATGTCTGTCTATCAAAAATGTATTATTTATTATTGTTGTTGTTGTTGTTGTTGTTGTTGTTGTTGTTGTTAATAATCATCAAATTTTGACTGTGTTTGTATGTGTTCAACCCTCAATGTGACTGGCAGGCGTGCAATTGTCCCTGGTAAGTTACATTGAAAAAGAGTTTCAATTTTACAAACAAGCCCCATCAGAGACAGAGAGATACTCATTTACAGATGAATGCTAGAGTGAAAAACGTCAATCAGGAAAAATCACCTACTCCATTTCTACACTGATCAGTTTAAGTTATGAGTGCATTTGGCTGTGCTGAACACAAACTGGATTAAATCATGCTAAGATTATGGCTGATGCTCTGTCAAATTGGAACAAATGAATGATCTGAATGTTGTGTTAGATGACAATAAATGAACTCAGTTTATACTTTGTGTGTCTGTGGCTGAACGTGAATCACTCTGTCACTATGAAGATTTCTACTGATCGTATGTCTCTGTCAGTCAGCCTTTTCCTAAAGGAATGAGCTGTTTTGTCCCTGTCCTCCATTCTAAAATGCTCTCTCTGTCTCTCTCTCTCTCTCTTTTAGTATTTCTCTCTCTCACGTACACACACACACACACACACCACATCAGCTCAGCTCCAATTAAATCGGGACCAAACCTCGAGCATGAAGCAAACATTCTCTATGTTGTAAGTGCGTGCTCGTGTGTGTGTGTGTGTGTGTGTGTGTGTGTGTTAGAAATCCAGAGATAAAAATGCTGGAAGAGGGAGGTCAGTTTAGGTTTGTCAGTGCACTGTATCAGAGCCATCAGATGACAATGAAAATGGTGTGAAAGGACAACGCCAAGACAAGAGTCATGTCGTGTTATGTCTAGAGCTGACACATTTCTAGCCTGTTCTCATGCACTGTTTTTATGTTTACCTACAAATAGCAATGCACAGCAATAAACCACATGATCATTAGTCTTTTTTGTTTGTGTTTGTGTTTAGCACATATAACTGGGAAGGCTGCAATAACAAGACCAATGCACTTACGAGTGGAAAGAAGGAAGTAGTCCATTTAGGGAGGCAGGTTGGGGTGGTTGATGGGTCTCCCACAGGGGACCGGTGCTCCAAACCATGTGAAACCAAGTAAACACTGAGTTATTTTAGGATATATTGTCATCATGTTTCTATTTCTAAACCCAACAAAAGTAACTTATCCTCAAGTACGTAACTTAATGTCAAGTTTTTAACGTCATTCTGGGGCCCTAATTTCTTAGATATCATGCAAGTCATTGTATGAGAATATTTTGACAATCCACAGGAAAACCTTGTTTTCAATGTGCACCAAATGTTAAATCTATATTAAATTGAAGAGTTATCTAATTGTCACTTATGCCCATTCAAACAAAGGTCTTTGAGTCAGAAATGTTCAAAGACCTGTTAGATGCAAACATCAGTAGGTCAGCGTTGCAAAAACTCAAGTCCAAAGGGACTTTAGAAAGACATCACACACAACCTTTATTGCCCCTAACCCTGGCATCAAATAAAGTTTTACATAAAGATACACACATCCTTGCAACACTGCATTTTGAGGTAAAGGTGCCTTTGGTACATTTGCGCATTGCTGTTATCTGGTTGTGACTTACTGAAAATCACAGTTTCACACATCAGTAAGTTTCACACGCGTTAAACAGATTTATCAGATTGCTGATATATTGAGGTGCCTAAGCTAAATGTAGTAGCCCTAAGTTAAGTTCGGGTTGTCTAACACAGCACTGGTTATAAACTATTTTATGTTTGCATGCAAATAAACAAATGTGTAGCAGAGCATGTTGTGTGCTCACATGCTTGTGAGTCTGACTCGCACATATGTACATGTATGTGAGATATTGGCTTGTGATCAGGACTTCCTGATCACAGGTATCATCAGCTGATAAAGGCACCTAATTGAATTTGTAGATTAAATGTAATCCAAAGCAAGCAAAATAGCAAGTAGGGGGGAAATTATGAAGAAGAAAAAGGCAAGGCAAGATGATAAGCAAAATAAGCAAGCAAAATGAGGTACTGAATATTTTTTTAGTTTTTTAATTTGCTTGTGTGTTAGTTTTTGGTCTTTTTTGGTCTTATGTAGTCTAGCAATGGATTTGTCTGCGTGCTGTAACCAATAATGAAAAGAGGCAACCTGCATAGACTCACTACTTTAGAGAATCTTGAAGTTTGTTTGTTAAACAAGGCAGGCAGGGGTAGACAGAAGATATATGTGAGCAATTATAGCATTTGAAACTTACTGAGAAATTGTTGTTATTGTTATTCTTGGCAGAAAGCTGATCTGATCGGCAAAAAACAACTAAGAACTTGCTGCAGTGGTGGAAGAAGTACTCAGATCCTTACTTTCAAATCACATTACAGTAAAATCTTCATTCAAAATCCCAATTAAATAAAAGTTCTTACGTATATGGGCAAAACACTCTCAAAGTTTTAAAGTAAAGTACAAAACTAGAACTCTGTACTAGAACTAGAACTGTACTCAGATACTTCCCATCACCTATTTGCAGAGATTGTAAATTAACTAAATACAGTACAGGTGAATTACCTCTTCATTTGAGAGGGCAGATCCAACACTAAAAAAGTTTTGGTGCTTCCCCAGCATTGCTACAGTTTCAATCCACTTGGGACCTACAAAAAGTGCTGACTTGTTCTTATAGGTCCAGGGATAAAGCACTCAGAAGAAAACAGCACAGAGGTTATACGTGGTAGCACGCTGTTACATTAGATAATACTAATGCCTAAGGTCTGGGCTGCAGTGATGTACAGACTCTCTTTGGTGCTGGTGACAGCTGCAGAGTGCAGAGTCTGGTCAGCACCTCGGACAGCTCCTGTGACAATGTTTCAAGTTCAAGCAGATTCTGATTCAGTAGCAGTTTTAGTATTTAAAAGGAAAATGAATATTTGCTTTAGTCTTTTCATTTTGACATGTTAGTCTTGTTTTCGTCAATGAAATGTTTTTATGATGCATTGTTAATATGCATATCTTTTAAGCATTTAACGTTTTAGGGTTTTGAATGGGTGTGTGGTTAGATGCCTGAAATAAGATGTGTGGTTAACAAAAGCTTAAGAGACTTTCAGGACTTGTTTCAAGACATAAAAATATCAGTTAATAGTTTTTTTTGTTGTTGTGTTTTTTATGGCGACTGCTAACTAGTGGTGAATTGATACCATAGCACATCATCATGCCAAACACATCTTGACAGCTTTGTCGTGGTGGTGAGTTGAAGCCATGCAATCATAATGTAGTTCATTTATAACGTTAGCTTTTTACCTCTAGTTTTTGCAATCAGACTTCAAAACTCATAAAAGCAGTGTTCATTTTTGAAGATCATCTTGCTGAACAAAAATGTGTAATTCTCATGAACATATGTTTGCCACAGAACTTATTTTCTGCAGTAACCCAAAATCCAATGGAAGAATCCCGCAGTATACAAGTGTTGTTCTCATTTGTCACAAAGTATTTGGAAAAGGCCCCACTTTCTTGTTCACACCAAGGATGTATCAAGCCGAACACAGTGTCCATGCCTCCCTGTGCTGCAGGAATACAACAGACCCACACTCACATGTTAATACAGTCATTTAGTTGGTTGGCTGCCAACAATAATCCTGGAATTAACTTATTTCTTCCAAAAGCAACATGGAAGATAGCCAACCGAAGGTAGTGTCAATGTTATATTTACATCAAAACCATGCAACTTAATCTGATTCAGCCTCTGGCTTTTAATTTCTAGGGGCAGCAAAATATGTTGTTACACATCTGTTGCTAATATAGTAAGCAGGCATTAGCTAGGAGGGCTATCTTAGTTTTATTACTATATAACTTGAATGTCACTGTCACTCTGAACGCTCAGCCAAACCCCATTCAAACTCTGTATTGAAAAAAATTAACCAGTAGTAAAAGATTCATATTAAACAACCAAGTATGACTCAACTGACATAGTTCCGAGTCAGGCACAGCCCTACCACTCAGGCCCAGAGGCACTGCCACAATGTGTGAGCCGACAGATGCTGCCAGGTCACTGAATAAGACTTTGCATTAAAATAGTTCCCTTCTTTTGTCTTTGACATTGTTATTTAGTTTTTATCGACTGACAAAAAAAAAAATTATGTTTTGTCAGTTCTTATTTTCAAAGGTTGCCGTTTATTTAGTTTTAGTCTCATTTCTGTCGTCGGAAAAAAAAAAAGGTTGTTTTCTCTGACACTGACTTCAGCGTCTAGTTGAAGTGTTGCTCTATTATCAGACTCTTCTCAGCTTCTCAGCCCAAGGCTGCTTCATTGTTTGGCATCCACTAAGACCACCCACACCACAAACTCCCCACACAGTCACTCTTCTCAGCACAGGAGTGTGTGTGCCTTATCTCTTTATATCCATCCTTCTTGTTCACTCACAGACATACACATCACGGTGGGTGCCTGAAGCCTCTCAATGGCGAAGACGAAAAGCAAGCCAAAGAGAACCAAAGCAGGGCAGATGGAGTGAATGAGATGTTCAAGGAACTGCTCTTGCATTGCTGCGGTAATGTATGTTTTGTAATTAACTCGGATAAAGGAAAGAGTTGTTAGTCAAAAGACTCAGACAAGGCTGACACATGGTGAAGAACAAATGGATCTACTTTATGTGGCTCAGTAGCATGAGGCGCACAGTGTACACAAAACTGCATGGTCAAAGTGCACACTGTGTCACAACTGACTTGCCTTGAGGCTGTAAAGTATTACTTTCAGAGGGAACTGCTGCATATCGTGGGAATCTTCACCTTCTTATTTTCCAGGATCAGCACACTTTCCTGTGCATAATTACTTATTGAACCACAAAACCACCTTTGCAAAAGGATGATATTCTTACTATCTCAAGTATGTTTTAATACAGTTGCTGCCGCAGACCATAAGTTTGACTTTGACATCTATATGATTTTGCCTTCAGGAATATGCAATATAGAATATAGTTGGGCTGTTTGCTGTATAGTTAGACACAGTGAATGCCCCCCAACAGCCCCTCAGACCTTTGGCATGCAGGGCTGTTGGCACAGATTTAACAAACACAGACACAGACACAGATATACACACACACACACACACACACACACACACACACACACACACACACACACACACAGTCTCTCTCATTCTCTCATCTGAACGTAAACACGTCTTCATTTAGTACAGGGGGCTGGATGCAGCGCAGTCTCTGCTGTAATCTGCCTCCTCCTGACAACATTCAATTTAGATGTATCTGAGAGGCAACACCAATCTGTTCTGTCATACATCAATTTCACAATCTGTATCTCTATCTCTCAGCATTGGCTCTTATTCTGCCGCTGTCTTGCTTTCTTTCTCCTTGTCTCTATCACTTTCCTTCTTTCTCCTCATGTCTCTGTCAATCTTAAGGTTTTCTGCCTTTCAGGGAGGTCAGAATTTTATGTGTGAATGTCTTTTTGCTTCCAGAGTCTGGCATGTAAAAGTAAAACATGGAATAAAACACAGTAAACAATAAAACTGTGCCTTTTAGGAATTGGTATTGTCAGGATTTTACTGATATTGACAATGATACTTATCCATACTGTTACTGATGCTATTCTCTAAAACTTTGTGCAAAAAATTATTAGTTACTTTATTATGGCTTATTTTCAAATTGAAATGACAAGTTAAATTATTTCCTGAGTTTCCTGTGAATATAATAAAGGAGGATTTATAGCTGAACATGTCTGGTCTAACAAATGTCTGGTGGTGATGTGCCTTAGTGCTACTAGAAAATAAACTTAAACAATAGCCGACAGAAATAAAGAAAATAACTTTAAAAAAAAAAAAAAGAGTTTATAAAGTGAGCCCACACTTTTGAACCTTTTGCCCTGTCAGCCATGACTGCAGAGAACAGAGTGTAAACATGCAATCACAACATCGCCATAATCGCCAGCAGCTTTGTCATCATTAGGGGTTAGGAATTTGAAAATGGCAGCTGTGTTAGTGTGTATTAATGTATAGGTAGGTCCTAAGAGCAGCACTGTTTGTCCAGCCTATCTATATTTTAGTACTGACTGGTTAGAAAACGGCACCATTTTCACATTGGTTCTCAAAACCCATCCCTTGTGCCAATGTTGTGTTTGCAGAGTTAAGCAAGTTTGGTTGTCTGTGTGTAGCATTAAATATTCTGACTGTCATTGTGTTAACCTAAAATGTAATCAGTAGTGCACACTGGGTGTATATTACAAAAATTTCTGTCGCAACAATAGGTCTTGGGGAGAGCAGCTCCATCGATCTCAGTTTGTATTTGAGGCAGCGTTGCCAGTTTAGCAACACTGATATTAAATCTGGAAACTTTTAAGAACTCTTGAGAGGGTTTATTTTTAAAAAAAGAGCCCAGCAAGTAGAATCTGGTGACTTTTTGGACTTGAACCAGTATATGAATCTGAGACTGTCCCCCAAGAGGTAGGAGAACATTGTCAAGTTTCGCGCCTCCACACGAGATCTCCGTTTGCAACCGCGATCATTCCATAACCGTAATCATGTGAGTATTATAGTAAACAAAACATAAAAAAGTATTTATTTTAATCCCAAGCATGACCTTTGCTCGTTTCCAACTAAATATGGACTCAGTGTGATGGATTACTCTGCTTGAATGAATTTAAGTGAGTGAGTCTTGGCAGGTTGATATACATGTTGGTCTAAAATGAATGGAAACTTATGACTTCCTGGAAGATGTAAAAACTCCCCAATAACTTAAAATTTAAAGACAATATTAATAAACAATATGAAAACAAACAGTTTTTGGTTCTCTTAAAAAAACTAAGTCAAGAGTGGCCTTTTATTATATAATAAATATATAATAATGCTGAAAAGATTTGGAGTGAACAAATGTCTGAACATGTGTGCAGAGAACAGTCCTAATTCCTTGTGGCTGATGTTGGTTTATTTATGGAGGCAGAGCGCTGGCTGCAGCTTTTAATGGAGTTCCTGAACCTGAGGAATAAAACCTATGACAAAGTACAGGGGTGAGCAAATTATAAAGCGAGAGAGAGGGAGACAAAAAGTGAGTCTGTAAGAGAGAATATGTCAGGATGAGGAGAGGAGAAGAGAGGAGGAGGCTAGAGATTCATTAGTGTTTTCCACTCGTTCCATTAGTATCAGGCGGCTGATGTTTTTAGTTTTTCCCATGTTTGTTTTCAGCTCGCACGAACGAAAGCTTCATGGTAGTTTTTCTCTCTCTAGTTAACCATGTGTGAGAGCTTAATGAGGAGAAAAGGTGAGCAAGGTATCAGCATAACAGAAAAGACACAAAAAGAAAGAACAGGCAAGCACGGCAGTACCTATGTTCTATGCTAATGGCCTTAATGGGTTTATTGACTGTGACTGATAATGTCTCTCCTTCACCTGGCTTACAGTTCAGTTGGCCTGCTGAGCTTAAACACACGTGCATAGCATGGTGAGGATAAGGTGAGGGGCGTAAGGACTTTTCTTTATGTTTTTCCTTTGGATATTGTTAATTAGTCTTAAACTTGGTAGGTTGGTTTCTGCAGCACAGTCTTCACTACATTGATATGGGAAGTGCCTCTAAGAGTCTTTATCTCCATTAGCTTATTTTTTTAGCTTTACTTTCAAAGAAAGACTGGAACCATTTCGGTTTTCCAGTTCAGTGAGTTCTTAAAACAATTGTGTGAAACGATACAAAGTAGAATCACCAAAGTTGAGAAAATCCTCTTGTGTTCATGAGAATGAAACAAGTGCAAGGTTACAGTGACCTTAACCTTTTGACCACCGAATTCTGTTCAGTTTGTTTTGTCAAATCTAAAGACAAATTCTCTCAAGGCCATCTTGAGGTACTGCATTCACGAGAATAAGAAGTAAACAAGGTCACATAAACGCGATAAAACAAGCGGGAAATCCAGGCACTCCAAGAGTACGAGAATGTGAAAAAACGAGGAGGAATTACATTAAAAAGCCTTTACTGTAGTGGCTAAATCATTAAAAAAGCCAATGTGTTTGGAGCAAACATGTGCCTTCGTCGGTCTTCATGGATGTAGCCCCGCCTATATATTGGCTGGACCCAGTAACAAATGATGACGTAGTCACATGATAGACAGGTAAAAACTGAATGAATGACGCAACGTAATGACAAAAAAACATGAATCAGATAACTGCCACCTATAAATAAATATGCATATACATATATATAGATATACGTGTGTGTGTGTGTGTGTGTGTGTGTGTGTGTGTGTGTGTGTGTGTATACACATAAAAAACATATATGCATACATACATATATACATATTATACGTACACACATAGGTCACATTAACCTTGACCTTTGGTCACCAAAAACTATTCAGTTCATCAGAGTCCAAGTCAATATCTGTGGCAAATTTGAAGAAATTCCCTTAAGATGTTGATGAGCTATCACGTTGACAAGAATGATGGACAGAGAACCTGAAAACATAATGTCCCCAGCCTAAGCTATCGCCAGCGCAAAGGCATAAATTGCCACAAATTTTAATAAAATTATTTTTCTACAGAGGTTGCTGCTTATTCTTTTTCATGGAAAAAACACACATTAATTCCATGAGTTCTTTAAGTTGCAATTTTACAGTGGCAATATTGTTCACATTTCCAAGAAAAGTCACAAATATGATCAATTATTAAAAATTTTCCTGACACTGTTGAAGGCTGTAATAGAGTAATCAAAGGTCAGAATCAGATCAGATGCCATGTACTGAACTGTCAGCTGTTCCACTACTTTCAGTTCCTTAGCGTTTCCTTCAAGTCCTTATTATCTCATGTGCTGCTGGTCCTCTCTCTGGCCCTTACTATTACTACACTGCAGTTTGTCTGCCGTGTGACTTGGAGTATTTGTAGTGGACCAGGCTGCCTGAAAGACCTGCCACCTACCTCATCCAAAACAATTTCATCCCCTCTATGGTTCACTCATTTCTTTTAAAGGCAAGTGAGAGGCTGGCCAGTCCTCCTTCCTCTGCCATCACATCACGCTGTGGCATTTTTCCCTGGAGGTATGTGACCTTTATCAGGGAGCAGAGCCCAGTGTTGCTTCGGCTAACTACTGACCCTCTCTCAGGGAGCTCATTAGCCAGCCATACTCTCAATAGCCACTTCCTAGACACTTGGGCAATTAGGGACTTTACAAATACCACCAATACCTGAGGACAGCCAGGGATAGACCAGGTTGGCAGTGTATTGTGTGTATTGTGTGTGTGTGTATATTGTGTGTGTGTGTGTGTGTGTGTGTGTGTGTGTGTGTGTGTGTGTGGCAGAAGGAGGGATAAATGTCTGTATCACTGTGTGAGAATGTGCCAGGACCATACTTTGAGTTGTAGAGTATGAGTATGAATATAAAATAATGGAAAAAGCTACCCTGATGTCATCCATTGGTTTGTGGACTCCACTTTTGAAGTCTCGGTTTCAGTATTTTGGTTGTCGCTATCTTGGGTTTATTGGTGCCAGAGTTTGCTATATTTGGGACAGAAGGTGAAGCTGTGGAGGAGCGAGGGGTGGCTCTGACTTATTCACTGTAGCATTGCCTCACAGACAGCCTGTCACTCAAAGTGAACCCGCCCTTAATTATGTGTAGCTTTAAGCCCCAGTAAAATGCAAACAGGTTCATAATATTACAATTCAGCCCCTGTACATTTTGCATGAACGGGGAAATTATCTTTAGAGACCAAAACCATGTTTTGTACCAGGCTGTAAACATATTTATTTCTGCTGTACATTTGGGCATTTTAACATGGGTGTCTATGGGGACTGACTTGCCTCTGGAGCCCGCCTCCAGTGGCCGTTCATAGAACAGCAGTTTTTGGCACGTTCGCACTGGCTTCATTTTTTAACCCCAGAGGTTGCTACTTGGTAGCATTATGAAGTTTGAGATCACCTCAGATGGAAATGCTGCTCATATCATATGTGGAAATGAAATGTAGATCATGCGGACACAGTAGGGCAGTATTTTGTCAGGAAACTAACAGTAACATTTAACAAAAGCATTTAACAAAAAAAAGTTTGTTCAACATTGGGCAAAAGGCCATACCGCTGAAGCATACTGTGTGTTGATAATTATCCTATATATATGTAGCAACATTATGTAGTCTTACTTAAACCAAAATTGAAAAACGATATAATAATAATAACAATAACTAAAAAAAACTGAGCAATAGTTACTCTGTAAATATCAAACTCCCTCTGCTTTAGAACAGTGTTGTCACTTTTGATAGCCCAAAAATTGTTTTGGGTTTTTTTGTTTTCTTTTAAAGCCTTGATTAAATGACCTTTGTATTTGCTTGTTATCCTTACTGAGGTGAGAATCCTTGTATACCCAAAGGGGTTTCTTAATCTCACCTGTACAACTTTGTCTTCTTTTGTTGTTGTCTTTCTCTTGTTTTAAATTTGTTCAAATTAACCCTTTAAATGTTAAACCTTTACCTGTTGAGCTTTTTGTCACTTTTTCCACAATGTCATTCAAACATTATTTGAGGAAATAAGTCATTCTTATTGAGCTCTGATTGTGAGTAACAACTGAGAATGGACAAGTATAATTAGCAAGCATATTGTGATGGAAAGTATAATAAAATATCCTTCCTGTGTCATTGTGTAATATCCTCTACCATTTAATGTTTTTCTCTATAATTAAAATGTTTTTCATTCCCTTGCTAAAAGCACTTAAAAGAATCAATGTGTGGAAAATAATTAAATTGAGCACTTACTCCTGTGTTTGTTGATGCTCATTCACGTCGCTGAAGTACAGCAAAGCCAGTGTCAGCTGAACTTTGATTTGCTATCTGGTGACCTCTTCACCTGACTGTGCTGACCTTGTTATTGCTACCAGTTATGTTATCCACCGCTCAACAACAGCTAAAACTAGTGCATGAACAATCATAACTACCTCTTACTGAGCTGCAATTCTAAAGGCTGTCAACTGTAGAAATGTTGTGTTACAGCTCAACGTATGTACTGATGTCTCCAAATATATGTGTAACATTTCATAAATGATCTAAAAATAAAAACCTCCCTGAATCAAAATGTGATACCAATAAGAATCCAGTTCTTCCTATCAATCCTACTGGTAACTACTAGCAACAGTAAGCAGGTATCAGGTAGCTGCTGGAAGCTGAACATTAGAGTGGATGTGATCAGAGGTTTGAAGGGGAGACCACAGGATAGCACAATGTCCTGTCCGTCTCTGGCTGGCAGCCGTTTGGAGTACTTGATGGCTCAGTGGGCCATGGCACTTGATGTGTACTTTCAATGTCTTTGAACTCGACTGACAGTCATTGTGGGATGTCACCCGCTCATTGTCTGAACTCTCATCTCCTCTGTCACTTACACCAGCCTGTAGACTGTCCAATTGACTGAAAAAATATGAAAAAGACTAATATTCTGACAGTGTGCTCTTTTGATCCTAGAAAGTGTCGTCTAATTTGTGAACTTCTTGTAACAAAGCAAAGAACAGAATAACTACAACTTTTAATGATAGAGGAAAAATAAACCAACTGTATTCAGGAGCTGTTAAGTTATTTGAAAATGTAAAACGTTAGACAACGAAAGCCAGCATTACTTCTCCTGTCCTGCCTGCTGACCATCTAGATGCAAACACCGCGTGCACCGATGGTGGTGTCGAGAGAGAGAAAGGAGCTACTTAAAGCTGCCTTACACGCCAAGGTGACTGAAAACCCAGTCCAAGACTGCTGTATCCTTCATTAGACAGCCACTTCAGCCTGTAAATATTTACAGTTCAGATCCTCTCGGTGGTAGCATTAACAGCAGCATCGTATGCATCTGATAAGCCAGCTGACCCTTGCAGACGAGGAGATAATGCAGGTGTGCATGCTTGCAATCACTCTCTTCATCACTGAAGCCCATCTTGAAATTGTGATACACTGTGTGACCATCTCCTCAGCAAACAATCATTAATCTCTTCACCTCACCTCCAGCCTGTTAATCCTGAACAGCTAAAAAGGTTAGAGAACAAGGGAGCTTGGACATGATGGAGAAGACCTACTGGCTCGTACAGACTCTGTGAGAGGAAATAAGTTTAAACCGACAGAGTTGTCTCCCAATTAAGCCAGCAGAAGAGGTCGTGACAGAGCCGAATCAACATCTGTATAAAAAGTCTGAGCCGGCAGGACAGGTTCGACAACAACCCACCAGCAGGACATTTAAAAAGTAGCTAGCAGCAGTTAGCGGCTAACTTTAAGAAGAAGAATGGGAAATTTAAATGTCCGCATACAGGGGAGACATTTAGGGGCTTGTATTCCTTACCCTGCGAGCAGAGGATCCACTGCTATGAAGCAAGGATGCTAAATGACTTTTATCGGTATCTTTTGCCAATGTTAGTGTTTATAAAGCGCTGTGTGTTATCGGTCACACTAGACTGCAACAGTGCTGAGTTTCGCATGTAATTATCAGTGTGTGATTATCTCAAATCAGACCCCGGGGCGGCATTATGCCAGTGTTGTTTTGTTCTGTGTGAAAAGGCAAAGCCGGCGTAAAGAAAGGTCTTCATTCCAGGTATACTGCAGCATCACTGTATAAAAAACGCTTTATTCATGCTTAAATAAAGGTATTTTTCTGCCTCTTAATAGTGAGCTCAACAAGTCAGAGTTTACAGTGAACCTGGGTACAAATAGTTTTTCAGTTGTCTCTTATAGTTAATTTTAGTCTCAAACATTTAGATTTTGAGCTTTTCAAATAATAATCAGTAAGCATGTGCTCGTAAATTGTCCTTCAATTCACCTGTCAAAAATCATGCTAGAGAAATGTAAATCTGAAAGTGAAGAAAAAACTGTACTTCTCCAGATGAAATGTTAACACTTGCTTCAACCTGTCACCTTAAATACCTTATTCCCCTAATTGAATTAGTTAAAAGAGAGAAAGCATTTTGATTAAAATGTAATGACTTTTCATTGACCAAAACTGGACTAAAACAATAAAGGATAAAAATGACTAAAATGTCAGTAAAACCAATAAGCATTTTCATCTGAAGACAACAATCTAAAATCAAAAATTTAAAATCACAGCCAAAATGAACACTGGCTTGTACACACTTAGCTTGGTTGATGGTTTACGCTATTGGCTTTGATTGCGGGTAGTATCAGAGACTTATTATATCTACTGTATGTAACACTTAACTGATTTTTAATTCTGCTTTGGGATTAAAGAAACAAAGAGCAAATTTTGTTGTGATGAGAGAGAAAGTGTGACCCAAAGTGACAGAGGTCGATTAGGGGAGTTTGAGCCCTTATCCTGCATTTGATTATCTCCAGCCCTACAATGTTTATTAAAACTGAGGGAAGGCTAATCAAGATGGCCATCTTTTAATCTGGAGCGCTCAGCTTCTGTCTACTTACAGAGCCCCACATTTGATTGTAAAGAGAAAAAAAAAGAAAGAAATTAAGTGTGGACTGCCAATTCCTAAACTCCTCTGACCAGAGGGATGAGTGCTGCTAGTTATTTGTTGAGGGTCTCTCCTGCCCCCTACTGGGTAAAAGGTAATTTTAACTTTAGTTTTGTGGCACCCTGGGGTTGCAAACACCAGAGCCCGACAAACAGAAACTCCAACTTCAGAAATAGGGGTTTAAATTTAACCCACATTGGAAAAAAAAATGCTGTCTGTGTAGCTTTACCTCCACAATCCTGTATTTTAGGAAGGATGAAAACAAAGCGCGAGACAATACAGTGAGTGTGACAGGAAGGCAGATTCAGAGTGCGGATGCCCAGAGAAAATGGCAAGTGTGAAAGAAAAAGAGATGACAGAGAGATAGAGATTTAAATTACTCAGTATCGTGCTGTTTATTACTCTTCCCTGCTTGGCTTTTTGATCGGGCGAAAGCATTTCTCCAAGTCCAGCTAACCTCTTCACAAACCTTTTGATTAAAAGAATGACTTAGATAAGTAATATAAACACTCGCTCTCTCTCTGTGTGTGTGTGTGTGTGTGTGTGTGTGTGTGTCTCTCTCTCTCTCTCTCTCTGCCTCTTGCTTTGTCTTCATAGCCACGGGCGATGACTGAATAATTCTGTTTGAGATTTGTAAAAGTGAGGGAGAGAGAGACATCTTGACGTGCTGAATGTGAAAACAGTGATCGTTGAGAGGTGAGAAATATCTTGTCTGCCAGAGGTTGTGCCACAGATTCACAGCTGAGTTGAGACATTATTTTGGTAGAATCTGAATGACACAAAAGAGGGTGAATTGTGAAATCTGTATCATGACATTTGTACAGTAAAACAGTTGGACATCTAGTAATAGGCACATTAGTATGTGTGTGTCAATATATTCAATAGCTGGGAAAATGAAGGCTGTTTAGGCCAATTAAAAACGTCTGCACACTAAATACCAGGAACAAGCAAAACAATAAAACACTAAGGGCAGTGAAGCATTGTGGGTTTAGCATGCTGTTAAATCAGTCTCTTTTGTAAGCCAACATATGTTGATATTCAGTGTTAGGGCTCATTTATACTCCCTTCATATACAAAAATAAATATGTTCATTTCAAACATTGTAAACATCACTGCCCTCATACTTCTGTATGTCCATTAATGATATAAAAGATATAGCCGATAGATGGCACCAGAGGGCGGAGTCAAAAGTTATAAACAACAACGAACAAGGAGATGGTAGAGGAGGCTGAATAATATACCTTTTAACGGAGACAGTGTTGTAGACGCTGTGGTGGCCATTAAATACATCGCAACATGTGGATTGAGAATTTTTTCACTAAATTACAAACTTGTTCCGGTATGACATTTTTCAAATGTCTTTGTCGTCTTCCATAGTAATATCTCGCTTGAACTACGCTGCCCCCAAGATCTCTGCTGGTACTGCTCCGTTTTGTCCGCATCTGTCAGCTTTTCAGGGAACATATACAAATAACAAATAAATGAGCCCCTATTCGCTAATACACATTGTGTGGAGAGCACTGGCATTGGTATGATGTGGCCACATTTAATGTGCAATAACAAGCTATTTAATGTTCTGAACAAATGTGTCAAAATGTTCAAAAGATAGGAAAATCCAGGCCATTTGGGCCAATTCAAAATGTCTTGAATTAACTTTATCCAGTAATATGTAGGACTAAGTATCAGTTAAAAAATGAGAATACCAGTGCACTTTAAGTGATACCTGTACCAATAGAGTGCTTCACTTTTATACATTTTTTTCTTCTTTATTCGATACCCATCATGTGAATGGAAGCATTTTGTTGAATAACATGCCACAGGCGTGTACACCGCACTCGTCTTCACCACAAACTGTACAGACTGTAGCTGCAGCAGTAGTGTTCGATTTAGCTTAAATCGAAGAATGCTTCCATTAAAATAAGTCATGTATTTTGTTTTTGTTTGTTTGTTTGACCGGAGAAGTTTCAACAGTACGTGGTTCTGGGTTCTTTCAGTTGATATCTTAAAGGTACTGAGTACCAATTCCCAGTCCTACTAACGTGCGGGTGGTCCTGCAAGTGAGGAATGTGTACGGTGATCTTTCCTCACCTGTTTTTTCACTCAGACACTATGCAATAAGTGAAAACTGTGTGAATGCTGAGCCACATAATTTGACTATTATTTTAAGCTTCCACAGTTTTATTCCGATTCTACCACTTTTAAAACCCTTCAACCCAAGACCAAGCCCTCCTTTAGATATGTGCTAGTTAACTCCAAGGCACAACTGGAGACAGAAACACGGAAATGAGCAGGTGAGAAGTATTTAACCCGAATTATGAGAGAATTTAAATGGAGACAGAGGGAACAAAGGGAAGGAAAGTATGATTTATTGGTGTGAAGAAGCTTGTGGTTGGAAACGTGAAAGTCAGGAATATGTCTAATTTATTTACAAGTAATTTAGGAAGGACAGAAATTTAAAAACCTACAATCCTTGTCCATGAGAGACTGTTAAGTATTGGTTTGTCCTTCAGCTTAAGAGTCTGGGCAGTAGAGCCCATGTTAGCATTCACATTGATGAGGTGTTCAGCTACAAAACACCATTTCTCTTTGAGCAGCAGGATGCTGTTGTGTTGCAGATTGCACTAGGGCCTTCTGATAGGACTCAATAGAAAAACAAAAACTTTTTCTTATGGAAAAAATGAGACATTTTTATTCTTATAGTGGCCTATAGGCATCACCAAGCAGCAGACTGAGTGACAGCTCTATCAAAACCCACAACCTATTTTTGTAAATTGATGAGAATAAATAATTATGTTCATGTAGTGTTCTGGGGTTTTTTTTTCTCCAGTGGTAGCAGCTGTAGATCATTGGTGCAAATTTCAAAGTAAAAAAATAAAATTAAGTAACTGGACCTCTTGGAATTTGAATGTAAACCTTATGTAGTACAAAAGAGGCTGTGGCAACATTAACAGTACTATTGGATGTATAGATGGGTGGAGGGATGTGGCAGATTATCAGGGCACATCCTCATTATTCCTCCTCTCGCCTCTGATCCTTTGTTATCCCAAAACTCATCGCTCATCCACAACCCTGGGGAATGAAAGGAATATCTTTCACATTTGCTTAATTCCCCCGACGTGCCTCCCAGTGCACCTTAAGGCAATTCCATTTTTTTGTTGTTGCTGTAAAACATGGTCCTGCGGTCCTCTGCAGCTCAATGGAAAGGATATTGCCAGAGTAAGGGGCTTGATTCCCGCTGGGGCCAACCATACTAAAGATGTAACGTCTGGTGTGACTAAAGAGGCACATTGAGTTCAGCACGTAAGCATGTAAAGGTTTGTTTGATGGTAGAAACAAACATGTTCACAGCCTGGTACAAAAACCTGTTTTGGTCTCTCTAGCTAATTCCCTGTTCATGATAATTGTATGAGGGGCGAGTTTTTATGTAACTCACCCGTTAAAATTTTTATCAAGGTTTGAAGTTACACATAATTAGCAGCAGGGCCACTTGGAATTACAGGCTGTCTGCAAAGCGTCACACAGTCTATGTGTCAGGTCCATCGCCTGCTCCTCTCCATCTCCAGCCCCTCATTCAACTATGGTCACTTCTGGCTCCAAAACTACAAGATGACAACAGCAAAAATGTCCAATTCAAGGTTTTAAAACAGGAGTCCACAAATCAATGAGTGAGGTTACAGTGGCTAAATCCATCACTTTTAAACCGACCATGGCACAGCGCCAAGTACATTGTCTAGGGTGGCCACAATCAGCTCCGGCTCAACGCAGTCTGCCTGGCAGAGATTCGTACTCTGCAGAGAGCACTTTTCTAGTTTTGATCTGAAACGGGCTGATCAGATCAGAGATCAGCATTGTTTGTGTCTCCATCTCTGTTATACTGTTTATGTTAACTGCCAGTTGCCACTATCGACCAGATGTAGAGAAGGAAGATTTCACAGCAGGACCAGGGACTGTAACACCATCAACAAAATGTTAAAACCACACTCACAAATGAGATGCAAGGTTTTCTTCTGTCAGCAACTGTATCATAATTACCAGTGTTGCATCTCAAAACAGGAGCACTAAATGCTGCAATTATGGGGAACATCTGTTGGCTAAACTATTTGTGGTGCGTTAGTAGAGGCTTGAGATGCTGCCAGAGCTGTAAAAGTGTTGTCAAACACCTGCTGAATGATTTCTTTATGTAACTTACAGCATTTTTTTCCCCCACTACTGACATCACAGAACATACCGCATACTACGCATGTCTTTTTTGGTCACTTAAGACAGCGATTTTATAATGAAAGCTTAGCAACTGTAACTGGGCACAGGGGAGGCCTGTCAAGCTTTGAATTTCCCTATATGCCAAGGGGTGTGCATAGTGCTGTAGCAAGAAAAATACTATTATCTGAGCCTCTTCTCTTTTAATGTTAAAAGCAAGTAAAGCTTATGGTTTAATAATCAATAATCACAAATAATAACAAGCATAGATATAACATGTATTACTTGTCAAAGTGTATAAGATCAATTACTAAATAGGGTTATAGAATAATAACATCATGGAAAAATGAAAAATCTCTGTACACTGCAATACAAGAACAATGCTGTTTCTTTAATAAATGTCTTTTTCATCATCAATTTGTGAAGACCTGTTTTTAGCTTCAGTGTTTTCTTATTATGTATCTAGCCATGCAGCTTGTTCTCATCAAAAAAAAAAAAAAAAAAAATGACCATATAGGTCGACTGGGCAAGCAAATTGTTACGGTCCATAAATATTGTAGGGCGGCACCTTCAAGTGGCCGTAGTAATTAAAACTACAGCAGAGAAGGTAATGATGGGATTTGGTATAAAAAGTACACATGATGTTGTACAAATATTGAAGAAGCCCCTTTAACATGGACAGCAGATGTGGTGGATGGGTCAAACACACACATGACTTTCACCCAGGAGACCAGTGTTCACTTCCCTTTCCTGAACCTAACTACAAAGTTTTGCTTCCAAAATCTAACCAGGTAGTTTTGTTGCAGAACTTGACTACTTCATGACATAAGGGATGCGTTTAAAACTGCAACCATTACAACGGTTGTTTTAGGGCTGGTCATATGAGTTGTTTTGGAAATTAGTGAAAATCAATCTATTCTGTAAGAGAAAATCAAGGAAATATATTCAGACAAAAGTGACTAACTTACTAAATTTCATCCCAGCGTATAATAAGGTCTTAATGCTGTTGGTCTGGTAGAAAGAAAAATGAGCTCTGTGACACATCATGATACCTAGAACATTTTTTGCACGCTGTTATGAAAAACCTTGAACAGGAGGTTGTGGATGGTTCGCTCTATCCCCACAGGTCAACCAACTAATGTGTAGACACCCCCGACCAAGTAGAGGGAGTTGCCTGTGCAGTGAAAGGTCATCAGAAAAAATAAATAAATACTGGGAAAAAAAAGCCTGTTGATACTGAGATGTGGCCAGAAATTATGTTTTGTGGCCTATTCTGACATTGGAGGAGTAAACATCTGAAAGCAATCAAGACCTGATGTTATTTAAAGTAGGATTTTTCAGCAAAGTCAAAATTACAAGGACTTAAGTCACACAATATAGATGTGTGGTCAGATCAAGTCACTAAGTTGTCCAAATAGCATCCCAAGATTTCATCTAAAAAGTTAATTTAACTGCCACAAAAGAGCAGTTATACATTATATTGCTTGCCACCAACATTTCAATTCTCAAGTTATTTCCTTATTTTTCTACATGTGTACACAGAAAGTAAATTAAGTTAAATACTAGGTAGGCTCTTTGGTGTGGGCTTTTCAGAGACTCAGCTGACCAACATACTGACTGACAGGCGGGTGCAAGGACAGACGGAGAGGCAGACAAAGTGAGCATAAGTGTGAAATGAGCATGATGTCCTTAAATGCAAATATGCGGCATATGCAAGAAATGTAAGATAAATACATTTTAACACCATGTGATTATGTAACTCTATTCACATTATTATGTGGAAAATTTTCACTGTGTAATATCAGCTTAAGATATAACTCTTCTGACACCGAAAGAGGCCTAAAAAGCTGTTTTACTCCCCTCCCTTAAAATTGAACCTGTATTGCAAACATTTAATAATTATTTTTTTTAAAAAAAACTAATGTCAGTCTTGTAAGTTGATGAATTTAATTTTCAGTTTTATGTCTGTCCACAGCTCTGAAACTTCATCTCGGAGTTTGTGCTCACTTCATAAAATGTTATGAGAGTAGTTGGAGCATCAGACTGGTGACTGGTCTTGTTTTTGAAGCAGAGCCCTTTTTCCCTCTGAGGTTCTTGTGCTGGATGCAGCTTTGTGTCACAGTCACAGTCAATACACACTGCTCTCCATCTCCATCATCACAGCTCCGCAGGGACTCGGAAGGAAGAAGTGAGGGAGATATACACTGCTGCCGCTGTATGTGTGTATGTATGAATGTTGCTGCCTTTGTACCAATGAAAGCTCGGAAGAAAATGCGCCTATGTGCACACTATTTGTGTGTGTTTGTGTGAAGGAATGCATATTTGTCTGGCTTTATGTGTGTGTTTGCATGCTCGCGCATCTTTTGCATGTGGAGACATGCGCGCACCCGTGCGTGTGTGTGTGTGTGTGTGTGTGTGTGTGTGTGAGAGAGAGAGAGAGAGAGCCTCCCAACCCTCTGTGGTATTCTCCGTCTCTCTAACCGTCATCCCTCTGTCTACTATCTGTCCAAGCTTAAAGCACCAGTTGTTTTCTAAGGGGCCTTTGGGAGAAAAGGAAACAACTGGGCGATTACACTTCTTCTTTTATCCTCACAAAGATGTTCTGCTTCTCCCTGTCTTGCTTTTCTTCCAGGAGGTCTTTACTGTGAGGCTTTTCCCTTTCTGCCTTTCTGAGATTTTATTTATCCATGTGCTCGCTCTCTCTCTCTCTGTGTCTCTCTCTGTCATCTGATGATGTTGACTTTGCTTCACTTTGCCTCTCAGTAAAGACACTCCCTCTGTTTCCCTTTGTCTTCATCTTTGCTCCTCATCTCTGCTTCTCTCTTTTTAATTTCTTCCGAGCCGACAGAAAACGCACAAACTTGTTTCCTGGAGCTTCTTGTGTGCGAGGCTGCCTCGCCTTATTTGGCACTCTGAAACCAGCTGGAGATTGAGGCAGGCTTTAAGGGGCCTTTAGAGCAGCTTGCTGCAGGAATCCCCCAACGTGCACAGAAAAAGATATCTTGCTGTTTGTCTAACTGTCTGGCAGGATAGATACACAGCAAAACTGAAAACAGGCTATTTCAGTTTCCCGGAATCAGCAGTTTTGTTTCATCCGTGTCTTCTTGTGTATCGTGCTATGTTGTCTCATGTATGCAGCCATCCGGATCCGCCCATAATACCACCACTACATAATTTAGCAGGAGTTTTCAATCGCACATGCATATGTATGCGCAATCATATGTATTAATTCAATTGAGAGAGCGTGTGTGTGAACAACTGAGTGCCGGCATAGAATATGCATGTGTTGATTTCTCTCTGCCTCCTTCCTGCTCACCCTTGCTCATCAGTCTACTTTACATTTCAACCCTCTCTCTTTCACACACAAACACACACACTCACTACCTTCCAAGTTTGGCATTCTTATTCTCCCCCTGATTTCCCCTGGTCATTACTATTCTACTCAGATTTTCCAACTGATGGCCTGCTGCGTTTTACATTTGGCTCAGATCATTCTGATTATGAATAAACAACACGGCCAATCACAGCACATCCATTTACATCAGAGTTTAATACCACACAAACACACAAAGCTTGCCCTGTCCCTCCTCTGCCACACACAAATACCAACATGTTTTGAGAGAAACTGGCATTACGATTGTTGGATGGATTATCACTGAAGTGTCATGAGTAACTGAACCAAGTTTGTTACAATCTGGAAGGTGTTCAGGTTATAAACAAATATTTAGCATACAAGAGTACATGTTACCGGTATCCCTTACTAGTTCCCTAAATTAGACATATCCTTGCCAGCAGTGAAAACTGCTTGTTACGAAACAAACAATCTTGGAGCAACATCTGTTTTAAAGTTTGATTATCGAGTCCAAGTCATTTAATACTGTTTCTGTTTTTAGTTGCTAAATACAGGTCACTTGCCATATCCACCTTTTGGCTACATGGTAAATGTAGACTGACCGCCCATTCGAAATACAAAAACGTGTCCTCCAGAGGTAGCAGTAACTGCTCGCTCTTTGAAAGTTTGCCATAAGAGCACGATCTTGATAACAGCCCGGCTGAAGTTCAGTTAATTCCACCTCTGTCTACAGAGCGACAAAAGTCCTTGTTGTCTAAATCGCCCCCTAGTTCTATAAACCATTACTTCTGTGTGTCTTTCTTTGTCTTTTAGCCTTACACTGCAATACAAATGGCTTGTTAAACCTTTAAGACAATTGTCTATTTTGGTGACACATAATAATAATAATCAACCTGTTGTTCAGTTTATTTATTAGCTTGTTTAATTTTTCTTTTTTTTCTGACAATACTAAAATATCTTTCAATGTTGGTAGAAGTAATTCTGTTTTTTGATACCTTTATGAATTTTACGGTATATGAAGGCATTTGTGTTAAAATACAGTCATTGGTCAAATTTAAACTTCTTTCTTTCAACCAATAAGACGAGCTCAATAGCCTGGTTAACTCATCATTAAACATACATCATTCAAATTAGACAGAAACATAATAAAGCTCACCAGAACCTTCTTCAATCATCTTTTCATTGTTTTAACATCAACCAACTCTCATCACCAACTCTGGTTTAATCAAAATAAACCCTTAAATCACCAAGTTAGATGTGAAAATACGCTGTTTTTCCCCGCTATCTCTGTCTGCTATAACTGGCCTTATACTAGTCCACTAACAAGGGATGCACAATAATATCAGCATGTCATCGGTATCTGCAGATATTGGCTTTAAAATGAAATAACACAATCAACCAAACTTCATGATTTTTGCCGATATAGGAAAACCATATAAGACCATGTACAAACCATCAACCCTAAGTTGAAGTATGAATGTAACATACACTGAAAAGCATTAGAATTCATGTCTCCATCTGCTGGTGGGCCATAACTATAAGAGTATGCATAATATAATGTACAGAAAAGACCTGACCATCACTAAAATTAGGTGGGGAGAAAAAGTGGATATATCCATATCGGCATCTGTCAAATGAGATGTTACATATCAGCATAACGGCAAAAAAATCCAGTACCATGCATCCCTGTCTCTAACATTGTCCCCACCACTTAAAGTTGCATTTTTTCTTAGCTCAACTGCCTGTTTCACCAATAGACACCAACCCGTGGTGGCATGTACTGTGCACTGCCTCAATACAGCATCTTTGTATCAGTTTAATAGAACGAGAAGCATCTGTATTTTTAAGGTATTAAAAATCATACCTTCAGGATTTCTTTGAGTTTACTGAAACATTAATCTTAATTGTGTCATTAATCCCCAGGCCTGCACTCTGCATTTCTGTTTTCTCTCACTTGTTGTTTTATCTTGCACTGAGCTGCAGGTGCCTTTAAAGTCAGGATTAAGAGGTGCAGTTCCATGCCACTTACTGTATCCAATTTTTCAAATTAATGACTTAAAATATGGATGACTGAAACACTTCCATGCGGAAAAAAATGCTGTGATACTGTGACTGTAGCTTTGCACCGTGTCTAGCCAATGGTGGCTCTCAGACGAAGCACCTGAAGCAGATCGGAGAAACAGCTCTGACCTTTAAAGCCAGCGGTGTCACCAGGAAGAGTAACAACCAGCCACCCATCTAATGGTGTGTGACTTGATTTATTTATTTATATCGTACAGAGAATATGGTTATAGCTGTTCACTGAAGTGCCGTATTGTATGCAAGTGAACTAGAGCAATCCACCATAAGCTCATTGCGCTAATTAAAATGAATAGCTTGACAAATAAAAGTTAAATTACAGCAAACATTCGCAGCTGCTGCAGGTGTAAGGTGACACAGCGTCCTCAAGAATCCTGGATCTGTTCCACGAACTGTTATTGGGAGGCCGGTTTGTGGGTCCCTTGGCAGCAATAATGTACCCGTGAAATCACACCGCAAAATAAGACGACCCACGAAAAAAAAAAAAAGACTTATGATTAGTGACAGGTGTTTTCGCTTACTGCCCAGGGTATTCGTTGCTGGCGACAGACTGTTTGGGCAACATTATTGAGGTCGTTTCACACTTGAAGAAAAACACCAAGTGTGTGTCTGGGGAAATGAGTCGGAATGGAGGAAATCTTGCAAATGAGGAAATGGCTGTATGTGCGGATGCAAACATGAAGAGGAAACAAGACAGCTGCCGTGTGAGGATATAAACAAGAGACACTCAGCCTCCCCTCTCATCCTCTTTCACATATATGATGTCTTCCTTCTTCCTTTGTCCTTTCTCTTTCTCACGAAATCTCTCTCTTGCTCTTCCTTTTGTAAATTCAGTATTCTCACCCTGTGTCAAGTGGAAGGTAGGGGACACCCGGGTGTAAATTGCTCAGCTTGCAATGGCTGGAGAAAAGCAAAAAGCAATTTCCACACCATTTCTTAGAAGGGTCCATCGCCACTGTTGCCAAGCCCTGTAGGGACCTCAAACGAAAAGAGAAACCGCCACTTAACCGCCAGCCAGTCAGCAAGGAGGAGATTAGGACAGAAAAGAGCAGCGAGAGGTAAAGAGAGAGACGTTATCGCGGCTCACACTTGACTAGCAGTTGGAGCCACCCAGATTACTGTTATTGCCACAGATTTTAAACAGCTGCATCCACACTGTGGCTGACAATAAAGAGCGTAAACCCTGCTGTTTAAGGTTGGTTCCACATCCTGGAGCAAATAATATCATTCTGAACTGGATGTGATTGTATCCACCCAGCCTAAACAATATGTCTGAGGCTGCCTTTATGTGTGACATGCTCTCATGGTGTTATCAATGAGATTTTACAGCCACAGGCAAATTTTGTACACAGTACCTGGCATAAGATGAGGAGAATGAGGCATTAAAAATGTTTAGTATCATGCCTCAGCATGATGTGGTCTGGGGATTAAGATTAAATGCCTTTGCACACCAAGTAAGTGTTTTTTTTTGGTGCATGTTTAAAAATAAATACAACCTCATGTTGTGTCAATCAAGTTTACACACTGACTCTGAAACTTTGGGCCATCGCTGAAGTTTTCAGAATACATTTGATCATTTAACTACAGGGGGTGCTACTTTGGGGCTGAATGTAGCCCAACATGCACCCATTCACACACTCGTCGCCAAGGCTACCATACAAGGTCCCACCTGCTACTCAGTTAACTATTCACACACTTACACATTATTTAGGGCTCAGTATCTTGCACTAGGATACTTCAAGATGCAGACAGAATACAGAATTGTCTGAATTCTTTCCAGTCAGACATTTCAAGAAACCGTTATAGCAAAGGGTTAAACAGTTAGATATGCCTGAAGGCTCAGCTGTTTGAAGGAGCTCTCGCAGAGGTATCTTTCAGGTGGCTGTGACCTAAGTGTTCAGCTGTTATTCCACCATAAATGGGTTGTTTTCTTCAGCTATCTCTGCATCTGCCTGCCATCTCTCTGTAATTTGGTCCTTTTGAAACACTCCCGTCAGAACACTATTAACACATTAATGCTGCAGTTGTTATTATTAGTACTTGTGAATCTGCAAAAGTGTTTGTAACCGTCATATCAAATTTAAAATAGACTTTTGAATCAAACATGTCCGCACTTAGTCTTGGGTAGTCATGTATTTTCTACAAACTCTGCAGCCCCACCAATGACCAATTAATTACCCACTTAGCCCCAGTAAGACAGTTGGCAAAGTATACTGTATTTTTTTGGGAAACAGGGTTGCCCAGTTTGTATTCCATTTAGGTTTAAAGCAATTTACTCAGCTTTCTTTGTGTAGAGGCTTTATAGTTGCTTCACAAATCTCTCAGTAACCACAACTGTCAGCACCATGGAGCTCTACTGGAGGATAACAGGGCATTTACACCAGATAGCAGTCCTGGCAGAGTAATTTGGGGTCCTGGTTTAACCTTCCTGCGACCCACCTTTTCTTTTGATATAATCTTTTAGAAATACTGTTTTGACAGCAAAGAAACATTTACACTATATCACAGTGAAGGCTTTTAAATAAGGACAACAGGACTGAAAAAGAGACAATATTCTTTATTTATGGTAGGAACCCTCTAGCAGAAGCACTGGGTGGTTCAACAGACTAATAACTTCCTGCGGTGACTCAGTTAGTCCATTAGGCGACTGCACCTATTTAAAAACATCCAGTCAGGCAGTCTTTGGCTATAATTCAGTACCAGCCAAGCTGATCTATTAAGATGTATTACACCCACCAGAGACCTACGGAGAGATGGCGAGGTCAGGGAAAAGTGAAGGCCTCACCTCAAGCTGCTGCCCAACAACCAAATCAGCATTTCAAAATCACTCAGCGAGATTAAAAAGGCAGGGAATGGAAAGGATGAGTGGGGCAGAGAGGTAGGTAGCCAGGCTCCTTATAGGAGAAGCAATCTAGGTGCTCCTGTTCAGCTGTTGACTGTTGGCGTGATTAGATACATCTTGTTCCATTATGCATTTTCCATTTTCTATTGCATTTTCTCCAAGGAGATTTGAAACATTTCTAATAGCTTTTTAAACGACTTGCTGTCTGGATCACTTACTGTACGGGACTGAGACTGCAGTGCATGAAAAGAAATGCATTCTCTGTCTCCTTCTCTTTGTCTTGTCTTTCAGATATATATATATATATAAAATTATGAAATATATCATTCTTTCCCTCACCATCATTTTTTTGCACCTCACTCTTTTTACATTTTCTCTCTCATTAATTAACATTCTCCCTATGTGGCTGCCTGTTTGTCATGTTGCCGATGCATGCCGTTTTTGCTGTTGATAAAGAACAAGGCACCGAGTAAGTGAAGAAGGAATGAACGCATATATTTATATTTATAAATTTATAAATTTATGTGACCCCAGTGGCTGACAGCAGCTGTCTGTGCTGCTCTACCTGACACATTATCACATTATCTGTTATTTTAAAGGTATGGTGAGGTGTAACAGAAGAATTGGTATCGGAAATGATTGGTAGTGAGACGTTAGGAGTCTGAATCATGTAGTGCATGAGTACGTTTTGAAACAGTGAAGACTGGTAAGCATTTATTTTACCAGAAGTTTAACTGGGACAATATATGGTATAAATGATACGTATGTATAATGTCAAATTTTCAAGTAAAAATCCAATGTTTGGGCTTTTTGTGGACTGTATGCTTGAGGCACCTTGGTGGTAGATTTTATTGCTCACATATATTGCTTCTTCATGGTATATTTCGTTATAGGTTATCAAGGTGAGTCACAATCTCAGACAGTACAGATAATAGCACTGATTTCTTTATCAAAACTCTGGAACGTAGAAACAGATTTATGATGTCCAGTAGCAGCATGAACTATCCGGACAAAACAGCGATAACTGTTCTGACAGTAACTGAGGCCGGTAGAACGTGCCATATTTTGAGCTAATAGTAACACATCTCTATTCTGCAGAGGCCTGAGGCAATGGACTGTGCATCTCTCAACCCTGCAAGGACACAGGATAGATTCATAAAAACTGGCAAACCTCAGATTTCTTAAAAAAAAAAAAATACGCTGCAGTGTGCAGTAGCAAAACTTTTGCCAGTATTTTTTATTTTTTTACATTTATTTTTGTTGCCCAGTTTTACATGTAGTAGGTTTTATGGTTTTCATGGTAAAAGATAATGTCAAGATGAAAGAAAGCAGACTTTAAGGTTGCTCTGACAAGTAGGCTATGTTAGCCACACTGGCAGTGGCCACTTTGGTGCAGACACAAAAAGAAACACTTAAATACTTTGTTTTATGATCAAATACCTGCCAATCTATGACATCACCATCAGAATCAACTGATTGTGTGATTACTGCTAATTAGCAAATGCTGCAACTTGCATGATATCTTGCTATTGCTTAACTGTGATGGTTAACATGGTCAACAATGTACCAGTTAAAAATTAGCATGTTAGCATTGTCAATGTAATCTGTCCGCATGCTTAAGTTAGCATCCAGCTCACAATGCTACAATGTGACATCAATTCAACGTCAAGACAAGTATTACTTAGCAGCATTAAAAAAAAAAAAAACATATTTATGCCATTTATGCAGGCTATATCTTACGGCTTGGCATTGTATAAAAAAAGACGATACCAGTGCCTTTACCAGTACTCTTACAATGATACAAATACCAACAAAGTACTTTATTTGATTCCTTTTCTTTCTACTTCATTTCCTACCCATCATGTGAAGGCAGGAAGGTTGCATAAAACGCCCACCATGGACATTTAGTACAGCCACATGCTTTGATGGCATCTCGGCATGCTGAAATGCCAACTCAATCAAATACACTGCACTCAACACAGCAGACTGTATGGTTGTAGCTGCTGGGATAGTGGGCCAGTCCCAGAAAAATCAGTGACTTGCTGCAAGCAAAACCACACACACAGCATTATTTTTGTTTTTTGCTAGATTTGGGTACAAAATGGATCCAATGCAAGTATCATTTCACTGGAGAGGTTCTGATACTACGTGATACTGGGATATTTTGATTAATACCCTAAAGGTATCAATGCCAATATTCAGCCCAACTATATTTATATGTAAATTGTATTCCTATCCCATCATATTAAGACAGTGGTGTTTTACGAGCCATATTCTTCAATTATTCAAGCTGTCTTTGATCACACATGGGGGAAGTATCCTTCAGGGCTTTCTGCCAGGAAGTCAGGTGAAAAGTCAGGTTATGTAGTATAAAGAGCAACAAAGTCCACACATATAGACACTGTAGGACATTGTAGTGGATGAAAGGGTCAAGCACAGAACCTTCACCCAGGAGACTGGAGTTTGAGTTTCATATGACACAGTCTTTGTTAACTGTTTGTGTTAACATCGTATCGCAGCACCCAGGAAGAACGTCCAGCTGACAGCAAGTGACATCCCCATGATGGCACAATCTTCATTTTGGAACAAACCATAATGATGACATCTATGTTATCATTCAGACATTCAAACAACAGTCATTCAACGTGGAATCGCAGTGTTTGCTGGGTAATTGTCACCTGATTGTGGGGTATAGTAGCACCTTTCAACTCACTGCTTTTTGTTTTACAGTCTGTAACTTTACTGTTTTAGTTCACTCTCATAGCTGTCATCAGAGGTTTTTTTTTGTTAGACACAGCAGGTAGTTGTTTTAGATGTTAGTGACTAGTAGGTGAATATACTTTAGTAAAGCGTTAAGCAGCTAAAGGCGTATTTCCCTCAGGAGTTGATATAGACAACAAACATAGTTTAAGTTGAAGTGGAGGAGTGAATTGGACTACAGAGGTAGGTAGACAGACGCATGCCTTCAAATGGATGCTAATGTTGCTCCATGTCTGCTCCATGTTTTTTCTCTAGCGTGTCCCTAATTTTGCAGGAACCCAGAGACACGCAACAAGTAGATATTCAATTATGACATAAATGTAATGCCATATTCATGTGTACAGTGGATGTGTACAGTGGAAACTATTTGCTAACACATTCACCATAAAAACTCCATTAAATGATAAAAAATGTCAGTGTTGCTATTACAGCTTCGTCTGGTGCCCTCCAGAAATGCAACGCAAATGGTAAAATGCAAACATTCACACACTTATACAAATCCAAGTCTCGGCCCAAGGTGATGGATGAGTCCAGGCATCTCAAAGCGAGTCGAGGCGTTCCACAACATTGACAGAGAGAGACAGAGATGGGCACTTTGTGTGTGAGAGAGGGGGCGAGTGACTGCAAGAGAAAGAGAAGAATGATTTTTGGGCGTGCGTGCGAATAAGAGAAAGACAGTGTGCATGCTTGTGTGTGTGTGTGTGTGCGTGTCCGTGCGTGCGTGTGCGTGTGTGTGGTGTTGATGACTGTTGTCCAGCGAAGTAGAGCGGCGGGTGACAGTGATGGAGAGGTTCAAGGGAGGAGGGGAGATGGAGATGAGTGGGGAGAGGAGAGTGGTGAGGAGGACAACTTAGTGCAGTCAGTGGTTGATGACTTGAGGAAAAAAGAGAAGAGGAGAGAGACGTCATCAGACAACAGGGAAAGAGAGCGAGAGAGAGGTCATGACTGGCGATAGAGGGAGAAAGATTCCATTACGAGAGAGAGGGAGTCGGTTGTCTTCTGCGTCCTCGAGGAACGCTTCAGAGCAGAAGCGGAGTCACAAGCTCACAGCCTGGAAAATTTGAGACCGGCTGGAAATAAATTAGATTTCAAAAAGAGAGCGCAGCCCAATGTGTCAACAGACATGGACAACACGTGGGGACACAACAGAAAGGCTATTTTGATCAACTATAATGTCACACTTGTCATTATGTCCATCTATGTCATCGATGCCCAGCTGGCCTAGCAGAGAAATCAAATTTTAGAGTTACACCAAAGTTAAATGAGCAAAGTTATTGTTACAAGGACGAAAAAAATATCTTTTAATGCACTTTTTGAGATAGAACAGGATAAAATTACACAGTCAGTTGGGAGTCCTTGATTACACAGAATATTTTCAGACTGTTACATAGATTTTGAAACGCTTTTTCCAGACAGAGCATTGAGTTTGGAGACTTTTGCAAAAGTCTGGATTCTTCATTTTGAACATTTAGTGCCAGTGGATTCTTTTTTATTTATTCACACATCACTGGGCTGAGCTTTTAACCCTCTCACTTATACTGACAGTGAAATTTGTTCTCACTGAAAGAGGAACAAGGACAGAATAAATAGGGTGCAGTATAATATGCTGCACAGTACAAAGGGCTTTTTTTTTTCTTTTTACACCACTAACTTGTGCCAGTTAGCAGAAAAGAACCAGGAAATTTGAGAGACAATATTTCAAGCCAAGCAAAGAAAGACGATCCATGACTTGTGTATAATTCATTCTACTACCAGGACGGCGCCCCCAGCTGTAATCGACAATTTTTTCCCTCTATAATTTTGACCACATCATGTTTCAGAGGCCTAAGTAGAGATGGAGTTGTTTTGTTAATGAGATTTCACTTTCTAACACAAATCACTGACCACATAACACTTTGACTCTGTATCTGTGATTAGATCTATTTTTCCTTTACAATATTCCAATTAATGCTTGGGTGCAAATTGGGTTGGGAGCTGTAGTAAGCTTAATTATTTTCAGTTTGCCTGCAGCAGGCTTACATTAGAGAGCATAACTAAGAGCTTTATGTTGGTTTGTCTCTTGTTCCTAACAAGAGGTGAGTGCATCTTATGGATTTTTTTCTCTAGCGTGTCCCTAATTTTGCAGGAACCCAGAGACACGCAACCAGTAGATATTCAATTATGACATAAATGTAACGCCATATTCAGTGTCTGAGATCCAGAGATAGCAGAAAGATCTGAATGTTTACATGAACAGTAGTTTTCTGAAGCCCTTTCTTCACTAATACCTACTTACAAGGCTTGGGCGGTATGTAATTTTTCATACCTTCCTAAAATGTCAACCGGATATATGGGATATGACGGTAAAAGTGTGCGGCGCTAACCACAAAAACATGACACACCAGAAAAAAAGGGGGGGAAAAATACGTATTCGTCTACTGGCAAAATCCCACACATACGTGCTTATTTTTGTGGTAAAGGGGTATATAACAATATCCAGATTGTGGCCAATTTTAGGTCCTCCTGTTTTGAGATCAAATCTCACCCACTGCCAAAATCACACCACTGTGACTTCACAATGACAGGTGTAATAGCTGTAAACACACAAAACCCTCCATTTATATTCAACAGGGGCACTTCAACCTCACCAACAGTGGCCTCTAAAGTGATCTGAATAAACACCTCACTGACACATTATTGCAGGGGTCTATTGCATTGGATTGAAACGGACTCTACACTTGATAAACTGATAACTCGGTTTACTCTGTACTACAGAACAAACTCCTGTCCCTGACAGTCCAGGTAAGCACTTTGTTATCAGCACAAAAAGTATCCCCTCCCCTGATGTCAGAACTTCACTGTAATGCAGAAAGATGAACACTTAGCAACCCTCAGCTTTCCTCGGTCTCTCATAAGTTGAGCAATTAACAATGCATTACATGTGTTAGGGTTTTATTTATGACTAACAAGCAGTTAACAAATCATGATTTCCTTCATGACTGAGTATAATGTCGGGTCTCAGTGGAAATTCCACTGAGTTACAGCAACTTGACAGCTGTATTTCATAACGACCCGGCCACGCAAGGCACAATAACACTGATTTAAGTCCCTGTCTGAACCAGCCAACGCACACGCTGCAGCGCCATATCACTTTATCACACCCTGTTTCCATCTCCCACAACAAAACAAGCTGCAGAATAAGCACAATACGAGTTAAGTGGTGCTAAAGTTAAAGAGATGTTGATTTGTTGCCTGGCAGGCACTTTGTGTCAAGGGAAGTAATAATGAATGAAAACAATAGGAATGAGAAGTTTAGGGCAGAGATAGGGAGAGAAACAGAGAGAGACAGTGGATAAATAGGGTTTTTTTAAGTACAGAGAGAGACATGAAACAAATAAAGTTTTTACAGAAGCAACAAGGAAGGAATAAAGTTTTTCTTGAAAGTACAGTGGAGTGCAAACACAAAATAACAATGAAAAAGTACAAAAGCAAAAACACAGACAGCAGAGGAGGAAAGCAGCAAACAGAGAATGCAAATGAGAGGGGAGAGTATCACGGAAATGATTGCCGCTATTACAATTATCATTAGCATGTGTTGTTGGCAATAAGTCGTCTCATTATGGTGGATCCTATCATCATGCTAATTGTGGAGGATGCCGTGTTTTAGCATGCAGGGGGGCTCTCTGTGAAGAGGGGGAGCGTTCACTACAAGAACACTCATGGTGAGCTCGACTAAATGGCTGACAGACACAAACAGACACTCTCCTGCTCATCGTTACAAATCACTTATTTGCAGGTATCTAAAGACTTCACCTGTAGGTCTCTGCAAATAAAGCTCTAAAGCTGCCAGTATGCTCCTTCAGAACTGCCTGCGCGATGGGCGAAAAGCTTCAGAAACTGCCGTACACCCACAGCTTTCCAATGTCAGATTTATGAAAACGACGATCCAACCTTCATAACCACTAGTTTTGTGTCAACTGCCTTTTTTGTAACTGTATTTTTCTCGTATGCCTCTGCCTCGAATCTCCTATTTAATTCTGCCTTAACTCTTGTCTGGCCTTTGTTCCGCGCTATTGACTAACTTCAATTGTTTTATTACCTTATTATTATCATAAAGTGGAGTTGAGGAAGGAGCCAGGGTTTGATTTTTTCTGTATGTTCTGCATTTCAACTGTCACAAGTTTGTTTGGAGCTAGAAGCGACCACATCTGGGCGAGAGTCTGGAGCTGTGGAGAAGCGAGGAGTAGAGCATACGAAGAAGTCGAGGTCACTATTTGCAGACAGCTTGTCACTCAAAGTAGGCTGCACACAATTGATCATGTTTAAGAGTCCAATGACACATCATTTTTGACCTGTTTCATGGGCTGTGCGCAGAGCCTTAAAAAAAAAGCCTGGGTTAACAGAACAAATTGATAACCATCTTCGGTGCCTGTTATCTCTGACTACAGCTTTAGGGTTTGTCAAGCCAGCTAAGGTAAAGAAAGCCTGGCTCTGTTGAACTTGCTTCACATTACACCCCCCTGGTCAGGTCTGCGTGCTGTTAAAGTGAGGATGCATCTTTCTGATGCACAGCTACCGAACATCAGTTGTGATGATGCCGTCACTCTGTCTGTATGGCTTAAAACTGATAGTGTAAAGTGGGAAAGGATCCCTTAAAGTTTGTGAGTTAGCTTATAATAAAGTCAACAAGTTTGGATAGGTCATACCTTCAACATTAACTACTCCCAGAATCCAGATGTCCTCTCGTTAGTTTATCCATTATGCTGCACTTTTGCAGTTGTTTAAAAGTTCAGTATCAGGTGTAAATTCTTCCAGGGTCCACAGGACATAAGAAGACAGAAGAATAAATTTCTTAAAAGTTTACTGTAGCTTGTATTCCTTTTAAAGTGCCATTAAGGAGCAGGTGAACTAACTAGCTTAGTGGTAAACTCAAACTGTAGGCTGCTGATAAAATGTTAGTCAAATATTTCTTTTAAATAGTGTTAGAAGTGCAGAGTTTCCCAATTCATCCACACATTTTGGTCACATCCCCCCCCGACTCTTGAATATTGATTCAAAACCTGCACACACATTGATGCCTACAAAAGGCAAATAAAAGTGAAAAGGTAAATTGTATATTTTCCTCTGTTATAAAAGCATAATAGGTTAACACTCTTGACCTGTAAAGTATCTAAAAGTTTTTGCTAAGTGTGGTGATTTTTTTTTTTTTTTCCAAAAACGCCCTATGCCTGAATCTCAGTCATTTCCTTCTCTTCACACCTGAAAGGCAGCAGGGTTCAGTGAGAGGAAAGGAACTGGCCTAAAGCCTACATCTTACACACATACACACACATCCACATTTAGGCACGATTTATTTGCTGTCCTCTAAGGCAGTATGTAAAAACTGTTTGGAAACTTACTAATTTCAGCATTCTTGTTGGAGGCCTGAAAGTTCAGGAAGTAATTTGCCCGTACTATCTCCCCAAGGGAGTAACAGAGCGTACCTTAAGTGTTGAATTTTCCAGTAGAAGATACAGTAAATGCAAGCAACTCTCACCAAGGGAGCTCTGGATTTTACATCTTGATGAGTCTCAGCTCCTTAGCCTCTGGCTTCGGCTCAAAGTTGTTCGCGGTCATTAATATTAATTGGACAAATGTAGACCAAAGGAATAACACATACAATTTCTTAAATGCAGTGGTATTGAACATAAATTACTGCAACTTAGTAGTAGAATTTTTATCCTCTACATTTTCACTCTTTGCCAAAACCTCAAGAGCAAAAAAATGCAGCAAGTGCGAGACTGGAGACATCTGGAAAGGAGAAGCTCGTCTGAACAAACTACCTGATGTTGCGAGAGGCTCATTCAACTCAACTCATTGAGATCTCTGACATATCTTTTCACTGACTGCTTAGACTGTCTATTTTTACCTGACTAATCATGATGCAATATGTTTAAAGGGATGGTTTGACATTTTGGGGCACCTATTCACTTACTGCTGAGTTAGATGAGATGATTGATACCACTCTTATGCCTGTACGATAAAAATGTTGCTGGCGCCAGCAGCCGGTTAGCTTAGCTTAACACAAGTACTAGAAACAGAATAAGTAGCCTAGCTCTGTCCAAAGGCAAAAAAATCTGCTCACCAGCTCTTCTGATCACTACAGTAATAATAAAAAGCTTCTTCTCAAAAACAGCTGCTAATCAACATGTTATACTTTGTTTTTTTAATCCGTACAAAAAGTGAGCTGTAATAATGACACTGTGGGTTTTTAAGTGCCTGAAAGATGACTCAAAATGGCCAGAAAAGCTGGCACAAGCCACTTTCCATTATATTATAGGGCTGGCACTCAATGAGTTAAATATGCTTAACTTTGGGCCTTCATAAAACCCCCCGTATAGTTGTTATGAATGCTGAAAGGCTGTCAGCATGTTTATTTGTTCTGTAAAGGTGCGATATTTTCTGTTTTGGAGCCAGCCTCAAGTGGCCACTCAAGGAACTGCAGTTTTTGGGCACTTCTGCACTGGCTTCATTTTTCAGCCTCAGAGGTGGCCGCTTAAATATAAGACATTTTGTGACATTTTTCTTCATTTAAAGACCTTAAAATTTTTGCTTACTCATGATTCTGATCACATGTTCAGATATAAAACTATGGTATCGACATTAATACTGCTCAGGACTTTATCGAACATCCAACTGAATAAAGTTAAAGCAAAACACTTCAAATTGGTAAAATATTCACAGTTAAAATGGGAGCTTGGAATACATCAACACCAACAGAGCCTGCAGAGATGAACATATTCAGTGTAGCAACTTTCCATCCAAACTTTGTTCAAATCTCAGCGACTATAATGGCCTCAAAGTTCAAGAATTGACTGTCTGAGCATTGTGGAGAGCTCTTCGTCGAACGACAAGACTGACAGTATGGGGGACAGCTACAGAGCTGCAGCGCCTCTTTGCCTCTGTAGCATTTTTACCTCCTTCACCAGGCCTATCAATCTTCTCTGCCTAAAGTTTTGACTCTCGAACAGCCTGTCTGGTGAGAGCGATCAATCAAGCTAACGACGCCTTGAATTGTTGTTCAAGAAGGGACATCTAAATCTCAGTTCCAGACAGGAAAAGTTAAGACTTAAGAATTCTCACTAAAATTTGCATCAGTACTAATTTAAGACCTTCAATTCATGCCATGTGACATATAAGTGACATTCTTTATGCTGCCCTGTCATACACAAAAAGAGTTTTTATGTGTTCTGCACAAATTTTTGATTGAAATGATTCTTGAGATAAGTTAAAATGTTAAACAACAGATGTTTAAATATATTGGGAGCACACTCGCATGATTAATCACAATATCAAACTGTTTCAGGGAATAAATTATTGCTTGTAAATGTATTATCGTCATATAACATCAGTAAAACTATGCAATCACAGTGACCCAGAGGGATAATAAATAAACAGCCTGCTCATTTCCTATAAGATATGCTGACATAACGCTTGACGATTGTTGCAGATACTCTGAAGAGGTCAATCAGTAAGATCACAGTAGTAAGCCAGATGCCACTATGGGGCCTCATTACAGAAACTTCCTACGTCTGAAATCCTATCTTATCTCAGTTTATGATGACATTTAGGAGTTTTGGTATAATAGGAACACGTTCCCTGACTGCATTGAGGAAAAAAAAATTCCATCTTACCATAGGAAAGAACTTTAGATGTTAAAGAACCATCTGAAATTACGGATTTCCCATGTCAGAGATCCTAAATAAGGTTAGAATAAACCCTGTCTTCAAATGTTTTTTTAAAAATGCCAAATTGGCAGCAGTACTGTTCTGTATTTCAATGACTCTAACGATGGGGAGCAACATGAGCACTGAAACACGCTGACTGAAAGACGACTGAATCTGTATGATGACGTTTTTAATGTCTCCTCCATGTATTAACTGGTATCGACTGTCAAGAGAATGAATTTTGAGTCAGTCGTGTGCATTCTTATCAAAAACATAGGCATTACAGTACAACTGAAGAATCAAATTTACAGTCATAGTCAGTATTATAAAAGGAATATAAAATAATAAGTCAGAGATGGGATAGGACACAACCATGAGTTTAGGAATTGTTTCAGGCAGGTTTTTTTTCTATATTCCTAGGACAAGCCCTTAGGAATTTGAAGTTTCTCTGTAATGAGACCCCTGTGTTTTTTATTGTAATATACTGGATGCACCCGTGGCTTGTTAACTCCTACTGTAAAGACAAACTGTATTCCTTTGACCACCTCATGTTTTGGAACCACTGGTGTGGACAGTGGTCTTGAACCATGTGATTTGAAGGTTTACACCAGTTGACCGCACTGATTGGCTCACTTTCAAGCAGAGAGAAGAAAATATGTATTGGAATTAGATGTCTCAATTACCTTAATCTTCACACTCTTCCAATCTTGACTTACTGACCCTAAATGTTGGCAGCTTCCTGCTGTTTTGTTTAGCAGCAATTTTACACCATCAAGAAAAATTTCACGGTTACAGGAAAGTGTCTTTGGCAACGGCTGTGACCATGTACCACCTGTTACATGAATCTAATATTGAAAAACTTCACAGTTTGGGTTCAGATGTTATCAGTAGGGGAGAGAAGTTGGAACGTATTAGTATATGCGCCAGGTGTTAGAAATGTACAGAAATGTGGGCAGGTGCTACATTACAGAGATACGAGTGCTTGTGTGTTTGTATGCATGTTGTATGGTTACATATTAATGTACAGTTTGTGTGTGAGTGGGCAGTTGGCATGTCTCCCTCCATTAGAGTTAAAACAACAATAAACAAAAACTCAGCAACATGCCTCCATGCCCCACGTTAGACAAGAGTCCTGTAGTGCAATTATACCTCTGATTACAACCACCAAGGTCATGCTGATGAGAGCACCGTCTCTGTAATCTGACGCACTGTGTAGCACATTCAGAAATTAACACAGACACATAGGCACGCAAAACCCAATGATAAACATGCAGAGATGCTTTGTGTGCTCTGAGAGTGCACTAGTGAATGCATATGCATAAATGGAAAAAAAAACACACACACACAACAGAGATCACTGGCCTGTAGGGGGGGGGGGGGGAATTATCTACAGCGAGCGGTGGCCAGCGGCTGATGTTGCAGTAATTAGTACACACACACACATAATAACTTGAGACAAATGGGAGTGTGTGTTTGTTTGTGTGTGCAGTACGTGTGTGTGAATGTATTTCTATTGTGTACACGCATATGATTATGCCTGTGTGTTTGTGTGTCCAGAGACCCCTCAATACTTTACAAACTCAAAATGACACCTCCCTGAAGTCCGTCAAAGGCCTTCACACTTTTCACTTTGTGTATGCATATATGTATGTGTGTAGCTGGTGGAGAAATACTTGCTGTGTGTGACAAAAATTACATTTCAAAGGCCCAGGGGTGAGGCGCATGCTACCAAGATGCTCTCATATCACAACACTAGCCTAATGAAAGCCAGGCAGTAATTGTGGGACTAAAGCCCCCTGCCCCCCTCCCTCTATACCTCATTTTCTTCTCCAGTCTCACTGTAATCAAGCAAATCTCAGGTGGCAGTAGACGGGTGGGCGCCTGTAAATATGGCACCTCTTCTAATTAAGTCTTCAGGTTCCCTGACTTTATTGTGCTGCTCGGACTGCGCAGTGCCAGCAGTAATCATTAAAGCCAAGCCCTCTTCTATGGATGTGTTTCATTCCCTGATTTAATTACCTTTATTAATGAGAGGAAAGATGTGGAAAAACTCTGAAGGAGAGTGGTGCCGCTTACTTATTTGTTTTTAGTTCACAGCTCTAGCGATATTGCATTCTGCTTTTGGTAGCATATTAGTGGATATGATAATAATGAATTATGAGATATTTCCAAAAGATAAACCATTATGCAGACACTTATTTAGAACTGGGGACCTTCTACAACACAATAAGAGCAGGGGAATAGACCATTAGCTGCTGGTGTTGGGAGGGAAGTGCTGGTGTTGCTGTAGTGAGGTCTTTCACGATCAATTACTTTTATTCCCTTTGAGAAAGAAAAAGCACAACAATGACAACAAACAAGACAACAATACCTGCAGAAGAACAGATAAGCTGAAACTGTGGACGATGTTTGAACAGGGTGCATGAAAGGAGCAGAGAGTCTTGCTGGGACACGCAGAGTGTGGGTTTGTGTTTGAAGGAGCCTCGCAGCTTGGAATTTCTTCGTTGCCTTCCTCCTCGCAAAACAAACAGGACCACACAGCTCACATCCAAGAAGGTATCAAACTCTTTTAGGGTTTAGACCTCTGTGGGTCATCTTTTTTTAATGCCACTCCAACTCCTAACAATTTCCAGGAAGAAGAACAGTGAAGCCAGTAACAGAGAAAAGACAGAGGCAACACGTGTGACCCTCGCACTCTGCTCTTCAATCAAACATCGGGAGCAAACGCTTGGAGGAAGCAGCCTGTCAAATCCTGTTAATTATTCCCCTCATCTCTACTTCTCCTTTTCTGCTGGCAGACTGACAACAGGCCAGACCAGGAGGAAACATATGTTCTGAAAAACCATAAGAGCGTGCAGCAGGGCTGGGCGATGAATCGGATTATAATTCGATTACGATTTTGGCTTCCCTGGATTCTCAAAACAAGGTTAATCAAGATAAAATGATTATGTGCAGCATGATGAGTCTAACAATGTTGCTCCCATTTTGTCTTTTTTTTATTTTGTAAATCAAGCGCACCCTTTCCTCGTGCTCCAAAGTCCAAACAAAAGTTTCAGCACGGGTTTAAAACAGAGCCACAGCACACTGCCTCTCTGGCTGTTTTGAAACGTCTCATTTTGGTTCCAGACAGCGAGAGAGAGAGCGCGAGTGACAGCGAGCATGAGCAGGGAGAGCAGACGTGTATGTGCCGGTGATGGTGGCAGTGATGCTGCAGCAGGACGAGCAGAGAGTATGATGTGAAACGCGGCTGTTAGACGTGTCAACAGTTGAGGCTGTTTGTCAGAGAATAAATGCTACAACTCTGAAAGACTCGAGACACGTTCCCATGTCTAGCTCGTTAGCTGCGGATTTAAGTGACAGAAGTTAGCCCCGAAGTTAGCAAGCTAAGTTAGGTTCCCACTGGAAACTGACCAGGCTCCCTTAAGGTGGACCCGCTTGTCTCATTGTGGTGACACTCACAGCTGTTTCTAAACAGATAATGTAATTTTAATGGGATTTATACTGCTGATAAGTTCAAACAGCACGCACATCCAAAAGTAGTGAAGACTAGGTGCTGGACAAAGCGAAAACAGATGCAATAGCCCTTTTTCAGACATGAAGTAGGGCCCGAAACGTCACACATGTGGAGGTAATTTAATAAACGTTCATTGGGGCACTCTCTTGTGTGTGGACTTTATTTGTTTTTTGGAATTTATACTGCTGATACCACTACGACTCAAAACCAAAGCAGAACTGTAACGCATTCACTGTGAGACTCACGCAATTGACACTTTTCACACGCTCTCACACCATACATCCATTTTCTTATGCCATGTATTAAACTGATACCCTCACGGGCAAAAAAAGGGATGTAAGGGAAATTCATTTATGTAAAAATGTTCCTATGACCATATACAATTTGAATTCACTGTATATAACTGTGGAGGGAAAGTCAGCTCAACTTATATTGTGAAACACTGAAAATGTCCTAATTTTTAAACTCTCATTAATTAAACTAATAAGTGTCTTGCTCTAAAGAATTGTTGAAATTTTCATTGTAGTCTTGTTAAGGATGACCCTAACTATAGTAATGTAATATTTAATTCTACTTTGCCGTGCAGTTGTTAAGGAAATTAAAAGGGAAAGTCAGCCCTAAATTATTAATAATTTCCTCATATTTGAATTCTCATTTTAAAAAATCCAAATGATTTCCTGAAAATCCTCGTCATGAAAAATCTTAATAGGTTTGCTGAAATTTTCAATAGTGTCCTCTTCAGAATGACCCAAATATCGCCATGTCGATTTTCTGACGTTATTCTACTCTACAGGTTGTTTTTTTGTTTGTTTGTTTGTTTTTAAAAAAAATTAGAGGGAAATCACCATAAAATGTTTTCCTTCAGAGGTTTTCTTTTCAGTTCAGTCTTGCTCTGTATGATTCTGACTATGACCATGTAAAATCTGAAGTCATCCTTCTGTTTCACTCCAAACTGAACTGAAAAGTCAACAGCCCAGGATTTTGGATTTGATACATTATTTTGGTTGACAGTTCAGTGTGGTCTTGTCCAAACAGCTCTCGCTGATTAAACTGTGATTGTAATTCCCCCCAAATTCCTGAGAGCAGGAGTATACGAGTGATTGATAAAGCAATGTAAACTTTTAGGAAGACAGACACATATTGTTTTCTGTTGAGTTGTAGGACCAAACAAACACTAATATGCTGAATGTTTCACTTGTGATTTGACCCCTGGCAAGAATGGGATACTTTTGTACTGCCAACACGTTCCATCACACCTTGGACATTCATGAAACACAGATGGCACTAAACTCAGGTTAAAGGAATAGTTCAACATTTTTGGGATTACACTGATTTTTTTTCTTGCCAAGTAAGATGAGGTTCACGAGTCGTGATGTGTTAACATTTTCAGAAATGGCAGGGACCACAAAGGTTCATTTTTTGGCAAATGTTAAGTTAATATATTACAATTTTAGTCATACAGAGCATTTCTTCTGAATTATATAATATGTCAAAGCAAAATGCTGATATTCTCAACAGCCTCATCTTTTTCCTCTGTGTTTATGCCGTTGCATTTCCCGCAATCCATTACCCGCTCACTAGCTTGCTTAATTTGTTAGCCTCAGTGGCTTCTAGGTGGCAACAATCAGCATTGTCCAGCAGCTGTTTATTCGAATTAACCATTTGAACCCCAAGCATACGGTGTACAAGATTTCCTATGTTGTAACCACAAGCTCAAAAGTTCCATTTGAAGGCAGCAATAAACAATCTGGCAAAAGCATGTGTCTGCACTTTATACACTGAGAGGCTGATTAGTAAATGAGGGGCAGCTGTGCTGGAAAGTGGCTGATAACAAGGGCATTAAAACAGGATCAACAAGGGTGACAAGACTGAGAACATAAAGTGCGCACACACACAATCCAGATGTGTAGTGGTCTCACTATTTTACACTTTCAGTGACGGTGGGACATTTGCGTGTCCCCCTGCATTCTATGTGGAATTTCGAACTTTCTCTATCAGTGAAAAGACTGGGAGCTTTCACTGTGATGTGGTACTGGGATACAAACTGTGACATATCTCTTTTTTGGATTGCTGCTGCCTGACAGCAGGTTGAATTAGCATGATAACTGATAAATGTTTGCTGTTGTCTGCTGATACCGGCTGCACATTTAAGAATTTTTCAGCATTTTTTACTTCATGACTGGTTTGGATGTCTAATACTTCAATTCTGATGATTGAAAAAGCATGTTAAAGTAATTTTAAAATAAAAGCAGCCAGAAAACCTGATTTTGTTGGATGCCTGTACTGCTGAACATGTACAATGTTGCTGTGAGCTTTGACCGAGAAAAAAATGATTTTGGTATTGTTTGGTATAAGTTTTTATGTTTTTCTTAAATCACGATTAATTGATTAATTGATTGTTCATGTAAAGAATAATCAATTAGCTACATACAAAGTATAATAAATGTAAATAAATATAAGAAATGCCCACTTTTTTAAGCATTCTCTATTTTACTGGAATAGAGAAAAATAAATATAAAAATATAGCTGCCTGTATCAGCCAGAGTACAATATAATCACCATGTGTGTTGCGGTATCAGTACAATGTTCTGCAGTAGATAAAAAAGTAATGGGTTGAGGCCACCTGATGGATGACCTTCCTTTAAAGTGAACAATAATTGCACTTGTTTCATGCATGTATGACCTAAAATCAAAACCTATGGGGACTGAAGAGGAGCAAAGAGGCAAAGGAGGAAGAAGACAGCCAACTGCATTTTCTTAAGCCAGCGGTCTCTTGTCATTATATGTCGCCCTGAGGGACTGGAAAGACGTGTGACAGAGACTAAAAGAGTATGGCTGTTTTCCCCAGAGAGCTGAAAGACAGACTCAGCATGAAATACATCATGTAAGACATCTGTGCAAACACATAAGACACACCAGCCTGAAAAAATCAGACAGTGTGTCTTTTTACTTCTGTTTCTGTTCTGCACACAGCTGTGCATATTTTTGCGCATTTGCATATGTGTAAATGAGCACATGTGAGTGTATGCTTGTGCGTGCATGTCAGTATGTTTGCATGTATATGCAGCCGTTGTGTGAATATGATAACTATTTGAAACCACAGCACACTTTACAAGCAGAAAACCACCGTATTCCCATGTCAGATCTGTACAGAGACCAGAATCAGGCCAAACCCGAGATAAACTGATGGCTTATTAATGCACAGGGACCTGGTATGTACCCGACACACTCAGATTGTGCATTTAGCTTTTTGCCCCATTACGGGCAATATTAAGCCGTAGGGTGCAGGGCCCATTTCCAAAGAGCCGGCCTGTAATGAGAGATCAGAGGCAAAGTTTTATCATAGGCAATAAAACATGAGAACTGCGTGTCTGTTAATAAGCCCCCGAGAGGATTGGAGAGGGGGGTGAAAGGCGTGGGATCCTCGCATCAAAGACATGTCGGAGAGGAGAGGAGAGGAGAGGAGAGGAGAGGAGAGGAGAGGAGCAACGGACAAAAGGACGTGGAATGAACTGAAGCCGGATACAAGGAGAAAAATCACAAAAAAGATATTATTAAAAAGAATCTATTTCCCTCGCTCCTCCGTTACTGTGTTTTATTCTTTTAATAAGCTTCTCTTTTCTCTTCTAGCCGTATAGTGGTCAGCTTAATACTGTATATGTGCTGCCTCTATTTCCATTTTTGCCTTATTGTTATTCTTGTCTTCTATAGTATAAAACAATACAAACACTTAAGATGCAATTCAACAACACCACTATGCCCACATAAATTACCAGACTACACCTTTTAACACAACGTGAACAAAAGCTATTATTATTGTGTGTATTGTGTATTGTGTTTGACGGACTGTAAAATGTTGTAACGGTGAAATGATATTTTTATAATTTCACAATATTTAATATATATTTTACCAAAGCAAAAACTGCGACTCATATCAGGACAAACTGTGGGTCGCATAACTCTTAATTGCCTCCCTCCATTGGTTGCCAGTTACCTTTAAGAACTATTTTAAGTTTCTTTTAATGGCATTTAAGGCTCAACATGGTTTGGCCTCCAAAGCTTTTGACTATGTGCTCCAGGACCTGAGATCCTTAAGCCTGCTGTTGCTGGTCGCCCTAGGCGATACCTGGCGTTAATTAGGCTACACGATTCTAATTTGGAAGCGAGTTTCGGATCCCAACCCTACTAGCCAGGCAGATTTGATAACTGCGGTCACGCCAGCTGCGCTTCAGAAAAGCTCAGTCGCGCTATCTACACTTTAAAATTGAGTGCGCGTCTACACTGCGTAGTACGGTATAGCGTGGCGGCGGCTTCGTGGTGCATTCAGGTACATCTCGAAAACTCGGTAATCTATATCGAAGTGTTCTTTGTTGTTGTTATTGTTGTTGTTGTTGTTGTTGTTTTTGTTGTTGTTGTTGTTGTTGTTATTGTAAAAAGTAAAGTAGCAACATGACAATGTAAAATACCCCAAATTAAAGTCTTCATTCAAATTGCTAATTCATATAGAGTCAATAAGTATAAGCTGTAAAATGTAGGCCCATTATGGTATCAAAAGTAAAAGTACTCATCGTGCATAAAAATGACTCTTGTTAGGATTATTATCTACATATTAGCTATATTATTAGTAGAGATGTATTAACATTATGTAAGCAGCTTTTTTTTTGTTGCAGCTGGTTTAAGGAGACTTCATTTAATTTGACATTTGGTTGATAAACTATAACATAAATAGCACTGTGTGTAATTAACTCAAAGATTTTGCATACTTGATCTGCTAAGTAACAAGGCTACCCCCCATGTAGACAGTGACTCATCTGTTATTTCAAACACATCCGTGGCTGTATTTTCCCCGTATCAAATACTACATGTACAACATAGGTCCACAAATAGATGCAGTGCCAATTATGTGAGTGGAAGTCCAGTATAAAGTCCTTTTTCATGTCTCTACAGGGAGGTCAGAAATGTAAACATGACTGTGGAGCAGCTGCACTTGATGTGACAGGAGCCTTTCCAATTTATTTTGATTGGCCGTGCTTTATGCAAGCTTCGGGTATATTTCCCATGGGCAACTATGCATTCTCCCTAAGACTGGGAAATTCCGAAATGTGTGACACCCACAAGCAGAAACTAGAGATGAATACGAAAGTATCATAAAAGCGAACATGTCTATTATGTTTCAGTCACTGTGTGTTTTTGAGGGCCAAGACTGATATCTTTGTTTCTGGCTGCTGATGTCAATTTAATCATCGGATTTTAAGAACAATGAGGCTTCAAAGCAATCAAAACTTACTAAGTAATCAATAGGCCATGTAAACCATTTAATAAAGTTGACTCCATGAATGCAGTATATATAATGACGTGAAGGAATCTCCACAGCAGCCAGATAAATCTAGCCGACTCTAACCAGAGTGAAAATGATTCCTTTTGCAACAGCTGTTAGATTTTCAGTGCTTGTTTTAAAATGGAGAGCAATTAGCCTGGTGAGCACTTAATGCAAGATCTTACAAATTCTCCAGCTAAAGCTCATTCAGACATTTACGTGGGGTAATGACTCAGACTGCTTTGATAATTGACTTAAGCCCTCGCGATATACGTTGCGTGGCGGTGTGGACCTCAGTGTGATCCTCATCTGCTGTCTCAACGCTACCTCGCCGTGTTGGGCATTACTGGTTTTATTGGATGGCATCGACACAAAAAAGGAAAAACCTTCTCATCAGTACAGACCATACATAGACGTGAACATATAATTAACTGCCAGTAAAATCTGGTTTCCATGACAACCCTGATCATCTTTAAGTTTAACACATTTCCATGGTTTATGATTTCTTACCAGCGACTTTAATCAAATACCAGACTGAAGATATAGAGTAGATATTAGATGTATAAATAGTTCTGTGCATTCCCGGTCAAATATTAAGTATTCACTTTCCAAAAGGGAGCTTGCAGATTCAGAACAAAAAAAATCCTCATAATAATCTTATGAGAGAAGACTTGACACTGAAGGTCCAGGATAGCCACATGATTTAAGAAAGCACTCTGCTACCAGAAGACGACATAAATCCAAACTAATGCCCTGACATTTTCACTGAAATTGACATGAGAGTACTAAATGCATGCTTTCTAGAATAAACATAACTGCAGCTATGTTATGTAGGATTTTCTTGAAAACAATATATAGACTCACTCAGAAGTAAGGGAAACGAAATCCTGGCATTGAAAGAAAGGTGTGTTGAATTTAATGTCACGTACAGGAGCTGGTCAGTGCAAATGTTTACTTTTTAAAAAAATTAATGAGACGTGCAGAATGAAGTCATTTTTAAGTCAGAAGCTTTTGACTCACATAATATGTTCAAGGACAGTGGGAAATTTGAAAATCTAACAGTAAATTCTTTTTTTACAGTTTCTGGCCATGATATATTATGTGATTTTGGTGATTTTTTAAGGAAAAAATGTCTTTCAAACCCACCAACACAATTTGGAGTTGAGACAGTATTTAAAATAAATATAAAATACAACTATCTGAAGCTGTATGTGCCTCCTCAAAGTCAAAATAGCAAACATAAGTCGCACCTGAGTGCTCAAAAAATTATTTGAAATGCAATTTGCCCTTTATAAAAACAAAAAACAAACAATAACTTTTTTTTTCTTATTATTATCTTTACTCAACACATTTGTGGGTGTGTAGCCCCACAGGGCTCAGGTAAGGTCAGGTCTTTATAAAAAGGTTGCATCAGGTGCCGATCCATAAGCAGCAGGCATCCAAGAGACACAGTGCCGAAATAAATACTCAAACTCCAAACCAGAGTGGATCTGTGGTGGGCTTTTACTTTCACATTCATTAAGAAGCGTGTTTGGTAACCGTAACAGACAATCCTGCATATTACAGCTTTAAAAAAAGCAACCACACTTATACTGATGGATTATACATAATCCATGCTATGGGTGTCAATTGCACATACAAAGTCATGGACTTCTTTGGTAACAAGTTTTTTTAACTAAATTGTACTTAATAAACATAGTTGCGTTTCAGGAGGTTTGAATACTGTGATGGGACAAGCATCCATCCTGGATTAGCTACATTTTTAATACTTTATTTTGCAATAGTTGACAGTGTTGGTATCTATTATGGGAGGGTCGATGTCACAAGTAGTCTCCACTAGCCTCCATACTGATAACAGAATAGCAGTGGAGGAGGATGGCTCCCAAAAGAAACCTGGATATTTAGTCCATTTTAGATACCAGAATGTGCGCTGTTAACAAAAAAAAGGCAATGAATCAGCCAAGAAGTTATGATCTCTTGCTTTTCTACTTGCACTTCGAGTCAGTGGGAATTTGAAATTCATTAACAGGACTGACTTCTCTGCCCACGTCGAGCTGGAAGGCAAACTCTGTGTTCTTCTCACTCCCTATCCTGTGTGTCCTTAATGAAGCAGGATTGATAGCACGCCAGCGGAAACACGGCTCACCTCATCAGCGACCAGCCAGGGGAGGGTCGCTCTCCAATAAATAGTGCAGTAAACACACAATTAAGGGCCCACATATCACCGTTCCGTTATTACATCCTTCCAATTAAGCATCAGGGGCAACCTCCTCATTTATATCGCTTTACATCTGTAATCAGTAATTTAGTAATGATGTGCTGAGTCTCCACCACAGACTCAATAACCAGTGAGAGGGTGAAAGTGGGCGGAGGCGATGGCGGAGTGTCTGTCTACATGTGCTGTAAAATTTGTAGGGTGAAGAGTTTAGGCCGTTGCTATGATGAGCCAGGTTTCTAGAAAAAAAACTGTGTTAATGGAAAAATTGCATAAGATAACATGCATTTTTTTGTTCTAATTATGTAAAGCCTTTCTATTAAACAGCCATGAGTTAACAATACATTTAACTGATGTTCTGCTATATAGGCCAACAAAAGCCAGCAGAGACAGTCTGCTAATCTGCTTTAATATTGATAATGTTTCAAGCTCTAGGCCAATTTTCATCAAGCCAAACTCAAGAGCCCTTGGGCTGACGGCAGTGTCAAAATGAAAGGTGCGCAAGAGCGAGCGCATTCATGAACTGTTTTTAGCACCATGTGTCGAACAAAGAGATGTGCATAATCACTAAAAACAAACCTTTATTGACACCTGAAGTTTCCATCCATGGACATGCCAAACACCGGCTGCTCTCAGTGCTCCTTGTGGCTTCTGAATGCTAATGTTTGACTGCCATCTAGTGTAAGAGATCTGCAAGGGCTGATGCTCAAACAGAGAATCAAACATGCCGTTTTCTTAGAGTAACACCAACGCTTTGAGATGAAGACATAAAATTGGTTCTTTGAGCACATCAGTCATTATAGTACCTTTTGAGTGATTTTTACAATAGCCTTCATTTTAGTAAAGTGAGTCATCCTTGTAAAGGACAGCTCTGATGGACCAGAATTGATATTCCATTCTGATACTGATACATATCCTTACTGTCTCGATCCATTCATGGCCATCATGTATTCCCAAGGGCATGATGGGAAATTCTAGGTAACTAATGTCAGAGGTGGGAGCAAGTCGTTGTTTTGCAAGTACCGAGTCAGATCCTAAGTCAAGACTAACAAGTCCAAAGTCAAGTTCCAAGTGTCAAACTTTGAGTTTCATGTCCTTTACAAGTCATAATGCACTCTTCAACAAATGTATTCCCAATATGAAGTGTGCAAAAATCATGAACGCTTCTTAAAATTTGCATTTATTGCAGGGATGCACGATAATATCAACATGTCATCTATATCTGTGAATTTAAAATGAAATATTGGAATCAGCCAACATGCTGATTTCTGCCAGTACCGCAAACCAACTTTTTTTTAATTATTACTAATAATGTGAAAATGTACAAAACATCAACCCAAAGCTGAAGTATTTTTCTTATTTTGCAAAATAAATGAATATAACATTATTATAACATTATAACAATATAACAATATAACAGTATGCATAATATGATGTTAATTCCACTACAGAAGAGACTTGATGATCGTTGAAATTAGGTGGGGGGGAAAGTGGATGTATCGATATCGATTTCAGTCATCATCATCAGCCAAATAAGTTGTTTTTATATCAGCATATCATATATCGGCAAAAGATTCAATATCATGCATCACTGATTTATTCGTTAGAAGTTTTTTTTAAAAGTTCCTTAGCTGCTGAGCTAACATTAGCTAAGCATTAGATCACTAACCATGTTAATATTAGCTTTGACTTACTGTTTTTTTCTGAAAGTTCAAATGTTGAACAAAGCTGAAACTGTCTAATTGTCTAATTTTAGACAAGCACATTTTGCATACTGCAGTTCATCTTTTGTTGACCGCTGCATATTTTGTGTACGTAAACCAAATTATCTCTGGTATCATTATTTCCAACTGCGCTAAGTAAAACCATGTTAGTTCCTTATGTTTCTCTCCTGCAGCTTGACTGGATGCGGTTGGGTTGGTTCAAACAACGTGAATCTGGGAAATTAGGTGTCGACTTGCTGGGAATAAATAGCATTAATATTTCTTATTCAGGAAATGGAGGAAAAAACATACTCATTCATCTTTGGGCTTAGGGGAAGGTAAAAAGTATTCTCAAGTCTGAAGGCTGAAGACCAAGTGAAGACATGAGTTACTGGTGTTTCAGTCCAAGTTAAGTTGCAAGTCTTTGTTAATTTAATCAAGTTGAGTCTTAGGTCATTAAATTTGGAGTCCTTACCTATGACTAATGCACCCTATCATAGTGCTAGAATCATCCAAGAGGGACCTGAAAAACTTTTAGATAACAGTATGCTCTGCCACTGCAATCCCCGGACCCCAACCCTCTTGAGTACCTTTGGGATCAACTACACAGCAGCATTCAAAGAATCACCCACCCATACACCTTAAGCAACTGCACTAATGAATGCATGATCAGCTTCAACACCGGGACAGTACAATTTCCCCAAGTTTTCACTAACGCTGACGGCATTTAATAGTTGGAGGTTTCAAAGTTTTTGTAAGAAGGCAGGAGGAGTTTATTATTCTCCATAGAGATTTGAATTTTCCTCCCTAAGTGATATCATGGGCCATGAATATGACTTATGGAAAATAATGCCACTCCATACTGGCCCCTTTGGGCGCAATGTGCAAAGTTTGAGACGGATATTTAGTTTGTCCTCTACCTTACTCTCACCAAATTGCTGTAATGTTTTTACTGCCTCTGTTAGCTCCATTCATCATGTACAGTAGCTGCTGTATCGCTGTCAGTATTATTGACTGTAAAATCATGATTCAGTGGATCTACCTTTGTAGATATGGGCAAATAATAAAGGTACCATTGTTTCCCTGTTTGTACTAAAAGTATTTTACCATTTTCATTAGTTTTTCATCTTATAGTTACGAAAAAACAATCAACTTTTGATCGATTGCTTTGTAATGCTGTCAGCTCGTCTTTGGTTTTGTTTATCAATTGTTATTCTTTAGTTCCTGGAAGATAAAATAAATAAACATCAGCTAAAAAGTTCCTCAAAGAGGCTTAATATACTCTGTATTTCTGTTCCGTATTTCACTTTCACCTCCCTACCTTCATTTAAATCATAAAAACATCTGCTCCTATTAAGTTACAATGCTTTCATTTTTAAGCACTCCTTAAATGTTGACAAAATTTGAAAAAAAGTGGATCTCTTCATTTCACAAAGCAACATGCATTTGTAATCTGTAATATGATTATATTTTTTTAAATAAGGGAGATCAGTGGCCATCTGTTTCTTTTTGCTGGAGTACATGAGTTAAGATCTCCTTTTTCAAAGAAGACCCTGGGGGCATTTTCACAGTATGCCTGCTGAGAAATACAAGTGTTTTACCACAACAAAACATAATTTAATAGGCTAATTTTGTCATCACACATCCACTGTGTAGCAGACAGGGCTCAGGGGAATACAACCGCACATAATGTCTGACTGTCATCAGGTACATGGATGAATAATTTGAAAAATGAAGAACATCAGTAAAGTGCCAGAATGAGAGCCCCAGTTAACAATTAACTAAGAAGATGAAAATCACTGAGATGTATATGAAATCATGAATAACACATGAAGGCCATCCCTGTCAGATTACATGTCTCCAATCTTGTTAATTATGAGTCCATGATAAAAAAAAAGAAGCTACCTTGTTAATATTGTAAAACCAAGTAGTTCTTTTTGCTTTGGTGAATGTGTCAGATGTAATTGGCCTGATTTGTTATTTATTTTGCCCTATATTTAAATCATCCCTACGCAGCTTAGCAGCATTATTGAGGGACCTCGATGGGATAGAAGTGACCCTTCAGGTGCTGCTTGACACAGATGCAGGTTTGTAGATAAACAACATCTGGTAGACGTACAGCAGATTGGGTAGAAGAGGACTGAGTATGTAAGTTGTGAGTTGTTGTTATTCTGAATGGGTTGCTCATTTTACAGCCATCATCCCAAGAAAGTTGTTTTTTAAAAAATGATGTATGATTTACTTCTCTGAAGTGGAGGAGTGGGATGTTGTGTTGTCATGAATGCCAATCTCTTTGAGGTGAGAGCGCTGGTCATCTGTGAGAATGAAAAGTTTTTCTGTTTGTGATGTTTGTACAAAGGGATAGTTTCTTCAGAGTTCTCACAGATCAAAGACTTATCACCAAATATAATCGTAATTCACCATAATTTATTGTAAACACCTTACAAACATTAATGGGTCAATGGATTTGGATCAGTATCATCAAAATGTATCAATTTACTTCCATAGACGTCTGCTCTGATATTTGATTAAAGTAGAAAGTCAAAAATAACCATAATGCAACGTGAAAGACTTTCCTCAATAATTCATCCAGACTAAAGAGATGAGGATACTGCTGAGAATAAGGAGCCTAACTTCAGTCCACTGTGATTTCTACAATGGTCGACAACCGCTAACGTGCCTCAACTGCCTAAAACATTTCCATCAGAGACAATGCCAATTCGTAAAACACATAAGAAATATCCGAAACAAATACATAAACGATAACATGCCATGAATGAAAAACCAACTCGCAGAAAGTCAAAAACAAATACATCAACAGCAAACATGCTGCAAATACAAAAATGATGCACAGTGAATAACACACAAATCCAAAAACACTAATGCACCAGAAAAACACTAGGAGGAGCACAAAGTGAGCAGCTTGATTTTCAACCCAAAAGAGAGACCAGAAAAGGTGTTTTTTTTTTTATAATATTGCAATATTTCCTAAAGGGCATGTTTTGGTTCACTGCAGTGTGTTTTCCCTTGTTAGACAATGTAATTTTCCCATGTCAGAAACAAATTAAACTTAATGGAAACCAGAGTTAATGATTCAGTTGTGTTGCATTTGTTACTACATTGGATGCACAGTATTGTGCGTATACATACACACTTTGTTGTGTTGCCCAGAACCTGTCAGAAGATAGACCCTAACACGTGTCTAAAATCAAGAGCAAGACAAGAAAACTGTAGATGCACACCAGTGAGAAACATTACTGTGGTAATGTACTGAGAAAACCACATGTAATGAACATAAGATGCTCTCCTAAGCTTTTATGTGCATTTGTTGTTTGAGATTTAACCTTCAAGTGACCGGTTGGGTTCCAATGTGGCAGCTGTAATTTACTGTGCCTGTCGTTACTTGAGATTTAAGGAAATTTATGCGATATTCTCAACTCCCTCTTAATTGATTCGTAAATCCTGTCATATTTTACCCTAATTTCGTCTTCAGATGATGATGATGGGACATCTTTTTAAATGACTGAGGTCGAAAGCGACGAATTCTCCATGAACAGTTTGACCTGATTAAAAATAATACTGTTAAGAGTCTCACTTTCTGTGAGACTTATTAGTTGCACGCATACAGTATATTTTAGTTTAAATAACTCACCAGCACATGCTGTCTAACGTCAACTGATCCTCCACCCTAAAAATTCAATACCTGCAGAGGTTTTGAATTTTCTTTTTGTCATACACCCCATAACACGCTCTGGTGATTAAAATGCAGTCTATGCATCTCAGCGTTTCAGCCATTAAAAGGGACACTGAGTTTTGTTTAACACAGGTCAACTTCTCTTCTCTCTGCTGCAGGTTTTATGACCCATAGACCGTGTGGATTCTCAGATGACCCCAGGTTGAGTATATCTTGTGGTTTTCATTTGTGAAATAAGATGACACTTTAACAGGCTCAAAAGAGATATACTCATACAATAAAGAAATGATGGTATTCTGTTGTTAATGAAATCCCATTAACTTGTATTGTCACCACTAGGATGTGCAACAACATAGGCAGATGTTTGTTGACGATTCCCTCTGAAATGTCAAACATTAAAAACAGACAGGGAAGTTTTATTCCACAGGGCTATGAGCTGAGTTTTAAAAGTTCAACCCCATCAACCTCACCGCAGATATATTGTTGTCATTCAACTCTACAGGACATTACTTTTACTACTAGTGTTTTATTTTTATTACTTAGTGTTTTGCTTGTTCATTGTACTGATTTTCCTTAAAACTGTGTTAACCCTAAGTGCTATCAAATGTTTTGAAATCTTTTAACACACAGTCACTATCAACAGATGTTATTTCAGATATTTCAGATGAGACAGGTGAGATGGCTGTCAAATTTAAGACCACTGCAGGCCGCTGTTCAGCAATTCCAGGACTGATTATGGCACCAAAACCAGGTATTTTATGCCAAAACATGATATTTTCCTAAGCATAACCAAGGCATTTTGTGCCTATCTGCACACTGACCTCAGTGGATATGTCGAAACAAAAAGTTTAATGTATCAAGTTTCAATATATCTGCCGCATAATAACATGCATATGTTACATATCTGTGGTTTGCAGAAATGTATAATGCCAACATTTACTATGGAAATTGGATTAAAGTGGGAATAACAGCATCTTAACGTTTTAGCTTTACTTTGACTTGTCTCTGATACAGACAGACAAATGAATTATGTTAACCTATCTTTTAACCATAAAAGGACGAAGGGTTGGTATCATGGGTTTTTATTTTTTTATATGTGTGTTGATGTACTGCAGCAGTAAGGGATTTTAATGCCTTTTGTGCATGGTTTACAGCGATATTAATGGATTTTTAATGTGAAAAGACCCTTTTAATTTATCCAAAGCCCATTAAATGACCCTTTACTGATTACCTTAAGGCACCCAGTTTAATTTTGTATATTAAATAAATTAATCTAATTAAAGGTAATCAATTTTTTTTAAAAATCCCAAGTAGCAAATGCCACAAGGCATTAAAGGGAATTCAGCTGCAGATCCCTTTCCCACTACCAACAAATCCCATGAACAGACCAAGTCCAACAATGACATGTCCTACTATCAAGTATCGTCTTAGCTAAAGCCTGATTTACAGTATTTCACTCCATCATGTCACAGAGCTCTGTTGTTGTCCAAATACAATCAAAAAGAGCCTCACGGCTGCACTGTGTCACATGTATCTTCATTACAATGAATACTAGCGCTGTTTATTTTGAGTGAGCTTCACATTCACCATCCTTTTACCTTCAAATACTCTTTAGCCAAACACATCTGCAGCTGAAAATAGACCCAGGCATATGCACAACTGTTGACTAAACATTTGCTAAAACCTACAGTGCCCAGGTGTTAATTGGAGTTAAGATGCTGATCACATAATTGTTGTGTTCAAGTCTAGCGAGGGATCTTTGTTACTTGTCATTCCACATTCCCTTTCAACTGTCTGCTGCCCTCCATATCATGAAGGCAAAACATGGATAAAGACAAATGCACTTGGTGTTTTAAAAAGATGAAATATCAGTGACTCTTTGTCAAAAATGTATAGTACTCAATATTATTTGTTGTTATGACATATGTTCTCAGTCAAATGGCCTTTCTGTTCCTCGTGTGCCTTCCCACTGTAATATATTCAGCAGAAAACTACAAACAACTAATTTGCCCTATAACATACTAAAGAAAAGAAAATCACAATATTTTTCTGAGAAGCTAAGTGAACTGCTTTGTGTGACTGCAGAATATTATGCGACACCTGCTACTGTAATGGCAATCTAGTATTTTAAGTGCAGTAGACACATACAAACACACATAGTCATGGTTGTCTGTGTTTTTGCTTATCCTCTCCCTCCATCATTTTTATTTACTCACTCATGCTCTGCTTTCCCCCCTCATCTCTTGCCATGACATTTCTGCCAAAGAAATCTGGCATGGATGCTAATTTCTGATTCGTGCTGGAACAACACAATATCAAAAAGCATTCACTACAGGGAAACCATCTCACAGGGAGAAAATAATTCAGGGATTTATTTTAAGCAGCAAGATAACGATTTGTATGGAGGATATAAAGTTGAAAGAAGATACACTTGCAATCTTAGAAACTGTTTCAAATTAAAGTGCATGCATTGACATTCTTCAAAACCTTATTTTCAAGGTGTGTGTGATTTTGGAAGAGCAGCAGTAGAGGATGTATCTGCCCCTGCGACTGATAAGAAATGATTTTAGTGACTCGTCGCATGCTGACCAGTAGAGCTGCAAAGCTATGAGATGTTACTCACAAACATATGCACTCACAAGAAAACACACATGCAAGCTTTAGCCGACTGGAGCAGTTCTGCTGTGAGATAACATCTCCTCTGATCTGCGGAAAAAGTGCCGTCCCCTCCCACGGGCCAGACGGTAAACAAAAATCAGAAAATGCTACACTGCCACATAACAACAAACAGACGACGCGTCTGAGGGACCAAACAAGCATCTAGAAATTATTCATGCGCTCTGTTTTAGATCAGGGATTTTTCTTCTCTTGTAATCAGTCATTGTTGAAGTGATTATTGAGCAGGGATGGATGCAAGAGAGGGGTGAAAGCAGAAAAAATAAAAGACTGGAAGACTGGACAGAGATTAGAAGAAAGAGAGAGAGATGATGATAAGAGGAAAAAAGAGGAGAAAAAAGAGAGTTCAGTGAGAGTGTGTAGGCTGATAATGAATGTAATCTGCATTTAGATGATATCAGGCCGTGTGGTCATCCCTGCTGTGAATTTACTAGCTCTGATTACAGACAATAGTGACATTTACACTAGGGGTGTGTGCGTGAGGAGGGTCTATACAGCATAGTATTGTGCATTTGAAAAAAGGGTAATATGATGCAATTTGTTGGCAAATAACTTAGCATGTCACAAAACATCTAAAAATGCCAATAATATTGTATCATGACCTAAGCATCATGATAATATAATTTTGTGTGTGCCTGTGTATTAGGCTTGCAACATTATACTAGTTTCAAGGTATACAGTGGAATGAAAATTGACTGTTATACTGTAGATTATCATGTACATTTGCTTTTGTACCATGCTGAAAAAAATGTGGGTCCTTATAACTGATAATATTAATAATTCTGTAATAACTTGATACCGTGACAAAACAATATTTTCTGAGATGGTTATCCAAGTGTGTGTGTGTGTGTGTGTGTGTGTGTGTGTGTGTAGATAGATAAATAGATAACCAAGATACATCGGTACTATGATTGTGCTTAACAACCCATGCGTTGATGGCAAATTTGCTGACCACTCCAACCTGAACAGAAAAAAACTCTGAACCATGCGCATCACAGCGCAGCACCAACATTTCCCAAAGCAAACTTACTCAGCAAAAGAAAGAATGTTTCTGAAGCGTAGTCTGATTAATCACACCAAAATGACACAGGATGACTCACAAGACTGCGCTTATAACCGCAACTGCCAACTCTGATGCTTTTGAGCAGCGAACATCAACACTGGACTCACCGAAAGCTGCGGGCGACGCGTCCCGGTGCGGACCCTCCTGAGGCCGCTGTACCTCCATTCAGTCAGGCAGTCCGCGTGTAGGTCCGTACGTATATGGTGCGTCGACGTTGGTTCAAGATGACACTCCTCAATATAGAGAGAGATACTTTGTTCTCACTTCCAGGATCATTTGGAGGCTGAAGCTGCGGTAACAAACGATCCCTCAGCTGCGGAGCTCCAGCCGCAAGGCTAATGTTAGCTTGTTAGCTTAGCATTGTTATCGGGATTTCGTGCCGTCCTCCTCTCCTCAATGTCTCTTTCTTCAAATTCCAAGCTAGACGTGTCCTATTTTTGCTGGTTTAATTTCCATTTACCATGTTTTTCTACCCATTACTATGTGCTAATGCTAGCCACGGGTGTGATGCTAGCTCCCGAAGTGCTTCTGGTGCTTTCGGTGCGTTTAACCCTTGACCTCGTGTGTCATTCTCGCAGCTATGTGCGAGATTTGATTTTTTAATTAAAAAAAAACAAATGAAAACTGTACGTTAAAATTTATACATTAAAATAATGAGATAATTAGGTAAAAACATAAATAATAAAATAAAAATTAAAAAAATAAAATAAAATAAAATAGACACAAGTATGAACACACACACTATACAATAAAGTTGTAATGTTTGCATAAATTAATAGTTTTGGTAAGTTTAGTTTTATTGCATATTGATTTTGATGTTGTTTTAAGATATGTAGGCCTATCTAGATCAGATTTTTTGAAAAACAAAATAATTATTTAATTGTAAAATTTGGTTAAAATAATGAGCAAATTAATTATATAGCCTACCGTTCATTCATGGAGAAATTTAGATTTTTGTATATTATTAATATATATATTTTCTGTAACAAATAGGGACACTGCAAACAAAACATAAGAAAAACTAACAAACAAAACAAAGTCAAAACCATGCTAGACAAACTATATACCACTATTTACATATGCATACATAGGGATATCGACCAAAGTTTCAATCAAAAATGTTTAATGAATTAAAAAGCCCACTGTTCTCTCAGCTTTGCCGTCTTTCAGTCCGTGTAATGTTGGGTTGTAATGTTCTATTTTCTATTTTTTTCTTGTATTTTGGGTTTCTTTTGATACCATCTACATTTATGAATGTATATTTTTGTAGGATAAAAATTGAATTGAAAAATATAATAATTTAACATATTTTGAAATTCAATTTTTATCCTACAAAAATATTATATATCTTTTTTTTTTCTTTTTTTTAATTGAACCCTTCAACTAGTCAGCGTTTTATAAGAAATGGCATCGGCTATGTGCTCTCCCTAAATCAACCGCGGGACGTCGCCGTTGCCCCCCTTCTGTCCAGGAGCCCTGTTTGCCATCTGCCGAGCGGTCACGTGACACATCTGTCAGGGGACAGCATGGCGGACATGCATGTGGAGCCTCAAAACAAATTGCATCGATTGTCCAGCTAACCACGCCGCAAGAAACATCGATATCGGGCGTGAAGCCGGGCCGGCGGTGCCCGAACAGACAGCAGGATGGACGAGGACAACAAACTTCAGTTTCCGTCTCTGCCCGCGACCAAGGAGGAGCTTCTGGTGAGAGCAGTAACCGTCTGCGTTAGCCGAGCTGCTCACTGTGTCTGTGAGGCTAACCTCAGCTAACCTCCACTCCTGCATCATAGTCTGACAGCTAAAACATACGCAGGGAAATATGTGTGTTTTTGAGTCCAACGCATTGTCGTGGGTCTGTGAAACATACTCGGATCTTTCTTTGAACATGTCTGTGTCGGTATCTCCTCTGAGCTCACTAACGTTACTGTTCACTGTGGAAACACTGTCTCCAAACATTAGCCACGTATGTACACAAAGTAAACCGGTGTTGTATTAAAGACCGTTTCTCCGTCGATGTGAGCTAACTCTACATGAACCTGATGCAAATCCTGGAAGGGACTGTACTTTATTCATCAGAGGCTGGGGTGTGACTGTGTTGTTTTTTTCATGAGCCTCTCTATAAATCATTATCCAAATCAGTCACCCTCCTTTCACCACATTTCACTAAGTAGCACACAGTGAGAGCGTTAGACCAAAACAAGCATCTAATTCCTTAACCTTAACAAAGAAAATATGCCTTTTGAATCCGCAGTTCAGAGGTTTGTGAAAATAAATACATTATAGTACCTTATAAAGTTGTATGTCCCTCATCTACCCCCAACTGCTATTTTTTAACCCATACCTTCTCATAAATAACAAACAGTCCCTAACCCTAACCCTAACCAGAGAGGGAGGGGCGTGCATTAACAGGTGGGAAACATTATTCTGTGGGGGAACATGCTTCAGTGCAACACCGGTACTATTTTCTCTCTCTGCGCGGGGGCTGAAACACCTTCAGAAACTGTCACATCATCATCTTCTAACCTTGCTTTTAAATTCCCCTTTTTATAGGACTGGGCTTATCCAATGAGACGAGACATGCAGGTATGTAAAATGAGTCTGTGTAGGGAAGAATAATGCTTGGCAGCGGTTCACTATGCACCAAATCTGTGGATTCCCAGGGTTTTTTCCACACATTTGATGGCGATCTCTGAAAGAAAACTGGTGAAAGTATCTGTGATATCACAATCTCTGCCAGCAATAATGTCATTCAGTTTCAGACAAATATATAAAAACGTGTGTTAGAATAAAAAATATCACATTTCTATTTGAGGTTGTGGCCACAGTTTAAAAATGAACGTTTAATACCAACCTATTGATATTAGGGCTGGGAAATATATCAACATTGTGATATTTGACTAGATATCGTCCTAGATTCTGGATATTGAAATAACATAAGTGTTGTGTTTTCCTGGTTTTATACAGCAACATCATGTACTTTTCTGATCTTACCAGACTGTTGTAGCTGTTTTATTTGCCTTTACACATGTAGTCGATATATCCACATTGCTGGTGATTATTTATCAAAAATCAAATCTTTTGATAAAGTGCCAATAGTCAACCCTACAATATCATTGCAATGCCGATTTTAAAAAACTGCTATTAGATTTTCTCCATATTGCCAAGCGCTAGTTTGTACGGTGATGTGATCAGGGTGTGCCATTTATTTCACAAAATTCTGTTATCCAAAGTATGTTTTGAGTTATTGATGTTGGTGTGTGACATAAAGAAGAGTTTTGTTTGATTGAAAGCGTGACAGTCGAGTACAGCTGACGGTTGTTTACTGGTTAGAGAAAAATAAAAAATTCCAAATGTCTCTTACACACAATTTTTTTTAGATAGTGTTTAACCTCATTGATTAAATTGTTGTCAGTTTTAACTATTTTAGTGTTATCTTACTTATAGTCTAGTCAACTACAGTTTGAACATCAGGGAAATTAGTGAGGAACATCTCTAATATTAAGAGGCTCCAATTATACTGAATGTCATTGTCTTTAAAATAGATATACTAGCTGTGTGCTTGTACTGTAGGTTTGGGTAATTCTCACTGCCGGTGTTGTTAGTGATGTCTGGCTCTGTCTTTATTTACAGGAGATATTACCGGGACTGTTTTTAGGTCCCTACTCTGCTGCAATGAAAAGCAAGGTAATTTTTTTTTGACAGAATTCAACCACAGACACTCAGAGGCGATGACGCAGAGAAAATAATCTATTATTTGCTCATCTTCATATTACTTCTTTCTTTTCTCTTTGTCTAGCTGCCAATCCTCGAGAGACAGGGCATAACACATGTTGTTTGTGTCCGCCAAGACATTGAAGCCAATTTTATCAAACCTAATTTCCCTCATACATTTAGGTAAGTGAGAACTCACACTGCATTTTTGTGTGCAATGTTGGGAAAAAAAAGTGTTGTTTGATCAGGTGCTTTCTTGCAATTAACTAAATGTTGTTGTATCTTTGCAGATACCTTGTGTTAGATATTGCTGACAATCCAGTGGAAAACATAATACGATTTTTCCCCTCAGTGAGTTGCAAAGTGGGCTTTATGCATGCTTCTTATCAAGCTTTTCATTTAATGTGGCATTTACATTATTGCTGATACACTGTTTCATTTTCCTCCTGACAGACTAAAGAATTTATTGACGGCTGCTTAGCAACAGGAGGTAAGGATGCATGCAGTTTCCATTTTTCTTATTCAGAGTGTCGAGTAGAAAAAAGGCTTTTATCAACAATCTTTTGTCTTTTAGGAAAGGTACTTGTTCATGGTAATGCAGGGATATCAAGAAGGTGAGGTTTGTTTTGTGTTTAGATATCACGGATTTTCACAATATAGTTTCACGGGCATTTTACCTCATTATGCACTGAATTTCTGCATGATATATAACTGCTCAAGTTTTCTAAATATCCTTGGATATTGTATTCATAATTTTCCTTGACTACACTATGAGGCTAGAGCAGCAGAGCCCAAATTACATCTGCCAATGTAAAACTGTGTCTGTCCATTGTGTACTCTTTCAGTGCTGCCTTAGTGATTGCATACCTTATGGAAACATTTGGAATGAAATACAGGTGAGGGATTTTGTTTTCTAACATCAAATTACAGCTTTTGATTTTATCCTATTAGAATAAAAGTCTAACTTCTACAATAAACGTGTGATTTTGTGTCTACTTTTAGCATAAATATGGAAAACAGCATAAAAGACACCGTGTAATAGTGTGTACGCATCCTGCAGCATAATGGTTAGAATATACACATTAACACATAGAGGCACAATTATGTCTAGCATTTATTACAGTTGTATTGATAACATACAAGTGGATATTATCAGTATTTTTTTTCTAGGTTTTGCTGTTTGCATTTGCATATCTAGGTGCTTCAGTAGCTGTAGTTGTAAAAAAACAATTGCAATATTTTCTCTACAGGGATGCATTCAGCCACGTTCAGGAGAGGAGGTTCTGCATCAATCCCAATGTGGGCTTTGTGCATCAGTTACAGGTAAGTCTTTACTCCAATACAGGGCTTTAGATTCATTAAAGTGCAGTCCAATCAGTTCCTTCTGTATTACTAGAAGTAAATGCACAACTAACTCAAGGGTTCCCACAGTCATGGAAAACCTGGAAAAGTCATGGAATTTCACAATCACGTTTTCACAGCCTGGAAAATTCATGGAATTTTGTTGTGTAATGGAATTGTTACATTAATCTTTTGTGGATCACCTTACACGTAATGTAACATTACTGCAAATGTATTATCAGTAATTGCAAACAACATGTAGCTCTGTTTCTTTGTATAACGTTACATCTACCATGACACTAGTTTCTACATTTTCTGCCTGCGTTACATGTCTCTTGTTCTCTCATCCCTCAATGAATGCCAGCTAGCTGAAATTATGTTTGAATCTGATATGTCTGAAAAAACACCAGATAAATGTGGCAAGAAAAAAAAATCATTATAGGTCTTAAAAAGTCACGGTAAAGTTTAATGATTTTTTTTACTAATGAAATGTACTGCAATGAGCTCCTTGATTTTTCAAAAGGTGTGTCAGGCTGCTATCTTACAGAATGTGCTTTTATTCTGAGCGTGACACTGCAGAAATTATATTCCTGTCTGTAAGTACCCATAAAGCATTTCTGCAGTCTTCTATTAGTCAGCATTTGTTGGCCACATTTAGTGAGCCACTTAGTATTTGGACATCTGGCTCGCAAGCAACATTGGGATGAGTCGTCTCTTTCTGAGTCATTTAAATTATTACAAGCATGTGTTTGTGCACATACGAAGGCACATGTTTTATATAGAAATTAATATAAATTTTCTATTTTAAAGGTGGTGGAGGTGAGTGCTGTATCTTGTTCACAATATCAGAGGTTCTTTAAGTACTTGAAGATGAGACTGTCACCTTCACTGTTGAAAACACAACATTAAAACATACAATATGTTTCTGCCTGTACTCACACTGATAATAATTACTCAGTGTGTTATAATAATGATTTTTTTGTCTTAGGAATACGAGGCGATCTACCTAGCCAAATTGACCATCAAAATGATGTCACCAATGCAGTTGGGCAGGTCCTTCTCGTTACAAGCTGGGATGCCAGGTTAGTGCATGATTCACTCGGTCCTGCTCAGCCACTCCTGTCTCCTCCAGTTATTTTTGTCTTTTTGTTTCTCAGCTAGACTTATTCCACAAAAGAAAAAACAGGGTTGACTGGCACCGTGTCATTTAGGCACAGAGAAGCATTATGCTGGCTTTACACCAAACAACTTTTCAGGCACTGTTGAGGACAATTTTTTAAATGTTGGGATAAAATCACGAGTTTTACCTCAGTTGGTGGGGAAGCTCCTGTGATCGTAATCATCTAGTGTAAGGTGGTTATAAGTCTATAAATCTCAGTCTTTTTTATGCCCGTATAAAATCAGACATGTTCAATATTTTCATAAAAGTTTTTTGTCTTGGCTCGTTCAAATGATGTGAACGTTGTCAACACCAAATAGCTGCACTCTCTCCAGCACCAAACAGGAAGCAGCACAGAAAAAATGGAGGGGACTCCAGGGAGGCACAGGAACATGAACAAGTCTCAGCTGTCTTTTACTGTGAAAATGGAGCGGAAAGTGGTGGATTTGTGGCATAAGCAAGAGTCTGTGTTTAATCCGGCTTCTATCTGATCCACCAACCAGCACTTATTTTTGTGAGAAATCGTACTTTTTTGAAACGGTTCTCCTCCCATTCTCATGATTTTCTCTCACTAAAATAGTACAGCAAACCAACACAGGCTGGTAGCAAGTGAAGGCAACAAAATCCAAAATGTAAAGTTTGTTTGCAGATACAGCTCATAGATTATATTGATGCTGAACTTACAAAAATATCATCAACATGTAACACCTTTTATCTCGAGTTTCTAGAGTTCTGTGTTTAGCAGACACATAAGGAATTGTTAATATGTCGTACTTTTCAAAGGGTGGCTGACATAATGTAACAGTACACCACCGTTTAGTGTAGATGTTCGAGAGGTGGGTTGCACATTTGTACAAAGCAGTTAGTAGTAGTTGGCAGTTTTTCTTTGAATCCACAATGGAGTCATTCACTGGAAAATCAGCAAATGAAAGCCAGATCAGTTGTGGGTGATTTCATAATTCAGTTTTCATCTTCACTCAATGTCATGAACTTTTCATTTACAAGACATAAACAGATGCCAACATTCAAACACTGGGAGCCCTCGAGAGCTTAGAATATTCCTGTAAGCTGTTTTTGTTCTCCCTGAATGGTGGCGACTTCATGCAGTAAAGACCATAAGGTGTTTAGGCTCTGAGAAGTTCTTTGATCCAGGGGGGTTTACAGTTATTAAACTGTGTGTGTTGACGTTTGCAGTTTGTTCAGTTAGTCTTCTTTGTCTCCACATTTCTGTAACAGGAAGCCGTAAGCGCAGCCTGGAGGAAGACGAGGACTTTGGAGCGATGCAGGTCACAGCAGCACAGAACGGATGAGCTTTGCTGATATTTAGCTGTGTGGCACAGTGCACTCAATTTTTTTTCCACATTTTCAATGGGATTAAAAATGTAAATATTTGAACTTTTTCTAAGGGGAAAGGGATTGGGGTGGGAGGGGGACGGCTCATGTCTGAGACATGGAGTACTGATGGGGATCGGGCCAATTTGATAAGTCCTTTTTTTTTTTTTCTCAAGCTGTATGCACTGATGGGAGATTTTTTGCAGTTTTATAGTATTTAAAGCATTTTTGCATTTGCAGCGGGACAGTATTGCAATAATGCACTTTCGATACTTGAATTTGTGTAGATGACCAGAATGGAGCAGTCAGCAAAAGGGAAAGTAGCCAGGATGTCGCCTAGTGGAGAACAGGAGAAGAGGAAGAGCTAATGCCTTTATTTTGAGAGTAATAGGATTATGGACTAATATTAGGTCTAATGTGGGATAGTAAGGAATGGAAAATAACAACTTACTGCTTAATAAAAACAAGTCTGACTGAGTCCTGTTCAGCTGTGTTTTTATAACATGTTATTCTGTGCCACAATTTTACACATTTTCTTACTAGTATTTTGTTCATAAATACTATTATTGAATGTTATTCTTTAGTCACATTTTACAGTTACACAAATTATACCTTTTTTTTAAAAAAAAAAACCTCCTGGAGACATTGTTGTGTATACCAGTAACTAACAGTAAATAACAGTGACTAACATGAGTTTTTATTAGTTTGCTCTCCTGTGTATTGTGTTACGAGCTCTGGTGGCAGAATGCTTTAGCAAAAAGGCTGAAATCTATAAGAATTTATTTTTAAACAAATTTGCATTGACAACACTCACATGATAGCTTATGGAAATTAAGTTACGTTAGAAATGATATAAAAATATGGAAGATTTGGTCATGTTTTCTGAAATCCTTTTTACTGTAAAGGCAGGGTACAACATTAAGGATTGCCAGTGGTAAGTAGTATGTCACATGGGGCTAGTTAATCTAGCAACTTACTTGACCAATCAGGCAAGTAGTAAAAAAATAAATACTTTGTTTCCAGAGCTGATGATGGAAGTAGTAAAAGACTGAGTGGTCTCGCTTTCCTCTCGACTTTGGGAGATGCATCTTCACAGTAGCCTGCAGGCACTTGCGAGAAAATGACAGCAGGTAAAGACAAAGTTTATGAGAAGATGCTCAAGATAGCATTTCATCTGATCTGGAGACAGTTGAGTCAAATTTTGGCTGAGTGGCATTAGAGGATGTGGGTGAAACTCCAAACTTTGGATTTTTCAGTTTGCAGCAATTTTGAGACCAAGGGGAATCAAACGGCCGTTTTTCATGACTTTTAACTAGTATTTGCTATTTGATAACCACCAATAAATAAAATTATTTAAAGGGCAAAGGGAAAAAAAATACGTTCGACAAGTAGTTTCCTGACCCACTTACCTGACAAGACGTGAAAAAAAAAAAAAAACGAAACAATGGTGAACTAACTGAATGGCCAACTCATATTCTGGAGGCATATGAATCCTGCTAAATAATCCATTTGAACTGTGGATTGAAAGTGTTTGCTGCAGTCATGATCAGTAGATATGCCCATACTGTAGCTGATTGGTCTAAAAAATGTTCAAACTCTATGGCAGCAGCTATTTTTGCTATAGTAGTCTGAGATTTGGCATGAAGGTCAAGTGAAAGGACATCTGATAAACTGCTCCTGCCAACTGGCAAAAACGGGGGGATGCATGGACTAACGTGGTCACAGCTGTTGCAAATTTGCATTTGTTAAGTTAAAACATGAATTAAAATTGTAATACACATTTCACGCATTTGTTTTAACAACTAAAAATATGAGCAGAAAATCCACAGTAGATTGTTGAATATTTTATGACCACTACATATTTGGAAATAAATTGCATTAAATATGTTCCCCTGTTCTCCAGAATAACAGCATTATTATAAAAGTTAAATAAGAGTTCATTTACAAAAGTCATTTGAATCATTATCACAGCTATGATCAAATTTCAAATATCGACCAAATACAAAACTCTAAATCCTTTAATTTCTCACCACTGCCTCGCAAAATATATACCTTTTTGTTCACTAGAAATATTATACATTATAACAGTCTTGACTTGATAGTAATGCTTCAAATCGTGTAGTATTCATCTTCATTCTAGTTATACAGCTACACTGCTGTCAACTAAAAAAAGCCTGCTGATAGAGTTCTTTGTACCAAGGAGGACATATAAGAAAAAAGAAACCCCAACAAAATCCATAGTAAAAATAACTACAGTAATCACATTAAAAGAAACAAAACTGCTTTTCTTTGGTGACTTGCCATTGATGATCAATGCAACACATCTGTGAGACCAAGTTTGGATCATGATCTAAATAATTCCTTCCAGCATACTTGGTTTTGTGGTTAACTTGAAAAGCTGCTGTAAATAATTTATTTATAAATTTTGTAGTTGCTTCGGAAATATAACTTAATTTGGTACCATCTTGATTTCTCAAGCAATTGTATTTACTTACAGTCGCATATATAACTTCTATTTTCTCTGTTTAGTACACAACAAATTAATTGTGTGAAACAATCAGAAACATTACATTTACAGTAACGGATATTCTTCTCCGGATGGTGGGGGGAAGACGATGATAGAGCTCCACCCTGGTGAGGTAGCAGTGGTTACCAAAAGGGCGGAGGATGATTTTGGACTGAGTGGAGGGCTTCGACATACATTTATGTTTACTCAAGTGTGATGAAATCAGGACAAGCATTCAGAAACAACTTAGAACCACACCCTCATTCTCGGAAACCTGTCTCAATTCTTAAGACGATTCGTCAATGCCATGCTCTGATGTCAGCGGGTGTAAAAAGGTGTGGTCCATGCCGCCAAAAAGGAGGTTTAAAGCTGCCGTTGTCCTCAGTCAGAAAATCGACACTGCATGTAAGTCTCGTGCGAGGCAGTGTATCCAAACTTTTGGTAGAAAGCCACATTGTTGGGTGCACATTCCAGTGTGATTTTATAGCAGTTCAGTTTTTTGCTGAGAAGAGTGAGAGCTGAAACTAACCTACAGCGACAGGAAGAGAGAGAGAGAGGAAGAGGAAAATAAATCAGGCCCAATAAAAAGATAGTTCCTCAATAAGTCTCATGTGATTATTTTTTGTGTTGTTTAATTTGTAGGAAAAATGCAGGCTCTTAAAGGTGCAGTCTGTGATTCTAATACCATACGCTTTTTGTCAAGTTCAGCAAAAAATCTCCTAACTGTCTGCTCAGTGTGTGTGTGTTAAAAAAAACCCTGATATTCATTAGGGGTGGGCATCACTTTAGGTCACACAATACGATTTTATTACAATACTTAAATCACGATACAATAATATTGCGATTTTAAACACGCCATATGCAGAGTAATTCAATACAATAAATTACGATATATTGTATTTTTCTATGTTTTTCGACTACAAATTATTGACAAAGAAAACCTTTGTCAGAATCTGTTTGAAGTAATAGGAGAAGAAAGTCTGTTAATTAATTATTAATGATTTTAATTGGAACAAAATATATCTAGTGGACTGAAAAAGCAATTTATTTTGCTATTCTAGTTGACTACCAAAATTTAAATCATATTTCAATCTTCAGAATTAATATTATTCAAATTTCGATACTTGGCATCAATGTATTGATACAATTTTGCCACGCAAAATATTGCAATACTATACTGCATTGATTTTTTTCCCCACAACCTAATGTTCATACACAGCCTCAGCTCTGTAAAAAGGAATCAAAAAAGTGGCTCAGATGGAGCTACACAACACTACACCATGTCCTTGCTGACAAGGGACGGAGCTACACCATAATAATAATGAAACATAAAAAAGCATCTAAACATTACCAGAGCCTCTGAAGGAGCACAGACAGGAGAGGTATATTTACTTCGGTGTTAAGTTAAAATATCAAGAACCTTTCTCCAAAATCACAGACTCCACCTTTAAATATAAAAAAAATAACCCAAAACAAAAAGTCTTTGTGTCACAGGTCTACTCACAGTTTGCCCAGCTGTTTCCCTCTGCACTCGTTACTGACTACTACCTCCTCTACCCGACCTCTCTACAAACACAACAGATTAGGGAGGGTCATAATTACAATCATATTTAACATCAATAAAAATCCATGTTTACACATGAATATAAACGTAGCTGTAATTTGTTTTCGGTTTATGGTGGTAAATGTAATTAAATAATTATTCCCCCCATTTTTAATAACCAGCACATTAATAAGTAACTTTTTTAAGAGATTGGTCTTCAGGAAAAATGCATGGTGAAATACCAGTTGTATCCATTGTTAAATATATGCAAATCGCTTGCCGGGATGTAATTTACCTTAGCACAGGAGTGGATGAATTTGTGCTCTGTGATCAATGTGGCCGTGGCAACAATCTGTCCCTGAATTGTGTCCTCCACCACAACAACATAGTAGTCTCCTGTCCTCTTCATGTGCTCGAACTTTTCTGAAACCCAACAAACAACATATGTGTTTTATAAAATCTTATGATATTTGATTACACTGGTTGGCATTTTATGTGTTTTGTAGAATTGGGCTTCTTTCTCTTCTCAAATGCTTTGTAAAAAAGTCTGTTTAGAAATATGGCGGCACTGTAATTAAAAGTAAAACTGTTAACGTAAATGTTCTGATCAAAATAACAACTTCTGACCTATATAAAAGAAGCACTTACTCATGAACTGTTCTGCTGTGAAATCGCCCGTCTGAGTGAGTTGAGCTAAAACCTTGCAGAATCCTAGAGCATAAAAACAAAACAAAAGAAGGTGAACATGTCTGGGGGAACTCTCACTCCATTGTGAAGTCTTTATTTATGTTACTTTTATGACAGCAAAGAACAAAAATGTCCTTTTCACATGATTTTTGGTCATGAAGTGGTCATGTTCTTCGTATTCTAAGACACGTACTGGTCTGGAATGTGTTTACCCAGTCTCAGACTTACCCCTGTTGTAGTCTGCCATACAGAGTGGCCTGAGCACCAGGCCTTCCCCTGGGCTGGACGGGGAGATGGGAGGACAGAAGGAGACAGTGTTGCTACTCCAGTCTAGCTCCTGGAGCAGGGCGGGCTCAAAAAGTGGAGTCTCGTCTAGCAGCATTCCGCAATCTCTTTTTAGGAAACACACACACAATGACCAGTAAGTCCACAGAAACTCACACATCCTTAAATGTGCGTATGCAAAATGCATTAATTATGACATATTTCAATAGAATGGCCTTTTCTAATCAATTTAAGATACTGTATGAGCACAATGAGTTAACCTGGTCATACTGTCAGACAGGTTTGGAAATATGTTTGCTTTAAGCCACACAGAACTTTGACCTGACAAATACCGCTTCACCTGGTAAAAAGTTCTCATTACTTAATAAACCAGCTGGCATAAAAATGGGCACACCAAGATATAAAATTGAAACTAACATCTTCTTACAATATACCTTAGGGTGATCTGCATTCATTCATGATTTCATGTCCAGGATCTGATCCAGGATAGGTAATATGAGAGGGGCCCATCCTACAAAAGCCCATTCACATAGGTAGGCCAACAGGTAACATTATTAGTGCTGTTGGTGGTGGCTTTAACTGAAAGAGATCTGATTCTCCTGGTAGATAGTTAGTAGTGAAATCCCTAGCTTAAACCAAATGAACATAGCTAGAGTTACATGCGTCATGATTGTAGTTCCCATGGCAGCAAAACACAATTACTCTTTAGACGCGTCATGATTTCCTTATCACCAAACAACGCTAATAAGAATGAGGCTGTGTTTATGGCCTTTTTATGTACCAATACGGCAAAGTACTTCCTTATAGTACACTGTGCCACCTTTGACTAACCTGCCCCTGTTAAATAAGTTCATCAAATAATATTACAACAGTGTTTCTGACTAACGAGGCAACACATTATTAAAGTCAGTAAATAGCTGCCATGTATGAAGTTAGCGTTAATTAAATAACGTTAGCAATCGTTAGCTATATAAAGTCACATATTAAGCGTGCTAGTTTTCTCGTGTGTCCTGTCAAATAGCTACATGACGCCACTCAAGCAAACTATCCAGCCCCAGCTAGCGCCACAGCCGTAACTTCACACTCACATCCCACGTTAGCACTTCATGCTAAGCAGCTAGCTACGTGGTTTAGCGGCTTACCAGTAAAAAACACAGCAGGAGAGATGGTCCAGTTGATTCCCCAGACAGCGTACAGCGAAAACCCGGTTAACTCTACTAGTAATGTAGTAGGAGGTTGGGCTACATCATTGAGCTGAACAGCATGGGTGTTTTCAGCTGCTGTCTCCGCCTGGCATGAGCCCTTCTATATGACGTGGCGGAGATGCAGGAGGTAAGGGGCGCTCCCTAATGACGTCAACGGATCGCTAAAAGTAAACATCCCACAATGATTTTAACATGACAGAAAACATTTCCTATTTATATCAAGAGTAATGTATGACACCAAGTCATCGTCCAGATCAGTTGCTGTCACTGTTAAATGTTGGTTTAAACCTTGTCAGCAGATAAATACTATTTGCTTATGGCTCAGGTCAGTGCGCGCGCGCACACACACACACACACTCAATACTCACCTATTTATTGGACTAATAAACTCAAAAGTACAACCAGTGCATTGGATACTGACCATACACACTGGGGCAAGCTTCACTGTGCTTGTTGCATTTTAAATACTATAGTCTTAATATAAGCAGGTCTGTGGCAGTCTGTGTTAACCCTTCGAAACCTGAGCAAATTGGCTTGATTTCTGTCAAAAACATGGGAAGAAGGCAATGAGCGGCTAAAGAATTGACCCAAAATTAGATAGATAGATTGAATGAATAAATGCAATAAAATAAACAGTACAACAAAAATACCTGAAAATTGTCTTTAAAAAAAATTAAAGCAAAAAAAAAAAAAAACAATTAAGTGACCTGGTTAACATACTGAAAATTATAATTCTGTAACATTTTAAATATTTAATTGATAAATGATAACCTAAAATATTGCTTTTCCCTTGCTTTTCTCTTTTTCCCCTTGCTTTTTTTTTAACAATACTTTTCCAAATCTTGTAATATTTAGCATAATACAACAGTTTTAACTCTGCATGTATCACTCTGCTCCACAGCTGTTAAGAATCTGTTAATTAGTGTAAGAGTGAAAGTGAGATATGGTTATAGCATGGTTTAAGCCCAGGTTCAAACAGCTTCTTGGCACTGTTCACATAGCTGTCAGTGAGAGAGAGAGAGGAGTCTGGGCCTATTTTCATATTTTTGAAAGAAATAATACCAATTTGCTCAGAATTCAAAGCTGTAAATACTCGTGGAAGCCATCTGGAAGAAAAAATGATGCCGCTCCAGGTTTCAAAGGGTTAATAGGGGGGGGTAAGGGGAGGGGGGGGGGGGGGGGGGGGGTCAGAGATTGGCTCAAGAAAAAGGATCAAGTGACGATGTTTTGTTAAAAAGCTGTAGAAGCTCTGTTTATTGAGTCTTTTGTATTAACATATTTTACAAAAACTAGATTTACAGAAATTATCCATAACTGAACCATTCTTGATGTAGGCACAAAAATACAGGAAAGCTCAGTCCAAAACAGCATTTCACTTCTGATTAAATAAGTAATGGTTATGAAAGATAACCCATGATTAGGAAAATATATCATGGATATTAAGAGCTGTTAAATAACTGAATGGAAAAAAAAACTGAAAGTGAAAACTGTCATCTCATTTTTACATTTTGACTAATTTAAATCTGAAAACTAAATCCTATAATGTATCGTTGTACAACACCTCAAGAACAGAGTTTGAGCCCTAAAATAAACACAAAATGAAGATCACAACACTCCAGCTTTTAGTGGAAGTTTGTGGGCTGCTCTTTGGGATAAAGTGGAAGGAAACAAAAGCACTTTAGTCTAGACTCATGCATCTCACCCAAAACTGTTCTTGCATTTTAATAACAAGAAATCAAACACCTATAATACACACAGTCTTCATCTTTGTGTCCATTGATATGTCTCAACCAGCTACTACTCAGTGAAATTTGACAATGTGGAGAGTGTTTCAAAAGCCCAGTCCATGTTAAACATTATTGAAATCAGATCTTTGAGTAGAGGATGATTATGTTCCTCACAATTCTGATTTTTTAAAATTAGCACTCCTCAATGTGAGCAGACAAAGGTCGCACAAATAAAACACCCTGTAAATGTGTTCTGAAAGATTCTTTGTGTCATTTAATATCTAGAAGTGTTCAGTCAAAAGGCAGCTGGATTTGTTAAGTCTTAAGAGTGTTTTGTTGCTGCTCATTTTTACTGCCGAAGCCGAGTGGCAAAACATCCACAAGACAGTCCAGAAAGTACGGCTGTCGCAGACTTAACAACTTCTACATATCCTAAATTTCAACATGATGGACACAGATAACCATAGACACCATTGATATATTCAGTAGAAAATAATATTTTCTTATTCAGAGAGAACTGCTCATTATCAGAGGAGAATTTAAGAAAGACCGGAGGATGATGCCCATTGTACTTGTACAAAATGTAACACATCCCCTTTGTTGCCTATGCTTCTCAAGGGAATGGTATTAGAAAAACTAAGATGTACATGCACTCCTCCTTGTTAAATAACAAACCTGTCTGCAATGGGTGACATTACACACTAAATACAGAATAACCCATGTGGGTCAAAAACACTTTGTTTGCAGCATTACTTTTGATAGGAACATTCATATTTGACAGAAAAAGGCTGAACAATACTAAAGTGACATTCTCTTACTCCAAGGTAAGACATAAAAACATGTTGTTATTTTGCCTACACTTAGTTCACAGTTGAAACTCATAAAATAATTACACACAACTACATCAGATGAGTTTCTCCATTCAGAATACGTAGCTTTCCACCATGAGCAAAACAAGCGAAAATAAAGTCTGATAAAAGGAAAACGCATAAAAGACCCAAATAGCTTTTATCTAGCAAAGACATGTCCAAACCCTTCTCCTAAAAGACTCTTCTGAACGCAAAGCATGCTCGTTTTTGTCAGCCAGTCCCAATCATGGCAGAAAGTGAGTTCCTACTGAAGCTGGTGGTTGCAATGTGTGGCACGTGAATAAAGGGCAATGCAACCTTGCACCAATCAATTTATATAATGCTCCAAATACTCTGGAATCAGTGATGCAGAGGCCATTCACATTAGTCCCACCTTGTTTAGGCAGCCCAAACAGTCCAAAGGCCATGTTTGAAATGCTTTTTAATTATCGTTAGAATCGGTGGTGACCACTGAATGTACACCAAATAGGGGAGGTTTGAAATGGCTCTTTCTGTGCCTCTTGGGATGATGATGTGGTCGAATCTTCTGCTGACGCCAACCTGTATATCAGGGCGCAGGGTCTTGTTGATTTTGCATGCGTCTCTCTGCAGCTGCCGCCATGGTTCTACGTCTCATAACAGTCATATGCATTTCTGGAACAGTGTCCTCCTCCAGTCCAGGCAAATCCTCATCTTGCTCCTCTGGACTCTTATTCAGATATCTCCTACAGAGAATTAATGAACAACATATGATCATGGGAACAGAAAATGCAAGGTAATGTGCAAAAGGCAACCAAGAACGCAACTGTGCTTTTCAGCTAGTCTGGTAGCTGAGTAAAGAAGCCCTTTCATTGTATTTTGTCCTGCCTTAGACAAACTTGTCTCACAAGGATCTATTTTCACAAAACACTTATTGTACATCTGAGCGACAAAGCAAAATCTAGTGTGGTCGCACACCCGACCTCAGAAACTTTGTGTTTTTATTTTGTTTTTGAATATAAAACATGTTGGTACCACGTATACGTAGGGATGTCCCGATCAAATGTCAAACATCGAATTGGGGGCCAATCAATGCATTTTTTGACTGATCGGGAATATTTAGCTTACAGAGCATCCGATCCTTTGTTTTATGTCAGCTGTCACACAGACAGCTTTTCACTTTCATGCAGATCAACGAGGAGCGCCGCCATTAACACTCCTCCACTCAGCTGTCTGTCTCTCTTCTCTGCTGAACTAAAGGGCAGCGCCTGAGCAGCGACTGAGACTCACCAGCAGCGAAACACCACACACCATCAACAAAAACGCACTCTGAGAATGTTTATTTACATTTTTTACCTTTGTTTTGAGAGTCTCACATTTGGCCTTTTGCTGTTGCAAAAGCTCAGAGGAAACACAGACAGCCGTGCTGAGTTCACTACAACCTCACTCACCACTCGTATGTGAGCTCTGCGAGCAAAAAGCCAACACAGCTTATTTATTAATAAAGTGTATTCAGCCAAAAAGATGTGCAGTCGACAAAAACAAACAGCAGAATTCAGATCATTCAGGTTATTGAGACACAGGCTGCATCGCAGCAACAATAGCTGGATTCTTAAAAGCACAGAGACGTTTCATCAAGTCAGCGAGGCCGACAAGATTAATAGGAAGAGTTTGTCTTTTTTTATACTTTATTTTGTAAAATATATAAATAATAATAGGCTAAAAAATAACAAGTATCAAGAAACAGCTTGGATTTAGAAATTTTTAATAACTTTTAAGAAGCCTGCTTAAAATTTGCACTGTGCAGCTGTATAATCTAAGAAAACAAATATATCGGATCAGGACTCGGTATCGGCAGATACTCAATATTAAATGACTCAGATCAGGATCAGGACGACAAAACAGTACATCTCTAATTTTATGAGGTCAAAAACCTGCAGTGTACCAACCTGCGTGCCTGTTGAAGCATCTCTTCTTTCCTTTGCTTTAACATCTTCTGCCTCTCCTCGGCCGACTTAGAGAAGCGACCTCCTCTGACTTCCATGTTGTCTGACTCACTGAGGCTCTGCTCAGCTGCTCCACTGGAACCGTCCTGCTCATCTGACACAGTGTTCACCTGTGCAGGAGCACGCTCTATGGCCTGACGAAAGAACACAGACAAAGTATGTCACAGACTGTTGCATTCTGCCTTTTAAGTAAACCACAGGAATGTAAGCAACAAGAAGCAGAGGCAAGAAGGACTGACAGGGAGGTACCAGGAGACCACTGTGTTATTAAAACAATGACATTATGTAAAAAAATAAGCTGCTATTAACATTTCACCCCATGGTGACTGACCTGTGTTGGAAAAGGCACCTGGATGCGTCCCTCCAGGATGTTGTCGGTGGTGACTTCCACAGAGCGGGTCAACTGCAGATCCTGCATCACCAGGTAGGAGGGCACCTGAGGGAACATCTCCTGAACCTGATGGGCCTGGTGACCAGAGGGTTCATCAAAACGGAGAGATAGAGCGATAGAGAAATAATAAAAAGGAAGATTATTGCTGGAAGACCCGAACATAACAGGTGAACATACAAAACTAGATTTAACTAAAACGTAAGACAAAATACTTTATGTAAAAAACTTAGCATACAGTTTTAATGATTTACATGAAAAAAAACTGTTGAAAATACACAAAATCTTTTGGGTTTTAACATATTTTCGAACAGTTCATGTTAAATCTGTTGGTTAAATAAAGATGTTATCACTATATCAAAACGCATTTGCGTTAACATAAACTTTCGACAGCGGTCTAGGGAAAAAAAATCAATACCTGACCTCAAATTGTTAGCTGTATCATCGTTTATGAAATTCAAAATAATTTCTACTAACTGTGAACATGAACTCACCATAGCCAGAAGCTGGGAGTTGTTGGCCTGAGCAATGCCCAAGATATTGGTGGTGTGCATTACTTCCACTGAGAAACTGGGCAACCAACTGGCAATGCGAGATCCTGAAAGAGAATGTATGGGTTTTAAAAGTCATTGTAACACCCAGCCTATCTGAAGTGAGGTCATTCTTGCCTGCAGACAAGATTGTTAACTTGTTACATACTGTTTACTTCCTCAGTCTGACATAAATCTAACCGATTTATGAAGAGGAGGGGGATTAGCTTTTTCGTAACCAATCACTCAAGACCAAGATGTTATGCCGACATAACATCAGGTGATACTGAGATATTGAAAGAGAATCTCCAAAACCAAAATCATCCTTGGATGAATTTGTGTCTGACCAACTTACCATCAAAGTGGAAGAAGTGATTGTGTTGGTTGATATGTGGTCTAGCATCTGGAGCAGCTCCTACGGGGCCAATATTGTCTTCCAAACCCCCGCCCTGCGGCGGGCTCCTCGCCTGGCCGCCATCTCCGTTAATGTTCAGCGATGTCCGACATGTTGGACACGAGGTGTCCTGCTCGAGCCATGAGCGCAAACAAGAGCTGCGAAACATACGCACTCAACTTACAAATGTTCTTACAGAATTTCTCAGTATAAAAAACTCGACATTAGTCTTCTGTAGCTAAACATCAGGATCTTTGTGTGCAAGACTTTGGGAAGTAGCCAAATCAAGGATACTACATTCCAGGCTGGTATGTTACATCTGGTTGCTTAGTATTCTTACAGTTTCTCCTTAAACCATCTTTATTCTGCAAGAAACTTTTTCTAGGCTATGGAGCCACAGGTCGGTGGTAACAATATAACAATGGACTGCTAAATATTGTCCATGGAGGGATATCTGATTAGAAAAAACACTTTACTTGTGGAAGAGATGGCCACAGGGTAGTTTGCGTGCTGTCAACATGGTGTCCCAGCAGATGGCACAATCATCATCATTAGCAGCCAGCTCCTCTGCAGTAGCAACTGCAAATCTGCACACCAAGTCCAGAGTACATACAAATAAAGATGAAACAAGTAATGATAAATGGATCCATTAGAAATGCTTTAATTAAACAAACAAAGAACCACAAAAGTATACGTCAAAAAGAGATAAACAATTAAATGAATACATATCATCACCTGGCCTCCATGTTGTTGATGACACGAAGGTAATTCTTGTGTCGGCGGACACGACGCTGGACCTCATGGAAAAGATATCGCAGCTGCATGAAGATAACCAAGCTGGCCATAGACAGCCATATGTTTCCAAAAAGCTAATGAGAGACAAATTGACAAATTGATTAAAGATCAGGAGAGAAGGAAAAATACACGGGGGCATTTCCATATCACTATATGCCGACATCTGTTCCCTCTGTGTCTTACCAGCATATGGATATGGTGCATGAGGTCCAGGAAGAGCATAGCCAGCTCCATGATGAAGTCTGTGTAGTAGACATATGTCCCCTTACTCTCCCAGGTCCCTGGATGGTTCAGATCCCACAGATGAATAGAGTATCTGAGGGGACATGTACAACTCCATCAGGCCATGAAACACAGCTGATTTTTAGGCAGTGTGGTGGATGACTCAGTCCTTATCTTAGATGGAGATTGGAAATCCATAATGCATGAAAACAAGATGGTGTGAAAGCATTACAGTACATAAAAAAGGTAGTGTTGCCACCAGAGGCAAAACATTGACAAATTAGGTCAGAGAAGAAAAAGAGAAAATTAGAGTGAAAGAGTGTATAATATTCCTGTGTATAATAGCTCTAAACTCCCTGTCTGAGCATTCTTTAATCCTTAAAAACTCATGCCTTCATGCTTTATGGCTTAGATGTAACTCTTCAGCTTTGCCTCGTTTAGTATGCACAGATTTATGAGTAGCAAAGAAGTGCCACCCTGCAGCCGCTTGCCTTTACGTGATACCCAAGCTTATTTGATCTAGCTCTAGGCACGCTTTAGTATTTTCAAGTGTACTATGGGGCTTTGTGCATTGTGTATGAGTATGGTTTAGCACAATAGTTTCAGAACAGGATCACTGTTTAACCACACTATATGAAAGTTGTTGTGTATACATGTTTTTGTCTAAATAAACCTTGTTCCTCACTGCAAGCTCTGACAAGTTGAAGCAAAAGTGCGACTTAATTTGCAAAATACAGATATGTAGCAACTCCTGACTTCTCCTGATACCCTTCGTTTCACCAGTGCTGTGAAAAGCTGCAGCCCGCAACATGACGGATTGGTTTCTTAGTGTTGTGACGTAACAAACCCATTAAGTCTGAATCTGCGTCCTTATGACTGTCATTAGTACACTGTAGTTCCAAGGGAGAAATGCTCAGCCATGGTGTTGATTGCTTATTTTGCAGATAGTATAGAAAAAAACACCCTATGGACATTTTAACAAGGTTCAAATATGCAATATTACTAGAGGGGGTCTTTAATGCAATATGCTTGGTTGAAAAAAGAAGTGGAAGTAGTCCAATGTTGATAAACTCCTAATCTACTGTGAGCAGCATCACAAATTAAACACAAACAAATGAAAGAACAGACAACCTTTTTTAATAAAGTTAATTGTTTTTGCTTTGTACCAGGCCACAGCAATGTACCTGACAACAGTTTACACTTTCCAATGTTAGACTGATATCTTTGAGTATATGAGTGCTTTGGCTGATTAGAGTTGTTTCTGCTGCTAGTATAATCCTGACCACTCTCTTGGGGACAAAAAAGCCTTTCACACTGTGTAACAGAGCCAGAGAAAAACAAATGGTGTAACTAACATTAGCTCCTGACTCTAAATCTGCACAGGCTATGTCATCTGCACCAGGAGGATTTAAGTGGACTTACCGCATGATGACATGCCCAGTGCGTACAGTCACTAGCAGGCACTGAAGAAGAAAAGACACAGATATGAATGTGATGTAATTCTTGTAGTCCATACAGTACAATCCGAGATCTGACATTTCAGTTGTGACAAAAAAACTGTCTGAGGCAAATGAGAAGTGTTTTGTGCTAAAAATGGCCCAGTGACAGTTTGTGTTTATTAGCCTAAACCTCTCTTTAGAAATACATCCCCTGAGGGAGACTTATGTACCTAATAAATAAGCCTTTTTCTGCAGTGGACATTTTGACTTGTCAGAGCAAAAAAGCACAGTTGTTATTGATTGTGCTTTTCCTGCTTTGATGTCCAACTGTCTGCCATAAAGAGGCCTTTTAGTTTATTTTTTTTTGATATGGCACATGAAACACATGACAGTTTTATCCCGCCCCATTTAAGACATACAAATCAAATAAACGGATGAATCTTTAAGAAATATAAGGGCCTAACCAAAAGCCTCAATGATAGAAAGAGTCCATAATCATCATTCCTTTGTCAACATATGGCCCCCATTTTTTAGAAAGATGTGGCTCAAGGTTCTCACCTCTGCTGCCATAAAGGAGAGTGTGTGCATGCCATGGGAAGCTCCCAGCAAACCACAGACCACAGCCAGACCACAGCAGTCCAGCAGCAGGGAGACCAGCAGACAAATCACTCGAACATGGCTGTTCATGGGCGTGGAGGGCGAGAAAGACAGCTGCAGGGAAGAAAATGTGAATTATGAGTGGACTGTGTCTCTCTTAGAGATGTTCCCTTTCGTTATGCCCTAGGGTTACTGGGGAGCTTTTTCTTGTCTATTGAGATATCTTGTGATGGTTTGGGAAGTTCATGTGGGTCTGTTCAGCCCTCGTAGACATTTTATTTGATAGAGGTGCTATGCAAATAAAGTTACGAATTCAAAGTAGACTTCACTCGGCCAAGATTCCTACAGCCTAAAGCAATTTATATTCAAGACTATTTAATGCCACTGAGAATATAATTTTACAATAACCAAAACAAAAACAAACAAAACATTCTTAGAACATGACTTTTTTGGTGACATTCATGCAAGGGGAATTCAGCAAATCTTATATATCAGTGTCGGTCGGTGTTATCAGTTATTTTGAAATTTTACAATGCAACACCAGAAAAATCAGAAAATGCTACTTTCCTGTTTCTGAGCCTTTTCAAGACTTCTGAAAGATTGATTTAAGACACTGTAATACAAATTAAGGCCCTATTTGTTAGATTTGTTAATTCAATGCCTTTTAAGGCTTCTTAAGGATCAGCAGCAACAGGAAGGATTCAGACTATGTGTTTTGTTTAAATGCTCACAATCTCATACGAGTACAGATTATTCTGGCATTTAAAGAATACATATAATCATCAAACAATACAAAACCTGCTTGTGTTCATTAAATTGACAGCTGTTGATGGGAAACAGCTCAATAATAGAACAATACATCTGAAAGGGGAATATTCCTAAATCAAAATAATTTAATCAGCCACCATAGACCATATATTTTTTCTAAGCCTGCTCACACACATGCATGACATGTTTTTATATTGTGCTCAGTGCAACACTCAAATGACATTTCTACTGTATTGGCTGAGAGGAAACGTGAACTTTTCCCTTCAAAATAAATACAACCTATTTAAATCAATAGACTCCTCACACACGACCTCCCCAAACATATGTATTTTGCAAAACATATCCTAAGACTTTAAACTGAAAGATGACATTGTCGACAGTGAAAGGAATACAATTCAGGACCTCATTGCAATCATTAAAAAAGCTGAGCTGAGAAATAAAACAGGTCCCATCAATTTTGTAAAGCTGTAATGCCACAAGGTTTCCCCTGCACATCGACAACATGATATACCCATCATCTTTAGCAGTTAACCCTACATGCGTCATCTTCACCCCAAAGTTCAAACCACAGAACAGGGAAACAGGAAGGAAGACAGCTGGGCTAACACTCCTGACAAACCTCAACCTAAAATGAACATGCCACAACTTCAGATATACAGCTAAAGCTGTGACACAAAAAATAAAACTAGTTGACAGTCACACACAACATGTGCACATACAAAACTGATACATTTTTACAGCTCAGCAGGCAGAAATTACTCTCTGGTACACTAAGCCACTCAGCACTTGATCACAGGCAACATATCAACTTAATGCCCACTGTCAATGTCATTACTTGTAAGGAAAGGAGGCCAGTTAAACCTGATATTTTGTTTTCCCCAACATGCAGAGCACAATCTGATACAGGGACATGTCAATCAGCAGCCTCACATGCCAGTACAAGAAACTATTAATAGATCCAGAGTTGAGAAGGGCAAGTTACTCTCAGACTCATGGGGGACACTCAGGACACCTTTTAAAAAGACCTCTCTATTAAGTTTGGAAATGCATGCAGGTGTCTTCAAATGGCAGTCTTCTGTCTGGCTACCTCACACTCACTCACTGTCCTTATGAGTAACACGACAGCCATAAAAAATGGAAGTATGTCTATCGGGTTTACTGTGTAGCATAAACAGGAAAACAGGTTCATACAGGAACATGCAGGCTTATCAATTATATCATATAAAATCTCTCACACACACACATACTTTTGTGCATGAGCTCTAAAGTTTTTTGTGTTAACTGTGCAGATTCCTATAAAACATTTCAAACTCGACAACAAAGCCATTCTATAAGGGTTTCTTTGTATTTCCTGTTGGAATATTTTGCAGTGTTTTGGAATGACATCAGCAGACAGGAAGTGAACATGGACCCAAGCTGTTGTCTAGCTATTCCCAATGCCTGCTGATACCTGTGTGCAACAATGGTAATGTGTCATTTTACAATTTGTGCACTGTTTCTAGCTGACATTTCTAACAGAAGAATAAATTGTGGCCAGAATAAATTGGTGAACTTGAGATAAGTCAACTTTGTCCTAAAGATCTATGTGTGCCCTGCTTTTTTACCTTTGGGTGTTCAATATTGGAACTATATGAACTTTGGTTTAGCACCACAAACAAATACTGGGAGGGTGCATCCTCTCAAAGACCTGCTTATTTCTGTAGGAATGTTGTGTCTTGTCCAAACAAACATGAGCTCTGTAGCAATACAAACAAAAAAAACAACCTCCAGGTACCTGTGACAACAGTGGCCTTCACTAAGACAAATCTTCTTCAGATGTGTTTGCTTTAAAATCAGAAGGGAAAGATTTTTATAATAGTCTCACAAGCTTGCGATAAAATTACCCAGCGAGTATGAAAAATATATATATATTTTGTGGCCCATCCAAAAAATATCAAGTGTCGGCTTATTTCTGATATGTTTGTGCTGATAAGCCTTACGTATTGGGTCAAAGCTGACTGGCCGGTTGAGCATATAGTTTACTATCAGTAGTTGTCGTAGCCATCCTCAGTTGAATTAGATTGGACAATTGTGAATAGAGTGTATTTGTAATGATAACAGATTCACAATGTCATTTTTTTTAATGTTTTATTGTCCTTCCCTGGATTACCATGCAGGACAGTCACAAACCATGGTTGGGGGCACAGGAATGAGTAACGAAGAAAAGAGAGAGAATAGCATACTTACATATTCAAATCTGTCTTTGCAGAGCTGCACCATGAGGTGGAGAAAGACCAGAGCGGAGAACCACAAACACCACATGACCACCTCCTCCACTGTCTGTACGTTTAACACTCCAAAGATGAAAATGAACTTGTAGAAGATAAAGTTCCAGAACTTGTCTTTCAGGTGCTGAGGAATAAACACAAAGCAAATGAGGTGCATTTTTTTCTGAGAGATCTACGCTCAAGTAGAGCTGCTTATTACCCCAGGCATGAGAGCTGCGGCATGACTTATTTAATACTGATCTAAACACAGACTTACCTGCTTCTCACTGACCCTCAATGGGCCAAACACCACATACTGAATCATTTTAGCAATTAACATCAAAGAGCAGCAGAATGTGTTGACCAAAACCTACAGGAGCACAGAAGATAAAGTGACAATCAGTTTTTGTTTCATCATCTTAATAAGCAATGCAAAGTCCAAACCTGGACGACACTCACCCATACAAAGAGGCTGTCAGTGACAAGATACCACAGGACAGTGGTTGCCAATTCTGTGTTGCTAATATCATTGTTCAGATGTTCAAGATCCACTTCAGGGGGGGCTGGTGTTTCATCAGTTTCCAAGACCCCAAAACCCGGATCCGTCACAGTGGTGTAGGCACTAAAGATGCTGCCAGCAAGCAAAGCCACACTCAGCGCTGTGTAGGTCTGCAGGCTGGGCCATGGAAACCTCTCCAAAAACAGCAGAGGCATTGCAGTGTTTACGGTCCAGTCCTCAATTTGGGGAAAATTGTGTTCGCCCCGATCCAAGAATTGATCTGGGAAGAAAAAACCTGTGAGGGTAGACGCGAGTTACCTAACGTTAGCCAAAAGTTGCGTAAACATTAGCTTTGTTAAATACATTCAAAAGTGTTCGCACGGGATCGTTGCTAATGCGCGTCAACACGTCGCCCATTATTTAGTAATGTTTTGAAACAGGCAGTTGGAAACACACGTACAAGATATTCTTGTTTGTTTTCTAATTAGTTAGAAGATTCACGTTAGCTAGCCAGCGGATATGTTAGCTTACGTAGCTTCTCCCTAAGCAAGGCTAACTTCACGCTAGCTCATTGCAGTTTGTAAAGGGTACAAATTTCTCTTGAGTTGGGCTGTCTTTGGTCAAATGTAAAAGGTTAAATCAGCCAAACAAAATGAAAACATTTAATCAGCGATTTAACTGGCTAACCTTCACATTAATACCTTAGTAGCGGTAGAGATAAAGTTAAATTCACGCCCCCAATATTAGCTATTTACCTGGCTAACGTTAGCTAATACTAGCTTATTTGTTAGCTGACATTAGCTACGTAGCTAGCTTCTGTTAATCACTGGTAAACAAGCTCGCATTAAATCGTCACTTACAGCTTGTCACAAAATTAGTTAAACACAATATCCAGCGTCCCTCGTTGTATACAGTGGCGTACTGTTAGTGCAGATGCACTTAGAAAATCGTAGTTGTCAACATCGTCATGTTTATTTCATCGTGAAGGCAGCTGGCTCTGAGAGAAGCCTCCTCCTCCTCCTTCCGCTTCTTCTTCTGTGAGGTTTTACGGCAGCGGACCTCTGTGGTGCTGAATTACTGCCATCTTCTGCAGTGAGCTAACTCCTACAGCAGTCAAACTCAACTTCCACCCTGCGGGCCAAATCTGGCCCCCAACCTTTTTCTAATTCACAATAAAAAATAGTGATTCAAACTGAAACATGTTTTTGTACCTTTCGTATACATAGGAGCATCCTCCACATCCCATGGACAGAGGTTGTAGCTCAGCCCCTTATGTCCTGAAATTCTAGAAATGTCCTAACATCCAAAAAATGCCCTAAAATCTGAAAAAAAAGCTTATTTCTAAATTCTTGTAACGTCCTGAAATACTAGAAACATCGTCAAATCTGAAAAATGGCCCCAAAAAAAACTGAGAAATGTGCTAAAACAAAATACAAAAAAAACAAAACAAGAAACATCGTAAAATACAACAAACACCTTTGAAAAATTCAGTGTCCTAAAATCCCAAAAATTCCCCCAAAAACTGAGAAATGTGCTAAAATAAAATACAAAAAAATTACAAGAAACATCGTAAAATACAAGAGACGTCTTCAAAAAATTCAATGTCCTAAAATCTGAAAAATGGCCAAAAAATTAGAAATGTGCTAAAATCTGAGAAAGACCCAAAAATTCAAGAAATATCATTCAAGTAATATGCTCAAATCCGAGAAATGTCCTAAAATCCTGGAAAAATCCTAAAATTTGAGAATCAATCTGAGATATAAAATAAAATCACAGAAATACCCTAAAATCCAAGAAACATCCTAAAAATCCTAGAAACATCCTAAAAACCTGGAAATATGTATGGGGCTGCTGCAACTGGCCCCTGACCTCTTGCTATTTTGCAAAAGTGGCCCCCAAGTTATGTCCCACAGTGTCAGATTTTTGCCATCAGCTTTGTTCTCCCTATAAGCTTACCAGACATTTTATACCTTGTCCACTTCCATCTTACTCCAGTGTGCTCTTTAATCCAGATCTTGTTAGCTCTAATGTTTTAATTTCCTTTTCATGTCCTATCTTTTTTATGTAGAGGCTATTTCCTGCAACTAAGGCACTGCTCTGAAGAACTACTATTTATCACAGTAGGGGGTGGCTTCGGGTGCGACTTTGTTGTTGTCGTTTTTGTTTGTTTGTTTTTGTTTTTGTTTTTGTTTTAATATTATGACCTTCCATGCATGGTGCTACAAATAGGCTACTTTCCTTAAGCCTCCCCGAGTGACTGGGGCAAAATGCATGACCTACATATACACAATAAATAACTTCATCATTTCTGTGTGATGAATGGTGTGATTTTTGACATTTTTAAAGACAACATGCCTGTGAAACCCACTTGCTGAGAGTATTTCATAAACTGTGGCCATTTGATTTTGAATGTTATTTGAAGTGCCTCCCCCATTCTCAACTTTGTGGCTGTGGAACTGCAATTGCTGTATACCTGCTATTTGATTTTTCGATTCATCAGTAAAAACCTACACAGTCTTTACATTTACTTTAAATATCTAACTTTTTTCCTCTTTCTTTATTGAGAACTTGGTAATTACAGACAAACAAGGCATGTTCATCAAATAGCTTCTCTCTCAGGTTTAGCAAGAACGACAACAATTAATACAAATAAAACACAAACATAAAATACAAACAAAAACATATGTTATAATGAAATCAACTTAAGAACTTTCCTTTCTTTAACACATTTCAGTGACTTACTTAAGAGTTTAAGTTCTTTCCTCAAATGGTGTAAACTGGGTTTATTCTTGAAGTATCTACACTTATGTATATAAAAAAATTATCCCCAATAACAAGACAACATCAAGAACAACATCCATGTTCTTAATGTTAATACAAACGCTTTATTTGTCAGTCTTTATTGCCAATGGTGAGGGCTAAATCTCCCTGCAGCCAGCACTGCATATCACAAAGAGTACATGGTAGAAACGCACATTCCAAACTTTCAATTTCACTTTCACAATACGTATAAGTATTCACACAAAAATTTCATCTCAGTCTAAAGAATTCATTTGTTGGCTAAATCTCTTTTAAAGTTTTGAAGTTCACCTCTTAGGTGAAAGTGGTAATGAATTATATATTTTACTTTAATTGTTAAACTGTCCAAATTGAATTCCCTGAGAATATAATTTTGTTTTACTGGGTTGGGGAAACATACCTCTAATATAAAGTTTCTAATAACTCCATTGGTACATTTATTATCAAAAAAACGTCAAACCCTTCAATGTGAAGCACAAGAGAGACCTTAGGGTACAGAGTGTATTATTTAACCATACATCTCAGAGAAAATGGTTTAGCTTTTATCAGTCTATAGTCCTAATATAACTAGAAAACTCATTGACTAAATCAGTATATTTATGCCTTGCCCTAATTGAAAGCAATTCCATATTCCCTGGTTTATTGTCAAGTTGGTTTTCACATTGCAGTATGAGGATTGGTGCTTATCATAAAAATGAGGGAAAATAACATTACAATAACAGAAAGTATAGCAAAAACCAAAAAAAGAAGAAAAGTGCAATACAAATATTTTTAAAATGTTCCAAAAAATATGTTATGTTTATCTGAATAGAAATGAAGGTGCTGTGTAGTTTTTAAAAGTGGAAACAGAAGCAATCAATATTGATTTATACTTTCAATTTTACATCAAAATTATGTTTGTAAATCATGACAAGGTCAGTTTTCAACCACACACACCTTCAAGAGGAATTCATAAATACATTGAATGAGCAAGATGGAGCACTAACATTAATTTATTTAAACCATAAGCTGTTATAGCAGAGCGCCTTCCATTTTAAAGTGGGTCATAGATTACTTAAAGAGAAACTGAAAGTATTGTCAACTTCTGTAGCTCTAGTCTATACTGTAAGATGGATAGGGAAACACTGATCTTCAAATCAAAGTCGTATAAATGGAACAAGCCTATAAGCAAATGACCGATACTTCAGGCTTGACTACATACAGAACACACAGTAACTGTGATAAACAATGGAGGGTATGGAATACTGCAGACTGTGTCCTGTACTCAGATAACGTCTGAATGTATCAGTGAAACGGCAAGTGATGGTAATAATTAACTGTTCAGATGCTTGCAATTCCAACCACAAATGGAGTTGACAGAGCATCCAGAGTTAAGGTGTGTTGTTACAGATGTAAATGCAAAGGTTGAGCAAATTGACTTGACTTTAAAAAAAAAAAACACTGGAAGAGGGCAGTCAACAACTTATCCCAAAAATTAGAAATAAATCAGTAAAACATATACATATGCAACATAAACAACATACAAGAAAATCACCTGAAAATCAGTAAAAAGGGAAATAAAAAATGTTTTAAAAAACAAAACACCCAAACAACAAGGAAATTACCTGAAAAAAAGTGCTTTAAAAAGATTATTATGTTACATAACCTTAAATATGTAATTATAATAATTATAATTAAAGTTTTCTGGAAAACTTCCCCTAGCTTTTTAAAAATAATTTCCTAAATGTACCAATTTCTTGCAATTTGTGAAACATTTCATGGATTTGCTCATTGCCTTTTTGCCAGTGTTTGTGAAAGACATAGCACCTATTTGCTCAGGGTTCAAAGGTTTAAAGTTGCCTCAAAGCAGCACAAAAAAACGTGATGTCGATCCCAACTTTAAAGGTTTATTGTGTATCACGTCATGGATGACTGCAGAGAGGCATATAGCTATTGTTCATCAGCTAGTCTCTTCCTGGGAAATTGGATACATTTTTTAGGTAGCAATGTAATAAATACAGAAGCTACAATCTTCTTTATGAGGGCCACAAGCCAGTTGTCCAAGAAACTCTTACCTTGCTTCCACAGAAGAGAAACAGAAAGTTCTTTGATACAGAAACTTATTATGATTAAATATAGATAATGCAGTTACTTAACAAACCATGATCACAGAAGAGAAACAGAAGAGGTGGAAACTCCAGCAACACGTGTAGTATGTTGACTAAAGAAACATGTTTCGATTTGTGACCTCCATTATGAGGGCCACAAGCCAAGTTATGCAAGAAACTCTTACCTTACTTCCACAGAAGAGAGACAGAAAGTTCTTCAAAATTAAGGATTCATTTTTTTCTTTCCCCTCTACTGCATCTCAGTTGTAGGTGAAGTTGTGCCAGCAAGTCTCATTTTGCTTTGACAGAAGAGAGACAGACAGCCTTTCCCAGCTCGCAATGTACACCCTGGGCAGGAAGCCAAGTTATCAAAGGGCTGACACACAGAGACAGACAGCCAGTCACACTGACGGGCAATTAAAAGTTACCAAATAACCCAAGGTGCATGTCTTTGGACTGTGAGAGGAAGCCAGAGAAAACCCATGCTGACACGGGTCGGTTTGAACCTGGAACACTCTTGCTGTGAGGTGACCAACCACAGCACCACCTTGCTGCCCAGAGATCGTGCCAATATTTTTTAATTGTCCCACTGACCACACCATACTGAACTGATTAGTTTGTGTCTTCGGACAAACAGCAACCCAAGCTAAGTATGCATTGTACTGCCCCATTTCCACCAAGCAGTCAGTGGATGGTACCAGTAGAACCATCTCTTTCTGTTTTTTGTCACCCCTCTGTTGGGTACCTAGAGCCACATTTGCACCATAAACTTTCAATATGGTACCTTTAGAACCAAAAGTAACCCCTTGGACATGGAACCTTTTGAATGCAGCTTGAATGCAGTTGTAACTGTTAACATGTAGGTAGAGTAGGTTTTATTTACCCATTATTAATTATTTTCACTTGTGGACTAATACTGTATACTTAATTAAAATTAAAAATGGTTTGCATGGGTTTTATTTACCACCCCCCAAAACGTATTTTTTTACAGCATGCACCTTGCTAGTAGGTGAAGTTTTGCCGGAAATCCTCCCCCTGCTTCCACAGAAGAGAAACAAAAAATGATTTGGAGTGACAGTAAATCATCTGTCTTTTAATTAAACACCTCCAGAAACTTGTCCTTTCCATGACACAATATCACATCCGTAAGTCCCAAAATGGTCCTGTGGCAAACCTCCCTCCTGTTCAATTTGTCCATAAAGGGAAGTAAAGCCTTTTTTTTTACAGCACTTAGTTTGTCTTTTCATGCAGACGGCACAGTTGCACACATACTTAAAGCATGAACCACTCAGCTGAGCTGTCGCCTTCAGAGGAAATGGCACCTAAGGAGTTTGACGATGGGACAGTGGTGGTGGCGGCTTGCGTGATCCTGGGCCTGTCCTTCCTGGTAGGAGCTCCTGGAAACCTGCTGGTGATATGGACGATCCTTAGACATGTCAAGAAGCGTTCCCACACTGTGGTGCTCATCTTAAACCTGGCTGCTGCAGACCTGCTGGTCCTCATCACCCTGCCTATGTGGATCTACTCTCTGGTGCACACCTGGGTGTTTGGAGGGGCTGTCTGTATGGCTTTGATGTACATCATCCGTGTGTGCATGTTCGGCAGTATCTTCTTCATTACCCTCATGAGTGTGGAACGCTATTTAGCCATCTGTCATCCCTTTGTGATGATGGGCTTGAAAACCAAGAGCGTGATGAAAAGTTGTCTTGTAGTACTTTTGTGGCTCCTTGCTTTGCTTCTAGGATTGCCTGCTGTACTGACTGAATCTTTGGATGAAAGCTATGGCAATCAGCAGTGTTTTATCAAGGAATTTAACTCTAACACTCAAGAAATCATCTTGTCATGTCTGGATATTATGGGGGGCTTTATAGTTCCTTTCATTATTGTTAGTATGTGCTACTGCCTGGTAGCAGCCAAGCTCAGGAAAAAGACTTTCAACTCCAAACAGAAATCTATAGCTCTTGTGGGGGCTGTGGTGATAGCCTTCTCACTGTGCTGGTTGCCTCATCATATCATTAACATAATTAATGTGGTTTGTATCATAGAATTGGAACACGAATGTGTGCCACAGAGTGTTGTCTACAGCTCCGGTGCCCTTGTTTTCATCAGCAGTTCAGTGAATCCTGTATTATACACCTTCTTTGCAAGAAACTTACGTGGGAATCTGGCAAAGTCGCGGCTGGTTTGTCTCTTCCAGGAAAAGGTGGCTCACACCAACAAACTCAGGGATCTGGTAGTGCAGCCGCATACTGGCCAGAGGGCAGCAAATACAACGGAAGAGCTGATCTCTGACTCTGAAAAAAAACTGAATCCCTGAAACTGTGATGATGAGAAGCGTGACGTTTGTCTTCTGCAATTAATTAAGAGACTATGCTTTTTTTCTTTTTTTTTATAAAGGCCTATATGTGGGATCTCAGCCAAAATAATGCTGTCAATGGTGACATGTTGTCATTTTTATCATTAATCTTTATTATCTTGTCTTTGTTTCACTTTTACCTTTGGATGTCATTGCAAGCTAACATATGATCATAGTCGTTTTGTGTTTCTCAGTTTTGTTGATAACTATTGCTGTATAGTAGAAAAATGAAATATGTCCCTGTGTTGTGTAATGTGTTTTGTGTCATACAAGAGCTGACATGGAAAATTTAAGAAGAATTACTTTTAGGTCAGTGCTCTTGTAAAACTGCTACAAAAATGTATTTATCTTTTTTTTTAAATTAAAATGTATTTAATATTATTTTATCATTTTGATTTAACACAAAACAACTTATTGCCTCTTTGGAGAAAATATATATATAGTAATAGCTGTTAGTTTTTTTGGAAAAAGGCCAAAAGAAAATGTCCATAGTATAAAATGTATTCACAATTCTTTCCAAACAAAACTATAATATTTTAAACTGAATGTGGAGAAGTTATTCCCCATAACCAATATTCACCCTCTGAGACCCATCATAGACCCATCATTTTTTGATCATTGACCTGAGGTGAAAAATGGACCACTGACGCATGCATGAATCACCTCTCTGGGTCTCAAATAGCCCTGTGAGGAAACCCCTTTCCTGTGCTGTCTATTTGTAAGGGGAAGTGAAGACTTGCTTGTGCAGCACTTTGTTTTTCTTTTCATGCAGACGCCACTGTCAGCACATACACTTGCAGCATGAACCTCTCAGCTGAGCTGTCTCCTTCAGAGGAAATGGCCCCTGAGGAGTTTGACGGCGGAACAGCAGTGGCTTGTGTGATCCTGGGCCTGTCTTTCCTTGTAGGAGCACCAGGGAACCTGCTAGTGATCTGGACGATCCTGAGACACGTGAAGCAGCGTTCCCACACTGTGGTGCTCATCTTACACTTGGCTGTCGCAGACCTTCTGGTCCTCATCACCCTGCCTGTATGGATCTACTCTCTGGCCCGCCACTGGGTGTTTGGGGAAGCCTCCTGCAAAGCCATGGTGTTCATGATAAACGGCTGTATGTATAGCAGTGTTTTCCTCATCACCCTCATGAGTGTGGAGCGCTTTGTGGCTGTTCGATATCCCTTTGCCTCAGCTGGCTGGAAGAGGAAAAAAGCTTTGAATAAAGTTCTGCTGGCTCTGTGGACGGCAGCTTTCTTGTTCAGCATACCCGTCATCCCAACTCAGGTTGTAGGGATGGAGTCTGGTGAGGAGCACTGTCGCTACCGCCTCTACACTTCTGTGATCCAGGAGCTGGTGTGTGTGCTGCTCGAGACACTGGTGGGCTACATATTACCCTTCTCCATCCTCGTGGTTTGCTATGGCTGCCTGTGTAGCCGCATTACTCAGATGACCTTCAAGTCCAAGCGCAAGTCCACAGTCCTGATTGCCAGTGTTGTGGTTGTGTTTGCCATTTGCTGGACGCCTCATCACATGGGAAATGTCCTCTCTATCATCATCCTGGCCACTGAACCTGACACTGCAGATAATCTGGAGAGCATCAGGAGCACCATGACCTTCATTGCTGGAGCCATGGTCTTCATCAGCAGCACTGCTAACCCCATTCTCTACATGTTTGCGGCTCGCTCCTTCAGGAGCTCCCTGCGTGACACGGGCATCCAGAAGCTTTTCCGCCATATCTCCAGCACCTCCCCAGGTGAGGGCAATAAAGAGTTGTCCTTTGTGTCCAAGAGACAGAGCAATCAGACCAACAGTTCTCAGTGTCTAAATGAGTCAAAAGACCAAATGGACATATTAATAAAAATGTGTGAAAATAATTCATCATGATATAGAAAATGCATGGAGTGTATAGATTTACATGTGCATATTGTATACTATGTTTCTTAATGCCTGAAATGAAGCTCATTTTATATGAAATTAGGACACAGATAAACAGGAAGTTTCAGAGTTCATCCGTGCAATACTTGTGCAACTTTGTAAATGACCTGTTTTACATGTTTCTTTTTTAAATAGTGAACATATATTTATAAATGTCTTATATTTTATGTATTCCATATAGTATTCATAAATAGTACAATAAATAATTATATATGCATGAAACGTGTCTCAATGTAAAGCTTTTGTAAACAAACTTTTTTATTTTTATCATTATCTGGTTGATTCCAAAAAAGGGAAAAGGGAAAGATTTTAATTATGTAATTGATTTGGGTCAAGATTTTCTTTTTTTATTGCCTGTAAGTGTGGGAACATGATGAGACAGAGCACAGTAGGTTTGCATCTGGTAATCCTGTGGTTGTGTCTACCACTTCTTAATTTTTTGCTGTTGTCACAAAGATGTATTTCACTTTAGCTTTTGCTGTTTTCATGAAGTTAGGGACTGTACTTTATTAGAGTAGGGGACTGGCTGGGGTGTAACTTCATCGTTTATTTATTTTTTTAATATCTTGACCTTTACCGGAACTACAAACATTTTTCCTTGAGCTTCCCCAAGTGACTGGGGATAAATGCATGATGCACCCTCTATATTTCACAGTTTGTGGCAATGATAAAAGATGTGATTTTGGAGAGTATCAAAGAAAGTATACTTTTCAAATCCCACTTGTAGGTTTTAAGGTTATGAGGGTATTAAAAATAAATACAAAATGCAACCATTTAAAGTTGAATGTCCCTCCCCTACGCAAAATCCAAAAACATAATTCCCTCCTCAGTGTTTAAAAAGTATCTGAAGTTCCTCCCCTATTTTGCACCACCTGCTTCACTCTCAAAAATAATTAAAATTCCCCTAAGACTTTAAGTATTTCTAAATCTTGCCGTTTCATTCTGTGCTGGAAACTATAACATCTCTGATACAGTCTGATAGTGAATTAATTTAACAAAACTGGTGTTTCTGTGTTGATATCATCTAATGCATTTTCTTTATAATAGAATCCATAGTGTACTGCTATTGTAAAAATGTCTTACACTCATGACAAATTAGCTAGCAATTGTCCTGGTGTCCCACTACAGACAACAGTCATGCGTTCGACTTCCTCTCAATGAAACGATTGCAAAATGAAAAACTGCATGTTCCCTTTGTCAAGCAGCAAAAAGCGGAATCATGTCTTAATGTTTGTCACAGTACTATAAAACTCAAACTCGCACTTTTAAATGAGAGATTTCAGCGTCAGCTTATTTTCTGATATTTTTAAACATGTACGTCAGTCAGAGGTTTTTAATTTACCCTTACCATATTGGGTTTGTGTGTTGCCATGATTACACAATACTGCTCTCATCAACTGGCACAACCAGTAGATGGCAGTGGCAGTGGGTTTTTAATAACGGAGTTTTGACATCATTTCAGTGTGGTTTTATAAGAATATTTTTAGGTATGTATATGTTTTCTATCCAAGTGAAGGTCATGATGAGATTCTTAGTTTGCTGCCTTGCTTCATACACTTCACAACATTTATAGCCTTTGTATTGACACAGTGGAAAGTGAAAAGACCCATTTTCATATATTTTATGTGTGTAGAAATGTAGGAATTCCACTCTGCATCTGACTCGGCAATATCAGTTTCACTTTGACTGGATGTTATTCCATACTAATGATTTTCCCACGGGTGTTATTTGTATGCTGTGTTAATACAATGAGATGGATCATTGTGAAAATGATTTGAGCTGACTTCAATAAACCCACTGACAGTGCTCAACGTCACCTTGATTGCTTTAAATACTAATGAATCAGGATTACTTTAAATGTGATGGTGGAAAATTACAAAGGGCAAAGGGTGTGACACAAAAATATGTGTCAAACGAAGTCACACAAGAAAGCGTAGCTGACTGAGACACGCTGGATCTTTTCTCACAGAATGAGGAAGCAACATGTATGAGATAACATCAGCAGTGTGTATGTGTACCTGCTGCCTTTTATTATGAATATATTCCTAAATATGAACTGCACTTTTTAATGTCATCAGCACTTTTTTATCATCTGAATTATTATTTTTTTAGTTTTTTTTAAATAAAATATTATTGCATACAAGGGTGAAAAATAATGCAGACACACGTACCCCTGGTATAAAACATACTGTAAAAGATCACCTTTTTCCTTTAAAATCAACCTCATATGAGCATTTACATTATCTTGTAACCAGATAACTGTTGTCTTTGTCAATGTAACCCATACTACCCCAAGCTACAAGTACACCACAGGACAGGGCCTGCCAAAGGGATAACTGAGCCATGAATCTTGGCTATCCCCAAAGTTCACTCTTTTTGTCACTGGCTGGTTAGAAGAGCTGCAGACGCTTCACACCACGTGATACTACAGTGAATACCAAAGCAAAGTTATTCTCTGGGTACACTAGCGGCTCTTATATTGCCTTCTCAATTGTACAACTCTTTTTTTCACAAGTTCCACCTGCTGAAACAAAGACTTAACATGACATTTTGGTGCCACAGAGGGACAACTGTTATGCAGTCTATGTGATGTCATGAAGATAAATGCTCTTTGCTGTTGTCGTGGGAGAATACCTTTATGTGTCTAAGATTTCAGCTGAAGATTTTCCACATCAACCGATCTGACTGGTTTAGCTGGAAAGACAGATTCCTCATGAGGAAGGAGACATTGGGAATTACTCAGATGGATGGTTTAAACAAGTAAAAAGGAGGTGAAGAGACAAAAAGCCTTGCATTCATAAAAGTCTGTTGGCCCATAGCAAGCAGAGCTGGGAATGTCAGGAGCAACAAAACATGGCATTCTGGGAACAGGGCCAAAGACTGGTAAAAACTCAGGCAGGCCAGTAAGGACCCGTGAAGCTATTGAAAACTAGAATTGTTGCTCTTTGAAGGTGCCAGGTTTTATTTCAATATGAAAGCTGCTCAGACACGCAAAAGAGTGTGAGACTTCATATATGTGACCAGTCAATAATGTACAGTGACAGCTGGTTATAGCCCATATCACAGCGTGAGTGTGAAGCAGCACTGCAGCATGATGTTTTTCCATCATAATGGACACTTTCCATTATGTACAGGCTGATTCATACTGTTATATGTCCCTTTTGTCTCTCTGTCTGCACACGTTTGTTTCTTTTCCTTTGTTTCTTTCTTTCAATTCTTTACTTTCTTATCCTCTGTCCTTCCTTCATTCACTTCTACCTTTTACTAATACTGCCTTACCATAAACAAACAAAGACTAAGTAAATGGAAATCAAGGCAAATGACAATGATAGCACTACAGCATTCACAACCTTTCAACAACTTTACACATGTGGTTTACATTAGCCTGATATGTGCCAATGGATTACTGAATGTGGCCACCAGGCAGAGGCCCAGGGGCCCAAAGTGTCAGGGCCCCCCTGGCCTTCATCTGCAAAATGTCACTCATATTACAATTCATGGAGAGACACAAAAAGACTGCAAAGTAAAAGAAAAAGACAACAAAAAGATGCAAACGAACTGCAATGAGACATAAAATAGCCTAACCCTGCAAAAATGGGCAAAACAATCACAACGAGACACAAAACGACTACAAAGAGACACAACACAACCTACAAAGAGATGCGAACAAACTGTATGGGACCACAAATGCACTACAAAAATGGACAAACAACTGCAAAAAGACAAAAAATGACTCGAAAGAGGCACACAATGACCAAAATTAGACACAAAAGTACCTCAAAGAAACACAAAACCACAAAACATTTCATACCCCAAAACAACCCAAAGTGCTTTACAGATTAATCAAGTCAAAGTTCATTATAGCCCAGTCACAAAGCATGCCCCAACAGGCTGAACACATAGTAATTTCAATTTAATTTTAATTTGATCTATAATGTCCAGTATCACAAATCATAATTCAGCTTCAGAAGGCTGTATGTACACACAACATATGACAGCCCTCTGTCCTTAGACCATCACAGCAGATACGGAAAAACTCCCCAATTGGAAAATATATATTATATATCAAAGTATTAAATATATTTAATATTGTTTATTATTTTTGATGGAAAATAATAAACACATTAACCCTCTCAAAAAATTCTAAAGTTGTCCAATGTCTACAGATGTATCTTGAGGTTGTTTTGCATTTAGTTGCACTCTCTAACATCAATGTGAAACATAAGTAGGTTATGTGCCTCATGGAGATATTACAGCCCTGTTTTGCCAGACTACTTCCTGATTCAAAAGATCTGACCAATGAGATTACAGCACTCGCCCCAGCGTCCCGCCCTCACCTTTCCAAACCAGCCAATAGACGACGCGTCTGCAACTCTCCTCGCGCAGAGGCCGAGCCACACAGGTAACTCGGGAAAAAAAATAGAAAGGAGAGGAGGAGAAAAGACTCCAGGGCTTGTTATGGAGTTCGTGTGAAAGAAACACGGATTTCCACCCTTCTTTACCAGTTAAACCAGTATCTCTGGATAGAACACACTCAAGTACTTCAACAGGTAGAGTCTCTGACCGCAAAACTCTTTCGTGGCTCCTCTGAAAATAATCTCCCCCCTTTTCTCTCTCCGTTTCAATTGAGTTTCCAGCCCTTTTGTTCGCTCTTCTTATCACTTGGAAAAAGGTGAACCCTCGTGTTATTTTTATTTTAATCTTTGCTTTAATTGTAGTTTTTACCCTTGTGGTCCCTGATGGCTTCGCACAGTGATACTCTGGTGGTGTTCTTTGGGGCAACAGCTGGTGCAAATGGGGGTAAACTGGGTTCGGATGAGAGGGAAATAATTCTCTTGGTGTGGCAAATTGTGGATCTACATGAGAAAAAGGTACGGACCTTCCTGACCTGTTCGTTCGTTGTACGGTTTCTTATGTACCCAGAGTGTTTGTGGCATAGTGTCTACCTGTAGTACAACAGTATGTTTGACATTTAAATCAACATGGTGTGCTCTCCGAAACCGTCCGTCGCCCGCTTTTCTCCAATGCTAGCTAACGCTAATATCAGTGCAGACGCCTCACCTTTTTACAGGTGTGCGACCGAAATTTAACAAGCAGGTGAGGAGTGTTGTTTCACCTCATGGAGAAAGCACACTGTTTTGGTTTGGCATGTCAGCTTCTTGATATGAAAAACGCTTTATTGACAATTAAGTGCTTTTTGCAACTACATTGTCAATTGTTTGTTTGACTTTTGTAATTTCCTGAATGTGGGGGGTTAGAGTCTATAATCTGGCATAATGTTGTTTTTTTCACGCTGTTTTATGCGCCATGAACCGCTAAATGCCTTCACAGGTTGGGGAGCTTCATAGATGTCTTGTCAAGCCAGACACTTTGGAGCTGACAGACCAGTGTAAAGAAGAGACAGGTCTTACTGTGGACGACATCATTAAAGCTGAGCCCCTGGACAAAGTGCTGCAACAGGTGAGTCTCACTGGTCACTGAAATATCATGGTGCATTTCTCCATAAGGAATATTTAAAAATTCCCTCCTTATAAAATAGTCCTAAAAACTCCTGGTGCTCAGTTATGCACCATGTTTGCATAAATTGGCAATTTTAATTTGAAATCACCCATTTATGTAGGCTATTGAATGTAAGTTAAGTAAGTAAGTGAAGCTTTGTTTATAAAGCACTTTTTAAAACACACAGTAACAAAGTGCTTCACACACACACACACACACACACACACACACACACACACACAGACACACCTAAAATAAATGAGTGAATTAATTCATTGATCAAGTGGCAATAGATTACATTATCAAAACACACCACAATAAGTGACAGACTAAAACAAACAAATAACAACATCACACATGGTTATATACATAGTTGCTCTATAGAAAGACTTGCCTAAAAAGGTTTTAGAAGATGCTTAAAAACAAGCATTCAGCAAATCTGATGGATTGAAAGGTTGTTCCAGAGGGCAGGGGCTAAAACAACATATGCACCATCACCTTTTCTTTTTGCAGCCTGATCAGGGGATCAATAAAAGGCTAAGATTTTAGGATCAAGAAGTACAATAAGGAACACGGTGATTAGAAATATAACTGGGGGTGACATCATGCAATGCCTTGTATGTTATCAACAGGATCTTGTAGTTTATTCTGAATTTTACAGGAAGCCAGTGGAGGGATGCAAGAATGGGTGTTATGTGGGACAGACAGCCCGTTCTAGTGAATAGCCTTGCAGCTGGACTTTAATGCATACACTATAAAAACTGCAGCAACAACTCATAAAATATATTTGCCATGACAAATTCATGAGCTAATTAAACTGAGACAACTCTCATCTGACAGTTAATGCCCAGAGCGAGATGAGACGTGACAAGCCTGACTTGAGCTGTAAGTGAATTTGAGGAGTGTCAAATTTCCCTGATGACCTTTAGAAAAATGGTCTTCCACCTGGTTGAGATATGTCATTGGTTTGGTCCTGACAGTTAAACTCTGCTGACAGTTTGTAAAAGCTCCGGGGCTAGGACAGGCAGAGCCCGAGGCATGTGCAGATAAGGAGGAGTCGCAGGTCTAGTCATGTCTCGGCCTGATGTGTGCTGCAGACATCTGGAAGGCGGAATGTTTACCTGGGACCGCACCTCTGTTTTAGGCTCCAAGACAGACAGGAGGGGATGCTTTCAGATCCTAGGCTTCATCCTCAACATAACACTTTTTATGACCTAAGACGCAAATTTGCTTTCTGGTTCCTCCCTGTTAGGAGGTATGTTTCGACAAAAGCGCTTATGTTGCCAAACATGTTTTTCAGCCACCTTTGCAAGAGTATTTGCTTGCACTGACTGCACCTTTCCCACCCCTTCAGTGTGTCATAGTTGAGAAACCTCTCATTATCAGTGCATTATTAGTGCTGCTGTGGTCTCAATACCAGGCATGCACAAGCAGGTAGCTTTGAGTTATCAGCTGAGAATTGGGGTGTTTTCTTTAATTCTTTTTGGGACTTTATAGCATTGATGTTGCTGGACACTGTACACATAGCTTAAAATGGTTAAAATCTCATAGGAGTTTGGTCTAAATGCTGAAGTCATTTGTGCTGCACACAGACTTGGAGATACTTCAGCTCCACTGTAGGTTAGTTTGTGTGCTGAACCTTCAAATATTAACCCAAGCAATCAGTTTGTTCTTTTCATACCTTTGTCTCACTGGTTACTTTCTCTCACTATAGGTCACTCTAAGATTAGTTTTATCCTTGCTGGTACAGGGAGGTAAAGGAAATGGACACTTTTCCACACAGTTTGAAGCATTGGAAATTAGAAAAATGTCTTTTCTTTATGTGTGTTTTCTCTGTCATTGAATTCATTTAATGATAGAGAGATACGAGCAGTGACCTCCTATTGGTGGGCTTGTTGTATTGACCTGTGTGGTCAGAGCCCCCAAGGTCGTCTGTCACTTCTCCTTGGTGAAAGATTTATTAAAAGAGAGAAGGCTGAAGAGATTAGCAGGGCAGCCCAACACTTGGCGTCCATATAGTCTGCCAACTAAATTTCCTACTGAACTCTTTTGTGGTTGTGAATTAATTTCATGAGTGTTTGTCCCACATGCACTTGGATCTATGTTTGCCTTTGTCAGTTGTCCCACAGACATGTTTAAGATAGATAATGCTGTTCCCTTACACACAAACTGATCAACAATAAAATTAGTCAAGTGTACCCACTGCATATTTAAAAAAAATACTTAATTGAGTAGGGCTGCATCTAGCATTTATTGATTTCATTGTTGATTAATCTGTCCATTATTTTCTCATCTAATTGACTTGTTGTTTGGTCTATAAAATGTCAGAAAATGTTGATTTCCCAAAGCCCAAAATGATGTCTTGTTTTGTCCACAACCAAAAGTTATTCAGATTACTTTCTTAGAAGAATTAAGAAACCAGAAACTCAGCAGTTAAATGTTTTACTACCAATGTTTTCTGAAACCAATATTTTACAGTTGAATGGACTCAAGAAGAAATTTAAAAAAGATATATATTAAAGAACTACATATGAACACTTAATGGTGTGAGTGAGTGAGTGTGTGAGTGAGTGTGTGAGTGTGTGAGTGAGTGAGTGAGTGTGTGTGTGTGTGAGTGTGTGAGTGTGTGAGTGTGTGAGTGTGTGAGTGTGTGAGTGAGTGAGTGAGTGTGTGTGTGTGTGAGTGTGTGAGTGTGTGAGTGAGTGAGTGTGTGTGTGTGTGTGTGTGTGTGTGTGTGTGTGTGTGTGTGTGTGTGTGTGTGTGTGTGTGTGTGTGTGTGTGTGTGTGTGTGTGTGAGAGAGAGTGCTGCAGTTCAGTTGGATGGTTTAGCTGTAGTCAGGTTGCTGCTGACTGTACAGACTTGGCTTCAGTCTGGTTCACTGACAGCATGTCACAGCCTGTAGGGAGCTGCACATGATAATAGACCTCACACGCCTCATTGTTGTTGTTGTTGTTGTTGTTGTTGTTGTTGTTGTTGTGACACTGTTTGTCAACAGTTTTAGACAAAAGCCAGAAATACTGACTATTGGCTTTAGCATTGAGTTTAGTTACTGATTCAGTACTTGCTTAGAAAAGTAACAATATTATGACAGAAAACTTGATAAAACATCTAAGAGTGATTCACACAGCCTGGATTGTAACACTTCAGCAAAAGGCGGCATAAAGACGACACACAAAAATAATCCTGACTTGTATGAACCTGAATTTGAGATGAGGAAGGTATTGCTGGTTGCAAGACTCATAATATTAAAATGTCAAGTTCAAGAAGGTCTTAATAATTTTGATGTTTTATGCCTGTTGCTACAATGACTACATTGGCATTCATTTAAGAAAGCAAGTTATTGAGAGAAATATGACTAAGACATGAGGCATACTTCGTTATTTTGAAACCTGGACCCTATTTTCCCATATTTCTGTGTCCAAGTGACTAATGGGAACATAATTTTTTGAAATTGGTCCAGGGTTGAGGGAGAACTACAAAACAGGTTGCAATGTAGCCCTCGGGTAAAGAGGGTAAAAAGATAAAGAAAAACATTTATTTTTATACACTTATAGTAACAATCTGAGTCTGTCAGTGGCAAAGCAACTTTTAGTGGATGTATATTGATGGTGCAGTATTACCCTGAGTGGTTACATTACAGCCAGTTGAGCAGGTGCTGTGCTCTCTCTCTGTACAAAATTAATTTGTAAAAAATGTTGTTCCCATTAGACACAAAAACATGGGAAATATGGTTGATGATTATGGAATTATGGATTAATTAAATCTGTTTAAAGATAAATGCTATCTAAGACAACGTGGTAGTAGACTGTATATGACACAGCAGCTTGGAAGATTTTTTTTTGGAGATTGGTTTCTTACTGAATACATGTTTGTGAATTTTACACACACTGGAGACATGTTTTCTTTTGAGGTTTTAGACATTAGTTTCAGTTTGGATTTTTTTAATCATTTTTAGTCTTTCCCTTAATTTCAGAGTGCTTTGAGTAATTTTCTTGTGCTTGGTCTGGTGGTGCACACGCTTACAATGTAAAAACTTTGTAGAAACTGGGTTTGGTGGAATTGTCATTTGCATGAATGTCTGTGATCTGTGTTTATTTTGCCCAGTTTTATTTGGTCATTCTGAATATAAGCAGCGAGCAACTCTTAACTTGTCATGAGACGTGCTAATGTGCTGTGGTGGCAGTGTGTGTTTGACTTTATGTGCCTCAAACAGCTAGCACAGGGATTGCCCCGACACTCCCTGCTGCTCTTATCTGAATTTGTTTCAGCCACCACCACCACCCCACCTCACCTCTGCATACAAACAGTCCGGCTTCACTGGAGAGCAAACTCTGATAGGACCATGTTCAAAGGCCACTTCCTCCCCCTCATGTGCAGAAATACTTTTTCAGAGGGTAGAGTGAGACTGAAAGTGGGTTTAAGAGAAATTTGTTTCCGTAACATCAGTTGGTTCTAAAATAATGTCGGAGAATAAGTTTTTGATATTGAATTGATCTAAAATAATGGATGTTTTTTCTAACTACAGGGTAGCATTATCATACAGGATGTGTGAATTGTGTTAAAATTGGCTGCCAGTTTGTGAAAGGAAAGCAAAGAGTGCCAGTAAGGCATGATAACAATGATTATATCATTGGAGCAAAGACTGTATTTATTTATTTTTCTCAAAGTAGTACCTAGATATTTATTGGCATGATGTTCATTGGATAGTAAGTTGCAAAGATCACAGAAGAACTTATCAGAAAGTGGAATGTTAATAGTGGGTGTTTTTTCTTTTCGTTTTTCTTTTTTTTGCATTTCACACATTAACATCCTTTTCATGTGAAGGACAATACTGTGTTTACCACTATATACGCAATACTCGTTGAAAATGAAATGAAGCTGATTCAAGGTGGAAGCAATCAGGTCTGTTCATGGGTTTGGCTCAATGGCACGTTGTCTCGACCAATCTGTTGTCGGTGTAAGATCTGTCCTCTGTAAAACTTGTTCGCTCAATTTAGGTTCGGTTTTTAGTCACAGTGGAGAAAGGGAATGGGTGTGCCGCTACGTCATCTTAAACATTTGCTTTTCTCTGGTAATCCGGGTTTGGTAATTGGCCAAGGCGGAGCTGCATGCACAGTTATGAGCAAACATCAGCCCTGTTATCACTGTAAACATGACATTGTGCAGCATGCGTATGCTTAAAATGCGCTGCTGCATTAATCTACACAACTTTGGAGTGACATAGTTTGGGGTTTTTGTGTTTACTGTTTTAGCAGTGAAAGCTTCAGGCATTGAGTTGGATTAATGAAGATATAATGAATGAAATGACGAGTGAAATTTAGGCAATTTTAATCCCCCAGTTGTGTCTTTTTCGCTTCTTGTTTGCTGCGTACTTTGACAATTGGGTCAACTCTAACAGTGGCTTTTGTTGTAAAGGCTGCACTTCAAGGTTGTGCTTCTGAGATGGTATGTTGATACTGTGGTCAAATCAGTTTGTATACGTTAGCTGTAAAATTATTTGACTTGACGTGGAACAAAACAAGAAGGGGTGTGTAGATTAAATGTTGCCAAGACATCCCAAGAATTATATTATTTTATAATGCATCATAATTAAAGTACCTGAAATAGACCTGTCCTCTGTGTGCATTGTTTCACAAATTGTTTCCGGGTTCCACCTTTTAGTTAAGCAGAATATTGTGGTTACATACACACCTGAGCATGTACCTGTTTACCTATTGTTCTTGTTGTCATTTACATATGTGATGACCAGAACGTTGACAACACTTTTGAACATTGTATATTGGTCGGCAGCTTGAATATTGCAGGTTTATTTTTGAAATTTGAAGTATTTTCACATGACTTTGACCCGGAAAAATGCTGAAACATTTAGAGGGTGGGGTGAAAGAGGTCAATGGGCTCAGCTGAAGAATGGTAATGACTTTATTTCATATTGCATAACAGCAAAAACAACTTGAAAAAATAATAGTAAAAAAACAACAACAACAACAACAACTTAATATTATTTTCAACACAAATTTCATTGACCAGTAATATGCCCAGCTGTTTTTCTCAAATTGATGATTCTTTCAGGTTTCTGTCTTTCAACACCAAACCCCCTTAATCTAACCCTGAAGCATTTGTTCCCTTGTCAGCAGCTGGCTGGTGTTTCCAAATAGCCCTGCATTTCTCCTCGACTGTTAAGAAGCATGCCTCAACACGCACCTCTAATACTCTCTCACTGTCTGAAGATCTGTCATATATAGCCAGTGGCCATGTGAAACTACTCAGTCACTGGGTATTGGGTGGTCTCTCACCCAGACGATCTAATTTTGCAGGCACAGAGGGGTGACTTGTGAGGGTTTGGGAAAGAAAAAAGGGAAAAACCAACTTAACAACTTTCTGAGGTGGCCAACACACAGGCAAAAGCTGGACTCCATCTTGTATGGGAACATTGTGCATAAAAAGAATACAAGTGGCATTTAAGTCTGTATGACTTCAAAAAGGTATCATGATGTCAATATTATGCAAAGTAATCTAAGTGATCTTCATCAACAATGAACCAACCAAGTAACAGTTGTATGTCAAATTGTTAATACTAACACTACAGATCTCTCTGAGAATCAACAGCTTCCATTTGTTTAGTTCTGCCTGTCTGAATGGTTGACTCTGAATGGTTCTCAACCAAATCTGCACCCTAAGAAAATCAGACCTTATAACACAAAAAAAAGCTAGCTAAACATTTGGCAACCTAAGAATATATATATATATATTTTTTTTTAAATAATTTGGTCGAGCAAACTGACTGGTGCAAAAATGTGAGTGAATTTTAGACTTGTTTTTACCAGAAGAATAAAGTTAACAATTTTTAACTAAACTTATAGTATTTATTTATTAATTTATTTGTAAGGCTCAATTACTGTGAGATTGTTTTGGAGTCTCTGTAGCCCTAAGTGGTCAAAAATTGCTAAACATAGCTACAGAAAAGTAATAATTTCAGCTTAGCAGCCCTTGGAGTCCTATAAAATTATTTTAAAAAGAAATGAATATATAAAAAAATGCATTCCTCCGACCTTAGATGTAATTTTCCTAAGTGTGTGTTGATATTGAAGTGATGGCCTCCACAGTTATATGTTGCCAGCAACAAGTTGACACAACACTAAGGAATAGGGCTCATTGAATGCGGTAGTTATGAATAAACAAGTACACATGTGGGAGTTGCAGGTATTTAGGTTTGGGTGTTGTGTCAAAGTTTCCTTAAAGAGGAGGCAGGCAGGTCGGATGTATTGGTTGTTTTTGCTCTTGTCTGGTTGTGACTGTTGGTCGTGCTAAGAAGAGAAAACGGTGATCCTGGTGATTAGTGGTGTGATCATTCCTCTCCTTTGTCTGCTCCCTCCCTCTCTAGACAAACACTAAAACCTGTTAGACAAGCCCTGTTCCTTATGAGAAACAAACAGTCAAATGTCACACACAACACTACCTTCACTCGTCTGTCTTTAGAGTAAAGCACACTGTGCAATTCCCACTTTCACGTAGCAGTGAGATAATGGTGTCTGACAACAGATTTGACACATTTATCATGAGGTCACTAAATGTTTGAATTAAATGAGATGATCCAAAATAAAGATTATTTTAGATATTTTCAATATGTTCAGATTTAATACTATCAGTCCTACTTTACTGTGATAGATACAAATTCTAAAGTGTTTTTGTAATAAAAACCATGTTTAATTTCTCCTTCCTCCACGTTTCATAACGCAGTTCCAGCAGTCGGTAACATCAGAAGTAAAATGCCTCGGCAGAAGCTCTTTCGCACTGTGTGTTGACAGTCCCCTTGTTATCCGGCAGGCCCTCCACCCCGAAGCCTCCAAAAAGGTAATGGTTCCTACTGTCATTGCAGAAACATTATGCCCGTTAAGTAAAATTTTAGTATCTTGAGATCCAAAATGAAAATGTGTTTCCATTAGCATTTCATTCTTTTGCAAAACACTTATTCTTAAGGCTCAGTGATATGTATTTTGCATGGGAGAATGTAAATTGTGTTGGAATTAAAAGTAATGAGCTTCAGGGGTACCAATTCTTTCCTTAATGAATGTGTGCATTGAACAGTGAAAAAAGTATTGAAATTCTTTTGAATGTTTTGATGATGTTTTGTTTTCCTGGTTGTAACTCTGATCCTTGAAGATGATGTCAGCATGTACATACGTTTTTCGACTGAATTTTCCATTTTTCATCTCATTGTCTGCTAGTTTCCTGATATGTCCAATATGTCACACTGACTGAATCCTTTGTTTTTTTGTCTTTTCCTTTTCAGAATCTTGTCCTTCCTGAATGTTTCTTTTCATTTGTGGACTTGAAGAAGGAGTTTCAAAAATGCTGCCCCAATGCCAGCCCTGCGCAGAGGCTCACACTCACCTCCATGTTGGAATGTATCCTTTATTAGTGCTCACATCTCATTGATACTCTGTGTTGGAAATACTCCTTTTTAACTGTCTATTTCAGGGAGATTTCTCTCCAAATTCAGTTTACTACTGTAAAAGGATGTAGACTCAGAAACCTTGCCGCATGACACGTCAACAAGCAGTACAAAATCAAAATCAGGTCAGTTTCCTTAACAGCATTTGTAGATGTTGGGCTCCCTGCTGTTTCCGAGCAGTCGATGGGGGTGAGGGAGGTGACCAGCATGGTGCAGCTGACACTTGGCATCCTGGCTGAGCCCTACAGTGAGTAACTGCCAAACTTTGTAATCTAAACAAGCTGACATTGAACTAGAAGCTGAATGTTTTCCGTCTGTCATGTAACTGCTAGCAGCTGAAGCTAAACACAGAACTACCTGCACAGAGAAAGCAGAAAATTACATATGAGCAATATGACCAGTGTGGTGGCATGCATGTTTGCAAGTAGTTATTGGTGTGTGTTAAGCTACCTTTGATTACCTGATGGTTTTGGATTTATAAAATTAACACTGTGACTGCAATATAATGTCTATTCTTTGGACAGTGATACGATATTTGCTGATATTACAAAGTACATCAAAAGGCCATTTTGATTCAGTTCAGAGGCCTGTGATAGGTACCAGATGATTTTATATGCGTTTTTAACATAATCTTTTACAAAAAGCTGCAACCCCTCCTTTTTTTGCTTTTGTCCATTAAAGACAAAAAACAACAAATCAGTAATTAGAAATAATTGTAAACATTTAAGTGCATAAAGTTTACTTTGCATTGACTCCACTAACACACACAAAACATGGCTTAATAACAAGAACATTTAACAAAGTAAATAGTTCAGCTCAATAATAAGTGTCAAGGTTCTCAGAAAGCATTAAAACTTTTTTTTTGCTTGTCAGCATTATTAGCCTAAGCACATTTACACTGCATAAATTAGGCTTGCGGCTAGCAGACTTGAACTCTGCTCAGAGTTTAAAAAATGACATGTATTATTTATAATTTTTCACACTCAACAGTGTTTTAAGTCATCTCCCAGCAGAATAGTGCCACTGAATTGCAGCCTGCATGCAAGTTTTTTAAGCCAAAGATTGCTGAAGCAGAGCAGCTAATATTGCTCTAGCAAGAACTAAAAGTTAGTGGAGTGGGATGTCGCCAGGTCGCCCTGTTTCCCCAGTATTTTATCTTGCAATTGCATTGTCATCATATGGCATGCACTCTGTGGTATGACCTATCTTTTATCCGAAATCCATATTTTCTGCTCTGTTGGGAGTAAAAATCCTCATCATTTTTTTCTTGGTTGCTTGTCATTACTTGTCTGCCGCGATTTAATGTCCCATGGTAATTAAAAAATCTCAATTTACACTCATGATATTGGATCATCGATCATTGAATTGATGGATTGTTATACCCCTAAACCACAGCCAGTCTTGCCTCTTTTTTAATTTCACAGAAACTGGAACAGGTAAGTACAAAGAGTCAGAGAACACTTGAAGTAGTTTGTTGATCATTGAAGAATGTCTCGCTAGTTAACGAGAGAGATATGCTTATACTTTATTTTATACTACATTAGATGATTTAGTGCAGTGTGGGTGGATGTAAGGTCACTCTTCATATGTTGCAGTGTAATTAAATCCCATTTTAATCATCGTCTATCTTGACTGTGGCAGTTGCCTCTAGCTTAATTACAGCCAAGTATGTCTTTGAGTGTGAGAAGAAACAGGAATGCAGAGGGCTTAAAACACACAATGCTTGGCAGGGTGAACCTGTTCACAGAAAAGAGAAAACATTGTTTTGGACATCCATTTGGATCCAGCAACACACTCAGTTATACAATTTTATTTTTATTTTTTAGATCACAAGTTCTCCTGTGTTGAAACAGTGAAGTACAAGTTTGATTCCGGCACATGGTAAGTGTGAACTTTTCAACGCTTTTCTCTCACTCCGTCTTTGTTCCCACCACACCTGTTAGTCTGTTGTTTACAGGCTGACAACCCCCCTCCAGCCATGTTCAGCTCTCAGACCTCGGGCTCTAAGCATTGATTACAGCAACAAGGAAACCACAAGTGTGTCATTAAAGCTGTCCAACTTTGCCATCAAGTGCTTAGCTGGCTATCTGGTAGCAGAACACCAAATCCTGCTGCTCTCAGACAGTCAAAAGCCTTTATCACCTTGACAACCCGCTGACATTTAATCATGAGAGTGTGTTACTGTGTTGAGCACTTACTGTGAATTGTCTCTGTGTCTGCAAACTGTGGGCAATCTGTTCACATTTAACTAAAGTGACTGTGTTTTTTCTAAAAGATAAAGTCATCTGCAGGGATGTTTTAATAATCTAATGTTCTGTCTTCTAAATATGGTCAAGATGCTATTTTTTCCCTTCCTTTTCAGCAGTAAGACGGAGCCAGTGGACAGTGAAACAGTGATCAGAGCGCGAGGGCTTCCATGGCAGTCTTCAGACCAAGACATTGCTCGCTTCTTTAAAGGCCTCAGTATCGCAAAGTATGTTAAACATGATAGACTTAATTCAACAGACAGACATAAATCAACACCCCAATTACTCCAATGAACTTTATTTGAAGTACTGCTGCAACAAAACATTTCAAAGTGGTTTTGCACATTTGTGGCTGTTTTTCCTTTTTTGAAACAGCTGCTGCTCTCACTTTTGCCATTTTGTGTAGGTCATATAAAATGCTCTTTTAAATTTTGAACGGAGCCCTTCAAGATTAGTGTTGACTGCTGATGTAATGGCTTTAAAGGCATTAATCATTTTGTAAAGTAGGTTAAAACAGTCCTTTTAAACATCCATAAAACCTCAATAGGTTAGGTGCTGAATATCAAAAAAAGAACTTAAATATGATAGAAAAGTATGGAGACAGATTACAGCAGCTTTAAGCTTTAAGCTTTTTTTTTTTTTTCTTTTTTAAGCAACATTTCAACATGACGCTGATCTTTGGCAATAACCCACATGCATATAAATACATAACTATTGCAAGAAGAGTTATGTGTCAGATAAAATGTTTCAGATAAAATAAAAGCTAAAGGGAGCTCTGCTGTGCGTGTACCTTTCTCTTGTATCCATGTAAAATTTTAGAACATGGCAGCTCATGTAATTCTTCTAAAATGTCACTAAATCATAAATGTGATTTCCTACTAAGAGTTGAATAAGAAGATTTATATCACTCAAATGTCCGCATTTTGAATATTCAGCTGGATTTAGCAACTGCTTTTCTTAGCTCAATGTAAAGACTAAATGAGGAAACTGCCAGCCTGGCTCTTTCTAAACTGGTATTGAAAATTTCCCAAACTGTTCCTTTAATTGATATGAAATGATCCTAGAGTCCGTTAACCTTACTGTCAAGGCCCTGTTGCAACAGTTATATTCCTGACCATAGACTCATGCCATTAACTGTGTTTGTACTCATGCATGTATCTCCGCACCTGTCTTTCAGGGGTGGTGTGGCCCTGTGTCTCAACGCTCAGGGCAGGAGGAACGGCGAGGCCTTGGTGCGTTTCATCAACTCAGAACACAGAGACTTGGCTCTGGAACGCCACAAGCACCACATGGGCAGTCGCTACATTGAGGTTAGACTCAGCATTTGCTTCTTATCCTGTTACATTTAGTGTGATTTTAAAATACACTTCACTAAACACTAGACCCTTCTGCAGGGCCTTAGGCACAGGGGTGTAGTGCTGCTGGTGCTCATTTCAAAAGTTCCCTCCTTTATTTTCTTTGAGTGAGATCATTCTGCCATTAAAGGTTTGCTGTTTGATTGTCGCTAACCCATGCAGAGTAACATGCAAGAACACATTTTACCTTAAAAGTTGATGTTAGCTGCAGGCGCTATAGCTAGCTATCTGTTAACAAATAAAGATGAAAAGGCAGCAAGTCATCCTGTCATTTTATAGCTGAAGTTGACTAATGCATGTGAATTTGTCACCGTATAAACAGTGGTTATATAACCTACAATACGAGCCCCAACTTAACTGAGCGTTTGCACACACGCATGCTTGTTGAAGATGTGCTGCGGTACTAAAACAAAAAGCACTACACCCCTGCTTAGGTAGCTGAAGTGAAACTGTGTAATGTCTTCCAAACTAAGTGATAGTTAAATTATGTTCTTTATGGCTAAATCCAGTTTTTTTCTCTTGTCTCCTCAGGTCTACAAGGCCACAGGAGAGGAATTCCTCAAGATTGCTGGAGGTCAGATTTCAGAAGTTTTTTTTCTGTTCTCTCTTGCTGTGTTTTTATGAGGAGTGATGGTGAAAGGCTTTCTGTTAGTGGGAGGTAGACTTTTATTTCATGGCTTTCCCGCATCTTTGAGGAAAAACAAGACCACATCTATAAAAGAGCAGCTCTTTAGTGACCGTAAAATAGGGGATCTCTTTTGCGTTCTGGCTCTCTCTCCAATTACCCGTGTCTCTGCCTCATCCCAGTGACTCTCCAGCAGCTTATCTAGGACTAATAAAAGATGCTTTGTGAAGAACTTGCCTCACTACCCCCCTCCATCCCTTCCTCACCTCCTCATCCCCAGCCCAACCCCTCAGAGGCCAGTTGGAGAGAAATTTCACTCTCGGCTAACAGCAGCTCACCTGTTCAGTTCAGCCTCAAGCTGCACTCCCCCGAGAGAGAGGCGGCTGACGGCCGGTGAAAAAACCAGCTCAGTGCTGGTACAAAGGGGGTGTGAAGAGACAAAGGCAGAGCCCGGGGCCTCCGAACCAGAGAGCAGCAGCCGACAGCGACACAGGACAGAGATAGCAGACAAAGAGACACAGTCACACAGAGCAGATTACTTACAGAGGCTGCCTGTCTGACTGTGGACTTTACTCAGATGAGTTAAGATCAGTACAGATTGACAGCCCATTGGACTTTAAGCAAATAGTTCAAGCAGACAAGACACAGCTGCATTTATAAATGGAACATTTATGAGCAAATTCATAAAGAATAGATTGCAGCCACTGATAGCACCTAGATTTCTGCATCACCTACAACTGCTATCTGCCCCATCTCAATGTCCCATTTAGAGCAGATATTAATTGCACTATTGCTTTTTTAGTGCAAACATGCCCACAAAGGTTTGCAGCTGAGTGCATATTTTTTTTTAGCTTCTGATTGCAATTATCCACGTAGCAGAGCATTAATGTCGCTTTTGCATCAAAGGTCACAGTGGGCAGAAGAGCAGAGAGAAAAATAAAACTGAAATTTTCAGACACCAGGCTACAGACCCTGATCAACCAGGTGCAGAGGTATTCCTTTAAACTTTAGGCAATGAATTAAAACATGACTGAGAGAATTATTTAGGATTTAGTATTTAGGATTTATAGTCTGACCTGTCCATGCTAGTGGTGTTCTCAGACTGTAAAACAGGTAGACACTCCTTAAAAATGTGCTTCAGTTATCAGCAACTCTCTGAAAATGCTAATAATATCATTGTAATTGCGTGTGGCTATTAGCGCTGATCTCACTTGGACTCAGTTGCATAGAAAAATGTATGAATATTAACTAATTTAAAAATGTGCAAATAGCTCAGGAGCACCGAGATGGCATTTGCTTGTTAATGTAGTTAACGCATTTCACTGTATGCAGGAGCTTTGAGAATTATACGTTTTCTTTTATCATTTGTGAAGGTTCAGGCACCTTTATTACTGTTTTTAAAAAGAAATTGATATTGTAGCTGTTAAATTTGAGGATTTGTTTGACCTTTTACAGTCCAATACAAATAATAAATATTGGTCTCCCAGCTAGTAGTAGAAGGAACAAGGACAATAATACCTTTTTCTTGATACAAAGTAAATAAATAAAAATTGTGGCTGGCCAGTAAAACAGTTTTTCACTATGGGCCACTTAACTTTATATCCACAATGTTTATTACCTTGATCACTGGATGATAATCATAATATTACCGGTCATCAACATGCTCCTTATCTGTCAGGACAGGTAGTTTAATTTGTTGCATTTACAGTACATTTTCTTCATAGTTACAAAGTGATCAAAGAAAGCTATGAAGTTGAAACATCATTTAATAGTTAACACATCCTCTTAGATTTTGCAAGTCTCTCCCCAAAACCATTTCTCTTGAACTACAGCTGAGTAAAGAGGAACATGATGTAAACAAAGGAGAAAAAAAACAAACCCGGAACCAAATGCAGAAGATTGTGTAATGGGGTCAGTAAATGAAGCTGTGTAAAAAAAATCTGACATGGTTTAGCTGGCTGGACAAAGCAAGTGACACTTTTTGGTTGCAAAACAGCTATTTTGCCAGCAGAACCCCCACAAGTTGTATTTTGTTTCTGCTATTTTGCTGACAATACATGTACAAGTGTGTCAACTTAAATTTTAGCACACTTTTTTCATACCATGATGTCTCTCCCTTTAGTATGTAATGGTTTATTATATTATATTGGGCAATAGAGTAAACTGTCTAGACAACTATTACATTTATGCATTCATGTTTCCCACAGGATTAACTGTGATAATCCAGTCAATTCTTTGGTTAATGACCAAATACCTGTAAATTCATAGCATTCCCATCAGCCTTAGCTGTACTTTGTGTTTAATGCTCATTAAGAAATGTTAGCATGATTGTATACTAAATTTAATGTGAGGATTTTAGCATGCTGTTGTTTGCATTTTGCTGAAAGCTGCAGTGCCCAAGTACAGCCACACAGAGCTGCTAGCATGGTCGTAGCCTTGTAACGTTTTTCAACTGATTTTTTAGAAGATGCACAATATGATGATGTTTATCACTATGGTAGTATAAATTTGGAGAAATCCCGATAGTTTCAGCCATATTATGTCGTTATCTTGAAGGCCTAGCTTAACTGACAAAAACAAAAAATATATACCTTGTTTGAGAACACGCAGATGAGTGTCACTGGGATGGTTGTATGATGCCAGGTGTTTAATCATTTCCGTCCTCTGCCTGTAGGTACATCTAATGAGGTAGCCCAGTTCCTGTCCAAAGAGAATCAGGTGATTATCCGTATGCGAGGGTTGCCGTTCACCGCCACACCCCAGGAAGTGCTGTCCTTCCTCGGTCTTGAGAGCCCAGTTACAGATGGTCCAGAGGGTCTGCTCTTTGTCAAGTACCCTGACGGACGGCCCACTGGTGATGCCTTTGTGCTCTTCTCTTGTGAAGAGTATGCCCAGAATGCCCTGAAGAAGCACAAGCAGATCTTGGGGAAGCGGTACATCGAGCTGTTTCGGAGCACTGCGGCTGAGGTGCAACAGGTAAATTCCTATAGCTATTGGATGAGAAGTTTTATCATGGTGTGAAAAGATACATATATCAGATTCTTAGGACTAGTGCTGGGGAAATATGTTGAGATGCTGCATCAAAGGATTCAAAATAATTTGATGTGAGAAATACAGAGGCCATTACTGTTGTGTATGGAGCAGGAGGAGGTCCTTTAAATAAAAGCATTAGTTTTAAGCTAACGTAAGCAAGATATTTAATACATTTAGGTTTTTGTCATGTAATTCCAGTAATGTCTGTTTCAAAATAAGATTAAGACTGAGAATATGAATAGAGGAAATTGAGGCTTTGGTTTTCTGTTTCATACAAAAATATGCCAAAATTGTTTTCCTGTAACTAAAGTAACATATCCATGTGTTTGAGAGCCTTTTTGTCATCAGTGAATAATAAAAGAAGTTCCCTTTTTATGTGTTATATCAGTCATTATGGAGTGACCACAACAGAAAGGTTTCTAAAGAACTGATGTCATGGCAACATAAAGGAGTTGGTACCGAAAGTATGTGACGAAAGTCTAAAGTTTGCACAACATAAAAAACGTTTATATTATTGCACAATAAATATGTCGATTCTATTTCTTTTAACACCCTGAGAATGAGCTGTGAACTGTATGACTGTCAGCTTGTTCCTGTTAGCTGTTAAATGTTAATAACAAGTGGACCATACCTTCTTCAGACTTTTTTAATTTTTATGCTTTTCTATGTTCATTTTTTATTGTATGTCATTTGGACATGCAGAAATGTAAATAACTGTAGTCAGGCATTTTATTGCAACTGCTGGAGTTTCTCTGTCTGTGGAGAATGGTGTGAAGTCAACTTTGTTGAATGTAGGAAGATTCAGGCATTTGCAGAAAACAAAAAGTAATGTCTTTTTATTCATCATCATCTTCTTTGTTTGGCAGGTCCTGAACCGCTACATGTCGGCACCTCTGATCTCCACACTGCCCCCTTCACCCATCGTGCCTGTGCCGGTCCTCGCAACGCCACCCTACCTTCCAGCAGCCAGCAGCACTCGCGACTGCGTCCGCCTCCGTGGCCTGCCCTACACTGCCGGCATTGAAGATATACTGGAGTTCATGGGAGAGCACACCGTTGACATCAAACCCCATGGAGTCCACATGGTGCTTAACCAGCAGGTCAGACTGGTTGGGGAATCTAGCTGTAAAGCTTCATGTCTTAAAAACATTTCAAATGTTCTCATCCTTCATCCTCAAGTCACTTGATCATAAATCACAATAGTAGAGAGAAATATTCAAGACAGAGCACATGTTAATTTCTGAAGGTATTTGAAGTAAATCTACATCATGATGTTGTGGATAAAAAAGCTACTGCAAAGTCAACCACATCCCTTTCCATTTTCCTCAGAGCCTAGCAACTACCAACAACAAAAAGCACACTGCATTTGTTTTCCACAGTTCCTCAGTTGTTCCACTGTCCACTATTTAGGCTACTCGCGGGATAGTAGCTGCAAAGAGCTTATATTGATACTTTGGTAACTAGGGATAGCTACTGATAGCTACCGGGGAAAACAAAAGTGTTATGTCCTCTTCCTGTATTGGTTGTGTAGGGGGGTTGCACTTCTTTGGGCTGTAACTTAAGCCTTTATTTTCCCAGGGGCAGACAGAATTGCAAAGTAAAAGCAAGTCTGAGAGGGAACCAATCTAAATGCTGATGGTGTCATAGATCTGTAGACACTACATTGTGCAATCAACAGTTACTTCATAATCATAAGCTGAAGCCAAAAAACTTGTGTAGTTCTACTTTGATAGAACAAAAGTCTATATATTTTATTATAATAATATTCCCAAGTGTGTATTTGCATTGTAACAAGTATTTAGGATTCCAATCTGTGACATTTAGTTAGAATTCAGCTTTCTCTATCCTGTACCAAAGTTAAGCCAAATCCATTGTGTAATTTTGCAGTCATTTTTGCAGGTGGATACATTTTACACTGTATTCTCACCGTCTCTGATTCGTTCTGTCTGTTTCTGTCCTCCCTGCAGGGTCGACCCTCTGGCGACGCTTTCATCCAAATGAAATCATCTGACAAGGCGTTTATGGTGGCCCAGAAGTGCCATAAAAAGACCATGAAGGACCGTTATGTGGAGGTGTTCCAGTGCTCCACAGAGGAGATGAGCATTGTGCTGATGGGAGGAACCCTGAACCGCAGCGGCCTCTCCCCTCCACCCTGCAAGCTTCCCTGTAAGTGAACTCCACCGAATGCTCCATCAAGCCACCAATTCAGCCCTCTTGTTTGTAGTGAGAATTGTGATTAAACAATGTTTGGATTTCATGTTTTAATATCATTTATTTGTTGAGACACTGATTGGCTTGGAAATGCTGCTTGAACTTTTGGCAGACATGTTTTCCTGGACTGTTCTTATGAACTCCAGTTGATTAATATGCAAGCAAACTTATTTTTCCAATATCATAACCTATAAAATAATAAGTAATATATAAACTATGCAGTAATGTCTCTGTTTTCCTTTGAAATCAAAGACTGAGACTGGGCTGATGCAACTCTGTGTACTTTGCTCTGTTCTGGCTCATATCTGTCTTTGGTGCTGGAGATTAGATTGGGATTGGCAGCCACCAGAGAGCACCTTCAGTTTTTACTTTTCCATGTACTTGCTTCTTTTTAATTGTCCTTGATCAACAAATCCTTACCTTTTGTCTGACTGTAAATTTGTTAAGTAGTTTCCTGAGAAAGGTAGCTGTACCCACTAAAATTAGAGCAATGGTGATTTCTTTTTGCACATAGTTTGACCCTGACTAACCTGGAAGCACTTCAGCCTCCACGAGGTCGGCAGTGTTGAGTGTCAGTGTTTTGGCACTGAGGGAGGCAGCAGCGTCACACTGATGGACGCTGTTTGTATGTAAATACATGCATACTGGCATCTGTGTGTGTTTACATTGTAGGTATGATGGCCTGAGAGACGCAGTAAGCTTCGTTAATAAAATACCTGGCATAGGTGTTATTGGCAGGCTCTCTGGTCTGACGTGTTCTGTAAAGGAACAGTCTGTTCTTTCAGATGTTTTATCTGTCATTCTGCTCTTAAAGCATTTTACTCATCAGCTTCCTCGCTGTGACACATGCAGAGACTCTGCTAGACGGGCTTAAACATGTTGACAGTTAACTGTTTGAACTTTATCACCAATGTGAAAGTCAAATTAAGGATGAGAGTTATTACCCGCACTAACAGTGACGAGTGTCTAATGTCCATTAGTCGCACAGAGCGTCTTTCACAGAATTGAAGGTTGCAACAGATGATTTTAACTTCAAACGAAGTGTTTTGGTTTACATTTAAAATTAGTTTATATGCGTCTATGTGCTTGTGTTGTTTGTCCTTATCTGCAGCTGTGGCTGCCAATGTCACTGTGTCCCGAAATGTTGGCAGTGATATGAGTAATAGCCGAAACTAAGGCAAGAAGGGCTGCAGCTAATGGTTATTTTATTTATTGATAATGTGTTAATTTTTTTTCTTGATTAACTGACATTTTTTGTCTGTAAACTTTAAGAAAACGTTAAAAATGCGACAGGTCAAATATTAAAATGTCTTGTTTTAAACTGAACATTGGTCTGAAATCCCAAAATGTCCAGTTTACAATAATGTAAATCAGAGAAAACTAGCAAATCCTGAGAAACTACAAGGGAACTTTTTTGCGTTATTCTTAGAAAAAATGACAAAAAATTAATGAATTTTCAAAATAGTTTTGTATTAGTTTTCTGCGACTTTGCTAATAAATTAACTGTTACAGCTCCTCTTATTGTTAGTCATGACTGTCATGTCATTAGTCATGTCTGACTTGATGAACTGCTTCATCAGAGGAAACCATTTTTGAGTTTTATCTTTTGCAAGCTTCCCTTTTAGTAATAATTGGTTTATTTCATAAGGCCTCTTGCAGTGTTTTTCATTTTCATAACTGACCGAGGTCTTAACCTTCAGATCTAATATGTCTTTAGGACTCAGTGGTTCATGGTGCTGTCAGGATTGTCGTCATAGTGTAACATAAGACACAATGTTTCTGTGCAGATTGTAACATGTTGAAATCCCCATGCAGCATGTTGTAACTTCTCATTTACTGCCTCATACAACAATTTACTACAGGCACGTCTGTGCATGCACTGAACGCAACATGTAAATGACCAGACTCTGTATGTATACATCTCTGTTTGTGTAGGTCTGTCTCCGCCCACTGCCTACGCTGCCTTCCCCACCCCACCCACAATCCTCTCTGAGGCTGCCCTCTACCAGCCCCCGCTGCTGGCTGCTCCCAGACCACCTCAGACAGCCACACACAGCCCAGCTCACACTCTGGCCTACTACCCCCCTCAGCCACACCTGTACATGAATATGAACATGAACTACACAGCTTATTATCCCAGGTTAGTACATCATCAGCTGAAGATAACTTCTAGTGAATCAGGAAAAAAGAATCCCATCTGTCTTTATTTGGACCTTCAACGTTAAAACTCTCTCTGCTCTACTTTCCCTCCAGTCCCCCAGTTTCCCCTTCCACAGTTAGCTACTTTGCAGCTCCACCAGGTGCAGTCGCAGCAGCAGTCGCAGCCCAATCCCACCCAGCTGCAGCCGCAGCCTCCTCTGTGCTGCCTCAACCTGGCGCCCTGGTCAGGATGCAGGGTCTGCCCTACAACACTGGAGTCAAGGACATCCTCAGCTTCTTCCAGGGATACCAGGTCAGCACATGCTACAGTGAAATAAAGATGCAGATCTAAAAGTGTAGTGGTGTTTGCAGGGATGTAAGGGCCCCCTAAAGATGTCCAGGACATACATTTGCAGCCATATACTGCAGAAGAATACGCAGTCACAGCAGCCACTTGATAATGGTAAATTTAAATGCTTGACCAGGGTAACAGTAGGTAGTGTGGCTTTATTTTGTTGATTGTGAACTCTTCCCACAGTCTCTGACCCTTCATTATTAAGTGTAGAGCTGTTGGTCCACTGAACTCTCAACCCTGCAGCTAGAAAGATTTACCATTGGTGCTTCTTTTTGTAAAATCACACCACAGTAGGATTCAATTAAGAGACATGTGTGCACTTGTGCTCTCCTCCCCGCCCATACTTGTGTGCTGCCAGTCCAAATTAGGTGGAGTCCTCTGAAACAGGTATGAACCCTGACAGGTGCGGCTTCTGGCTGTTTGGCACGTCTGGGACGGAAGAGGGAGAAGGGTGGGGTTTGACGTGGAGGTGTTGTGCTGTTGTTGTGGCACAGAGCTTTGGTTTGCTGTTGGTCTGTTTGGCTTATGTCATTGAGTACTTTTTGTGTGTGTGTGTGCGAGAGAGAGAGAGAGAGAGAGAGAGAGATTAAGGGGGTAGCCAGCATCAAATTCACACCAAATAAGGACGCTACACGCTGGAGAACTTTACATGCTGAAGGATAATTGCGTGTGTGTGTGTGTTCGTGCGCGTGCGCGTTTGGGAAAGAGCAAAGCTGACTCCAGTTTTGACTGTTGGCTGAACTACCGTAATTGTATCCTTAACAGAGTGAGTGTGTGTGTGTGTGCGCGCGTGTGCGTGTGCGTGTGCGTGCGTGCGTGTGTGTGTTTTTCTGGCTGCAGAAGCGTCTCTCACACTGGCCCTGGGCGATAAAACCGTTCCCACACCAGCGCTGGTGTCCTTTACCACACAATCACAGGCTTAATCACCCTGTGTGGTTCAAATGAAGCCTGTTCAGTGTGTGTGTGTGTGTGTGTGTGTGTGTTTCTGGTTTGGTGTGTCTTTTTCATAAACCTTGAGTATTTTTGAGAATATATACCTCTGCATCTTGTGTGTGTATGTGAAACAGTGTACTGTGATGTGTGAAACAATGTGGAGGCCTCCCACCCTGACTGTCCGTTCATTATTATGCTATCTGTAGTACGCCCCTGACGAGTACAGCGGCATGGTTCAGATGAGCGAACAGGCCAGGAGTCTGATTCAGCCCAAAGAATGGCTCTGTCTTTAGGGACTCATCCCCAAGGTAAGAGGAGCCTCCAGACCAGAGAACCAGAGTGGACAGAGAGGGCATGTCCTACACTTAAAAAGACATCTATATTTGTAGGCTAATGCACAACATGCAGCAATGGACTATCATCAAATTACACAAGAAAGCACTGAGTTTGTCATTTGCTGTCAAGTTAAAGGTTGAGATGAGAATAAGTTTGTTTTTTTTTTCAGTCAAATTCAGTAAATATATTCAAACATTGGAATATAATAATTTAAAATCTAAATGATGCTACATCTTTAACCTGCAAATCATCAAACCAATGCAAATGGGGAGTTAAGCCTCACTGGTAAGCTCACTGAATTGAAATCAGGAGATTTTACCAAAGAAAACCTGATATTTCTTTACGTGGTTATAATCCACACATCTTGCTGACACATGTTAGAGAACGCTAAGGTTAGCATGACATGCCACATATTACAACATTATAACAAATAATTAACAAAAACTACTATACACATATCAGACAGGTGACACTTTGACAGGAACTATCTAAATGCCTGGACTGCCCAATCTAGCCAACACGGTTCTGAGCTCCTGACCCGGCATGTCGGCCTGCTGCTTCCCTAATAAATCTTCCCTTATAACAGAAACTTTTCTTTTAGACTTGCTTGGAGTGCTGAGTCCTGACTCTTAAATAATGAGCAAATAGGCAATATGTATTATACAAAATGTACAAAATTAAAGCAGTGTGCCTTCTATTATTTTGGAAAGAGGCCAGACATCGCTACGGCTGATATCTTCAACACTCGACAACTCACACCAAAGTAATCTAGACTGATAAATAGCACTATAGGTAAGAGGACAAATATGTATTTTTGATTTTGGGACCAAATTGTCCCCTTAAATCACTCAGGTTTCACTTGTTGGATTAAGAGCCTGCAGACTTGATCCATGTTCTGCAGTGATAGTGAAAACTTGTATGCTTCTTCCTCAAACTTTTCTTAATAGTAATTTAATTGCTATTTTACCAGTCCTCTTTTGGTCTTAATTTTCTCAACATCTCTACATTGTCAGTTAAAATAATTATTTTTACCAAAACACAGCCAAAAAATAAGAACTACTCTCTTAACTTAAGAAAAAAAAACATTCACATTCTGCCTTTACAAAAATTGATTTCCTGTAGGATTAATATTGATTTAGAATAAGTGATAATATACATACTGCAGTGTCAGTCAGTCTAGATTCAGCACTCCTTCTACATTAAACCATCTCGTGGTTTCTGTACCGGGGCCCATCTCACGACCTCGGCTGTTACCAGTTAACGTCCTGAACGCATGGTGTCCCTCTGTCCTGCTCTGATGTGTAATTCACTAACATACTGAACTAATGGATTTTACTGCTGTCATTGCTCATATGATCAGTGAGTTGTTTCTTCCGTTTTTTTGCATCCAAATTGATTTTGATGCAAGACTTAAATGCATGCAAACTGATAATTACTATGTGCGGCGTCACAACCTGCATTGTGGGTTTCAGGTCCTCTGGGAACAGCATGTACTCTGCTTTTGCTTAAACTCTGCCCTTGAATCTCCCTTTTTTCTACCTAACTGGACCAGTTTGATGAGACAGTCTTTATGCAGGGTGTTGTTCATCCTCGGCTTTGTGGGCTCCCCCTGGTGTTGTCATGGCGCAACTGCATCAAAACAAGTGACACCTATTGTTTCACATGTTCGTCTCTGTTTTTCCTTCTTCTTCTGCAGCTCCAGCCAGATGCTATCCTCATCTTGTACAACTTTAGTGGCCAGTGCAGCGGCGAGGCTTTGATCACCTTCCCTAGCGAGGAGATCGCCAGGCGGGCTGTAGCCGAGCGCTCCAGTCACCCCTTCTACGGCCAGCGGGTCCACATGGTCTTATGTAACTGACCACTAGCCCTTTATCCCTCCTCCTCCTCCCTTTCCCATAATTTGACCTCCCATTGAAGAGCACTCGCCCCCCAAATTCAATGTCATTCATCAAAAGCTTTCCCAGTTGATCCCAGTGTCACTTCAAACGGCTGTTGAACATCTCACTTTGCCATGATCTCCCATTATTAACGCACAGCTTACTTTGCTGGCTGTGACACTCCTGAAGCTGCTGTTGGATTTTGGACATCCACTGGTGAAGTAGCTGATGTCAGCAAAGCTTCATTTCAGGCTAATGACATGGACATCGCACGTAGCATTTCTGTGCTTATTTACTGTAATAGCTGGTTGTGGGGACTAGATGTTGTGGAGCCCGGACAAATATGCATGCACATTCAAATGCTCTATATATGTGTTCCTCCATACGACTGTACAGATGTTCATCCTGATATGCTTGAGGCTGTACAAACAATGTCTGCATGTAATCTTTTCTGTATATTTCTAGATTTTCACTCTAAACCACTACAAGTTTTTGACTTTTCAAAGTTTATGATCTTTTTGTGTTAGCTTGATGCAAACACAAATGTGTGTATGTGCATGCACAATGTTTATTGAGTTGATGGCCTCCAGCGATGCAGTGGTGCCATTAAAAAGAGAGAAAGAAGCCATAAGGACTGACTTCGACTACTGAAACCGGAAATATCAAACTGTACTGCTCATCTGTCGTGGATTTGAACTGTCTGAGCTCCAGTGACTATTAATTAAAACTACAGCAACATCACAGAAGTGCCAGTGTACCATCTAATATGTAATATTTTTTTTTCTGTTAAAAGCATTTATGTGTGACATACAGGGTGTCATCCCATTTAGATCTTTTCTAAGCACTACACATTTATTTGCACCAATCTGAGTTTAGTGACAGAGCGTCTGTAATGACAGATTCATTCTGTTTTTATGAATTCCATCTCCTTAATTTTTTTTAGGATTTGTTATGAAATATAAAAGGGGACAGAGGCGTATACAATGATCGACCTCAGCTACTAGATCTCTTCTGTTTTGGTTTCCAGACTATTTATAGCGATCAGTCTGAAGCTGCTTTAATTCCTGCTTATGACCGAGTACTGTGTAAAAGCTGCATGGGTTTTTCCTGTGACAGGCCTGCTGACAGCTGGCTTAGATTTTTTCCCCTCTTTACTGTGCCTACATTACCCAGAGTGCAATACTGGCCCAAACAAGGCTAGATCAACCTCTGGTGGCAGAGGAGATTTGTGTTTTGTTGCAAGTTTGACACTATTATGTATGTATGTATGTTTATAAGAATGTAAACAATAAATGTTGACAATGATCAGTGTTTTATTTGGTCTCATTTAAAGAGCTGGATTCAAAAGCACGGGCAAAATCAATAATGCCTATATTTTTTTCATCATAGTATACGATTCATAGTTCACGATACATAGTATACTTTTTTCAACATACTTTTTTCTTTTTGACATACTATACTATGACTTTTTTTGTAGTTTTCTTGACATGCTACACTATGGAGTTTTTTTTTTCAACATAATATACTGTGCCTTTTTCATCATTTTTTTACATACCATCTTGTGGTTTTTTTTATTTATACTACACTATGATATTTTTTACTTCAACATACTATGACTTTTTTCAGGTTTTTGGACATACTATACTTAATTTTTTTTTTCAGCATAATATACTATGACTCGTATACTATGAGGGAAAAAATATAGGCAAGGCAGCTTTATTTAGCATATTTCATACAACAGAGCAATTCAAAGGGATTTACAGAGCAATAAAATCTAAAAACATAATAAAAGACAGAGGACATATTTACAATAAAAGAGATAAGATATAAAAGGTAAAATCAGTTTCTAAACCAAGATATACTATAGAGTATAGTATGTTACAAATGAAAAAAGTATAGTATGTCAAAGACCTGAGAAAAGTCATAGTTTATTATGTTGTATGGAAAAAAAAAACCTGAAAAAAAGTCATAGTATGGTTTGTCAATTATATCGAAGAAACTGAAAACAGTTTCATGGTATAACTGCTCCGGTCAGAGATCCGCAGAGATCCAAAGGTCGCAGGTTTACTTGTTGATCAGGAGTTATTGGGTGCACCTGTGATATTCTCTCTCAGCTGCAGCTGCTGGGACGTTAAATAAGGAGGTTGGCTTCTTCTGCTCAGTTGGTTGTGTCTCCAGAGAGTCAACACCTTCAGTTGGCTTTCTGTGGTTTTTTTTAATTTTGAGTGGAAATCTGAGTTTGAGAGTGTGTGTTGAAAGTGTGATTCTTATTTTGGCCATTCATTTTGTTTCCCCACTATTCAGCGTCTCCCGCTTGACTTTAATTTTGGGACCAATTCTTTTGTTTGTCTCTCATTTGATGAAATCAGTGGGTGGTTTCTGGGAGTTTTATTCCCATGCCACCTTTTAGAAATCAAAGGGCCCATTTTTCCTTTCACCCTCTTGTACATGTGCAGTGTTTTGTTATTTTTCCCAAAACTGCGACCCATGTCCATCAACTCTAACTCTAGAAAAAGCTGCTGCTCTGGCTGATGAGTTTACCCTCACTCATAAAACCTCATTCCCATCAAAGTCCCCAAACAATAACACCAACCATAATGAAACAAAAAACCCCAACTGCCTCAAAACCAGAGTCTGTCCCAACTTTGAAGACAGCCACTAAAAGCCAAGTAGAGTGTCCCTTCTGACACATAAGGTCACATTGTTCATGATTGCCCACTTTTACAGAAGAAAACTGAAAAACCTAAAACAGTAGCTCTGCTGGAAGCTCCCCTTATTGATGAACCTTCAGTCCCAGAGTTTGAACCTGTAGAGAAAAAAGTGCCAGATGAGTTTAAGCTCTTTACGTTGGAGGTGTTTGTGTCTCTGTCTGGAGACAGTGCTGGTAAGAGGTCTGTGACAATACTACCAGACAGAGCAGCGTCACAGTCCAGCTTGCTGAGGGATGTGTTAGCTAACTGAAGAAATGAACGCAGTAACAGCACTCTAAATCGGGATTGAAAGTTTAAAGAACCGTTGTTTATTGCAATCCTGAAATCTGGCATCGGCGGCTCTGTGGCCGTCGCCCTGAGGAATGGACTACCTGTGGGAGGGATCGCAGTCTTCCTGGTAAATGACTTGGCTGGCGACAAAGCCACAAGTCACACAGCAATGCCTTATGGAGGTTTAACCATTTGGTTGCTGTGAGCAACATTTTCTTCTGATGTTATATTGAAATGGGAGTTTGTTTTGTGTTTTGCCAACAACCCTGTCAGATTAGCTGTTTTTTAGGAGGGAGGTGTTATTGTCAGAGATCCACAGAGATACAAAATCCAAGTCACTGGTTTCCTTGCTGATCAGGAGCTATTGGGTGCACATTTGATATTCTCTCTCAGCAACAAATAAAGCAAATCATAGCGTGGTATGTTAAAAAAAAGGCATCGTATAGCATGTTTTTAAAAAATGAAAAAAGGAGAAAAACTTAAAGCATGTCAAAAAACCCAACAGCACAGCACGTTGAAAACAATGAAAAAAGTTGTAGTATATTACTTTTCAAAAATTTCAGTGCAGTAAATTGAAAAAAGTGTAGGAAAAAGTCAGTATAGTATGTTGAAAAGGTTTTGCAATTCAAATGGCAGTATTGATATGAACCTTTTTTTTGTTTTCTAAATAATAAGTTCAAAAATGCACAAGACTTATAAAAACACCTCACATGGTAATAAATTGTCACAGAGTAATAATATATGAAAAACTCAGTTTAGACAAAAATGTCAGACAGCACCTTATAATTCTAAGGTGGCATTTTATTGGCGCAATCTATCACCAAACTGTACACACTGTAATAGTATAAGATCGTATGTGAGAATGTTTGCAGACATGTTTACAGTGTATCATCTTTGATGCTATGTGCGTCAAGCAGTTTTAACCTTTCGAGTACTTTGTGCAGATTCAAAGGCTACTTTTGTCTTAAATACATGGGAAAAAAGTGACACAGAGCCGGAGCTGAGTTTTCTGTTTTATTGATATACACTACTTTAGAGCCTACAGTATGATGCAAGGTATTCCCTTTGAATAATTTCAAAAAAAGCACTGCAGTCTTAAAAATTACAAAAATTTTAACATACAAAATATACAAGAAATGACAATACAAGGCTCGGTAAACATCAGCTAAACCTGTATTTCCCTTTTAATTTACAAAACATATATACGTATATATAGATATACAGTATATATGTGTGTGAGTGTGTGTATACATATATATTTATAAATACACACACTCAACACTCATACATGTCCCCAACCTTTTAGGAATGACATCCATTTCAAAGTATCAAAAATAGAGTTGTACAGTCTCTGTTGCTTTACCATAATGTAAAATGGGAACATATTGTTCGGTCTTTGGTTGTGACAGACGAGGACGGCAGCCAGAGTTTACTGTCAATGCTGGTTTTGATTCGTTTTTGTTGACTCAAGTCTTTCAAGCTTCAGAACCAGCTTTATATGCCAAAAAAATCCATTTCCCTCCTCCCACCCAACCCTCAATGTCCACCCTGTGCCCCCCCCCCCCCCAAAAAAACAAAAGAAAAATAATAATAATTGTTACGACTTATGTCTCAGTCATGGAAAAAAAAAATCAACCCAGAACAGCATACAGACACACTGAAAAACTGGTTTTCAAACAAGAGTTAAGGCATCCTAATAGTTTACATAGTGACATGATACTCTCACTATCTGAATGTTTTTTTTATTTTCCTTTCCGCTCTGTGAAATTCAAAAGCAACATTACAAATAGTTTATAATCTCGTTTTTTATTTTAATGTCATATCTCACATTTGCTGCTGTTATAGTTTGCATAGCCTAAATACGTGTGTGCTTCTGTTGTTAAAAAATAGGACTCTCAAAATTCCTGTCTTCTGTACAGCATATTTGGTACAAACACCAACCATCCATTCACACACACACACCTGCGCGCCCACACACACACACACACACACACACACACACACACACACGACTGAATCTATTCAGATGCTTGCACTGCGTCCTTAACAAGGCAGATTGGCTGATGGACAACTCCGGGATGCTAAACACAATCAATCAAGCATCTACAACAAGTCTACAGTCTATATATATAGGCAGCAAGGTTTTTTTTTTTTTTTTTTTTTTTTTTTTTACTCCTTGTTTTTAAAGGCATTAGGCAGAACTGTAATGCATAGCAGAATCATTTTCACCTGGAAAGTGACTTCAAACTGTTATAAGCAACACTCCTCAGCTCTCACATTTCAGGAGTGTCATTGTCAAGCTTAAGGCAAAAAAAAAAAAAAAAAAAGGAAATCCGTCTGTCCTCGCCTGAGACCTGCCTGAAGACACTCTTTTCTTGAGATTGTATTATTGCTGCCGTACAGGCACTGCATATCTGTCAGAGTTAAGTACTATGAAAACATCATGGCCAGTAGACACCGTTCAGGAGAAGCGTTTGATTGTGACCAGCAAACATTGATTGTTGAAACTGGGGAAGTGCATCTAGATGTTGATCTCTAGACTTTGGGATTTTCACCTTGTTCATCAAAAAGAGGGGAACAATACAATAAATGCAATATATAATCATCTTTATGTATAAAATACTTTCAAAACGTTTTTGTCAGACCATTTCCCATTTTATGTCACACCATCACAGGTCCGGTTGCTGCTAGGAATTCAAAGGCACACAAGGGCCCCTGGGAGATTTGGGGAATCATTGCATTAGGAGAAATGTCAGAGGCAGACATGTCCGTCTCTGTGGATTTATAAAAACACTTTTCTGTAACGTGGAAATAATGGGCATCTTCAAAGTATCTTTGAATGTTGATTGCCAAGAGGGCTCACTCAGTCCTGAAAGCCACTCACCCCTCATCAGGATTCATGAAATCATGTTTCTGAAACATCTGAAATATTCTAGTTGCACTCAAAGCCAGCTGTGCAAGACAACAACAACAAAAACAACAACAAAAAAAAGCTTTCGCTACCATTCAAAGCTGCTAAGTGTTAATAAGGCATTTGTTCAACTTGAAGAAGATAAAGAAATAAAGGAGAGGGAGGACGTACACGATGAAACAGAGGAGAAAGTAGGAGAAAGAAAGAAAGCGAGAGAAGGGGGTTCATGTACAGATATCTACATGGCTGCAAGGTTACTAAAAGTTGTGGAATGTTGCAGATCCCAGACCAGCGCCAGAGGAGCTCGTCCTCCCCGCCGGGCCCCTGCACTCCAGACCTGAATGGTTTTATCATCTAAAAGGAGAAAAACAAGGAGTGGACGGTGTCGTCATCACTAACCCAAGAGCAAAAAACTGGGACCGGGTTAGAAAATTCAGCCAGATATTCAATTTCTATTCAAAGACTTTTTCTTTTTTTTTTTTTAACTGATAACTGAAACTGATCCATTAATGGTGGTTTGAATTTGATGATCCAATTTCACAGCCTATATTTCATCTTTTTATCTCCAGCGTTTAAGTGTTATTTTTCCAAATCATGCCAAATTTTAGGTGACGCTCACTCAGAGGAACCCCAACTATTTGTTTATCAATTAAACTATTAACTTTTTTCACTTCAGAGTACTGAAACAACCTTCAGGACAGTTTTAAATCCCGGTTGTGCGCGCCCTCCTTAGTTTCTCTTATTCTTCTGAAGACATCTTGGCTGATGTAGGTCGATGCTGGTGAGAGGGCACTCTGTTGTATCGTCTCCTCTACAGGGTGTCGTTCAAAAAGTGGGCGCTCCATAATCTTAGAGAGCAGATTGATCAGGAAGACAGTGGTGCTTTGAGAGGGCCGGCACACACCTAATGAAGAGGGACGGGTCGCATCTTATTCTCCTACCATCACATCCTCCTGCTCACCTTCCTGTGTAATCTGTGAGTTCTGTTTCGAAATCTCTACATAAGAGAAATAGTTTCAAATAAAATCAGAGACAAATGAGAGTGTCTTCTTGTCAGGCTGGTGGTCCAGCAGGTCCACTGAATTCTTTCTTTGACCGCAGTCTTTTCCTGCCCTCTAGTCCCATCACACACAGGATTAGCATCTGGACCAGAACCAGGGTCCGGGGTCAGTGTCGAAGCGGTGGGGGTTGCGGGGTTGAGAGCTGGAGCGGGTGGTTCATTACCCAGAGGGCTGCGTCAGGGCCGGAGCGTGGGCGGGGCTATGACTGGCTGTGTGCTGATGGAGGACCATGAGTGCTGGGGGACTGGGACATGTCTCTGCCGATGATTTCATTCACTGTAAAGAGAAAAGCAAACATCATTATTATTATTACTTATGGCAGCACATTAAAAATAGAATGATAAGCTTCCACCTGCATTTAGAGCTGCTTTGAGATATTGAGTGTCAAGAGTTTTGCATTACAAACAGCATAAACGATATTAACCATTTGGTGTTCTAAATCGAAAGTACAATAATAAAGAACATCTGAAACTATGTTAATAATTTGTCACAGTCCACCCACCCTTAACCCTCTGATGCGTGTCATCCCCTCTCTCTGCCCCTGTCATCCTATCTGTCCTATCAAATAAAAATAAAAAATAAAAACACATGAATAACTAAAATAATTATCAAATAATTTTAACAAAAATGTCAGATAGAACCTTATAATTCTTAATTAATGGTTAATTAAACCTTAATAAATAAATAATAACATAACAAAAGTCATATTTAAATGATTTCCAATCATTGCATCAATAACTTACAAGACTGAAATGATGAAATCAATGAAGTGCTGCCTTACAAGGCTGCTATGAGTTTTGAAAACCACCAGATGTTACTGTGCATACTAAGGTTGGAGCCCTGAAGTTTCACTCGCCCGTCACTAGGGGAGATAAAATTCAGCAGGAGTGTGTATTTGTGGCCGGCAGAGGGCTGTGTTGTTCCTCACAAGACTGAAAGACTCAAACTAAACCAGCCAAAAGCTCAAAGTGGAAAAACTCAAACACTCTGGCAGACCAAAAGGTCACAAAGTCACAGCTCTGACGTGAGAAATAATCACTCGTCACATAACAAATGAGAGAAACTATTCCATTCACTAAATTCACCAGTTCTGACCTTTGTTAGAGTCCAAGAAATGTTACCAGTTACCACAGCACATTGACTCCTATAAACACCGTACGGCCGGCCATCCAGTGGGGCCGTGCGTTACCTCATTACAGCTTTAATGGAGGTTCAAAACTTTTCCTCAGGCCTGCTTATGGGGTTTTTAAGCACGGCGAAAGGGCCGTGTAAAACCAATCCGTTGTTAAAAACACATTGTGGAGCCCCGGGGTGGCACTCAGGCACAGTGAGGTTAATTACTCCACTGACTCAGTTACAGCCTGAGTTTAAATAAATAACATAAGTATTTCTCTGCTGCGCTGCTGCCTGCTTTTCAGCCAGTGTGTGATTGTTTTACATCTGCTGCCTCCATTCAGTATTCACACTGGGATCTCAAGAGACACAGTGGGGAGCTAGTAAAAAGTACAGCAGTGAAGTAAATCAACTTCAAATAGTTTGATGTGGTGAGGAAGACACGAGGACAAACAGGCAGAGAGAGGACTGGAAATTCCTGGAAAAATGTGATGTTTTTTTTCCACTTTAAAAATATGTGTGTGATCAGTTTTTGTCCTGTGACTTCTCGCAGTGATTTCAAAGTACCGCGACAGGTCAGAAACAGGTTTGGCAAACTGGTTTGGGAGGGTGCAGAGACCTCTGGCCCAGTGTGATGCTGGTTCACATAGACTTGTCTTTACATGACAGCTCTGCTCCATCTACCGTCTGTCCAGTTGTGCAACTGTACTGTAAAATGACGCATTCCCCCGGGCCATTATAAACACATGCATTACTGTAACTCTATTTTAAAAAAAAAAACACAAGTGGGCAGGGGGTGACTCAAGGCAATGATGAGAAAACAAACTCAGCCAAGTGTGTTTCATGAGAAAAAAGAAACCATATTTAAATTTGATGATGCACTGGGTGAAACGAACCCTGAAAATAAATGCGCGCACGAAGCAACACACCTTATCAACTGAGTCTAATACAGTAATCTGCATATTGATGGTGTCACCTTCATATCTGTTTCACAATTCCCTCCTTAAACTACAGTGCGCTCCATGGCAGTTTTCATGTGCATTAACTTCTCTAAACCTGAGCACATTTACTTGATTTGTGTCAAAAATATGGGAAGAAGGCAATGAGCAACTTAACAAGAAATGGCCAAAAACGTAGCAAGAAATTAGTATCAAAATGACAAGAAAATGACCTTGAAAAGGGCAACAAAAAAAGAAATGTAAAAAACACAAACAAAAAAGAAAATGCTATATATATTCTGTTTTTCTTTCTCTGACATTGTTTTAAAAACATAATTAAAATAGTTGATTAAGTATAATTAAAAGTTTGTTTCTTTTATAATATCTAAAAACCCCCCCCCCCAGCTCCTTTTCAGGTGATTTTCTTGTCATTTTTTACAACATTTTTGCAATTTGCAGGGAAATTCTTGCAAAGTTGCTCATTGCCTTTTTTCCATGTTTCCAAGAGAAATCAAACCAATTAACTCAGGTCTCAGAGCTTCTTTTTTTTTTGTTTGTACAGTGTTTGTCGCAGAACTGACAGTTTTAATTTAGTGTCTTTCTGTTGTTTTATTTGCATTTTCTGCTGCTTGCTTTTGTGTCTGGCCACCATCACTCACATCATCCTGTTAGCGTGGGAGGCTCTTCCTTTCCCACGTCAACCATGTTCATACACACACAATCACACTCACTACGCACTTATGAGACGACACTGTGACTATCAAAGCAAACATTCACCTTTGTATATATATAACGCCGAGGTACGATATACAACAAGTGGGCCAGTTTATCGATTTTGTCACACTCTTCCATCGTTGAAATAAAACTGTGATGGAAGACTGCAGATCTCCTTTAAAGGGCCTGACCTTTCAAAAGACAAGTGGTGCAACTGTGCTGGAAATAAACAGCATCTTACTGCTTAGCAGCTGTTTCCATAAAATGAATAAAAAAAATACTGCAGTAAGTCTATTGTCAAAGCTGCGCACTGATTTAGTGAAATATATCAAAGAAATCTTTTAAATTCCTCTCCTATATCCTATATTTTATTTCTTTTAACACAGAACAAATGCATGAAATACCTTAGATGCGTTTTCTCCTATCTATTAAAAATGATAATTATTAAAACACTAATAACTTTAATTACTGCGTCAATCACAGATTAGCGTTTACAGGTCTGTCATAGCCTCACACACAGCTGAAATGTTATGTGGTAAACTCTGTAACAGTGTTGATTCATGGGGGTGAATCTGCTCTAACACCACAGGAATATGAGCAACATAGTGCGAAGTGCGACAGACCGACATCAAGTGGGCGTCTGCAAAAACACATGACTTTCCGCTGTACTGTTTAGATTGTTGCAGAGGCAAACATTAGCCTATCGACTGATAAATGTACTTGGGGGAAACAGCAAGGGCAGTCAGCAATAAAACAATCCGAAAACCCATGACTCCATCATCGTGCAACATTAATTCCTCTAAATATGATTCAGTCAGTTTTCTGCTTAAAAAAAAGATTACGGAAGAGGTTTCCCCACACAATCTGTCTGAAACATTTTCGTTAGGCTTCACTCTCGATATTACAGCTGTGCTCGTTGTAATTTTGGTCGACTGGATTTGGGGCCATTTGAATATTGACTGGACTTATTTTGGAAGTGAGTTTCCGCATCAGTCTCGAAAGAGACAACGGAAAGGAAAAATTAGCATGTGTGGACTGGAGACAAAAAATTACAAAGCACAAAATAAATTTCAGTAATTTACAAAAGGTCAATCAGCAGACAAAAAAAACCAATATTTCATAAGTAATTTACTGAAATAAAGGTTCATTGTTTTTTCCCATATCAGTGAGCAATACTCTGTGCTTCTGATGCAGTTATTGTGTGCACATCAATAATCCAGAAGTGAAAGAGAGTTCTGAGTCGAGCCTGGCCTGTGAGGAGTTTCATATGCTGATAGTGTTTTCTCACATTTACTGGTATTGTTCATGACAGTGCAACAGAAAGCCAGTGATTCAGTGCTGCCAGCCATAGTAAGTGTGGCTCTGAATGGCTCAGCCGGAGGGAGATCCTCTGCAGATGACTAGGAGGGGGGCTCCCTAGTCGAAATATACATCTGCAGTCAGCCGACTGCTACTACTACTACTGCTCTCAGGTAGGCTTACATCAGACAGATCCTGCCCCTGCGTGCTGAGGGCTGTTAATGCTCCATGTGCGGGACATTTAGTCGAGATAAGAATCAGAAGAAAACAAGAAAGCCTACACCTGTTCATCATTTGTACAGCCATGACTGTAACTCGGCCTGTTACAGTCATTTGTTGAATTAAGCATCATTATTAACTGGCAGCATGCATCCTTAACCCTTTGAAACCTGGAGGGACATCACTTTTCTTGTACTGCCTTCAGATGTCTTTCATAAATAGTAAAACCTTTGATCCCTTAGTTCCAAAACTTGCAAAAAAATTAGTAGATTTAGAAAATGATTTCATAAAAGCTGGGGGAAAATATCTAGAGGAAAAAAAGAACAAAGCTAGGGAAAAACTATATTTATAATTATGATAATCACATATTTAAAATAATGTTACAATTACAATGAATGTTTTTATCATTTATTTAGTAATAATTTTCAGGTAATATTTTTGTACTGTTTATAAATTTCTTTAAAATTTTGGGGTAATTTCTTCTTTCATTGCTAATTACCTTCTTCCCACATTTTTAAAAGAAATCTAGCCAATTTGCAATATTTCAAAGGGTTAAGAGTTAGAAACAAGCCAGTGGGAGGGTTAGATTAACCAAAACATATTGCCAAAAAATCCCCCTAATCACAAACCCTCTCTTAAAAAAAAAGTAAGTTCAGATCTACATTTGCTGAATGAATTGTTAAAGTTTAACACAGAGCAGGAGACCTGTGAGATTCCGTAATCTCACGTCTGTTTCCTATGTGCACATCGAAGGAGGTATATTGAACAGATTTCCATAATGCACAACAGAAGTGAAATAAGCAGATGGACATTAAGTACGATGGACATGTCTACTGTCGAAATGGAAACTGGGTAATTATCATAACCCTCTATGACACACTGAAAAAGTTCCCTGACCCAGGCTTAAAAAACATTACTCTGGCAGAGCGGCTTAAGCAAATAAGTTGAAGACTGACTGATTCTTGAGTCCAGCAAATGAAGACAACATGCCACAATGGAAAACATTTGTGCAACGGGAACAGAGGGAGGCAAGACTTGGTTTGCCTGCAAGAGGGAATATCAAAGCACACAGTTTCCACTTGCAGGGCCCTGTAATGACATGCACACGTCCTCACAAAGCCAAAGGTATGAGAGAAAACGTGAAGTGAAAATCCACTGAGCGATCACACACACGTTGGAAAGAGATGGTCAGTTGATGGAACTTGTATTGAAATCTTCCAGGTCGGCTCAGTAAAGCTTTCTCTGGTTCACTCATTCAACTCTGCTGCTGCTCTGTGATCCTTCTCTGTTTTATTTTAATTTCACTTTTGGAGTAAGTGAGTGAGTGAGTGGGCGAGGGCACAGAGTACAATGGAGACGCTCTTTAAAAAGTCAGTTTCTCAAAGTCACTCATTTCTGTGAATCACCACTGGATTTCCCATTTGATCTGACGGTAAGTGATTCACAAGACTCCCCGTCTTTGATCCAAGACACAAAATAGTGACTCCACTCAGCAGATGACCACAGGACTAGGCGTTAGGAATGAAACCACTTAAGCCCAAATAGCCGGCCGGGGAGATCGGTAAATGTCATTACAATGGTTCAAAGTATATACTGTGGGTCTTATCAGCATAGAGCATGCACCTGATGAGTCTCTGGTGTCAAAACCATGATCATCTTAAACCTTCTCCTGACATTTAATGGACGGTGGTCAGGAGAGACCCATCATAGATGAATGATTTGTTTTTTGCCAAAATACTGAACTCAAGGCTTTAAAATGTAAGCCCACAAACCAATGGGTGACATCAGAGTGGCTACATCCATTATTTATACAGTCTATGGAAGGGAATAGAATAGGTGTGTAGTTGAGATCTTAATGAAGGCCGAGTTCAAAGGTGGGTGTGTTTGAAGTAAGTGGTCCCAGGACAACATTCATTGTAAGTCACTGGTTGTAGATCACTATCACGGCTGGAGTGATCTCACCAAAAGTTGGTCTCTAGTTTTTATTTTTGTTTGAAATATATTTCAAGATAATCTGTTGATGGATTTATCATTTGCTTTTCAAAAAAGTATAAGGGAAAGCAGTACCTCGCACACCACAGCTTCGGTGATTCATCGACGTAAGCTCATTGTTCTCTCTCTCTCTCTCACACACACACACACACACACACACACACACACACACACACACACACACACACACACACACACATTTCAGCACCTGTACATTTAATAGTGGGAGTGAAATCTACTTCACCACACTGTCAAATCCCCACTTGTGTGCCATGAGCGTTACGATGTCTACTAGTATTCATTTTCCAGTCAAACACTGGCTCTCGATGCTTGGCTGACAAGCACATATCAACACTGACATTCAGGAAGAGCAGCCAACAATGCAACAAACCAAATCCCCATTGAAGACAGCGGTGTTGGCTTTCATACTAAAGTGTAAATATACTAAGTGTATACTCAGAATAATGAACTGAGAGTTAATATGTTGCTCTCATCCCCACTGAGGGATTTCCAGGCTTCCCCTTCTCCTGTCTAAAGAAAAAGGCAGCACTGGCAGCGTCTCCACACCAGGCTCCAGCATCAGCCAAGACCTCAGCATTACACCCTCTAAGACCTTAATTGTATGGAAAGATGACACAGAAAGTCCGTTTCCACTTGTTTCAGGGGAAAAGACCAGCAAATGTTTGCCATTGTTTTTAATGAGCAGCAGCAGCAGCATTTGATGGAAATGCATTTTCCTTCCACTGTTGTTTTTTCATGCCATTGAATCAAGAGCTGTGTTATTACTCTGTTATGGTTGGGTAATGGCAGCATGAAGCCTCTGACTACAATGGTACCATACACACACACACACACACACACACACACACACACACACACACACACACACACACACACACACACACACACACACACACACCTCTATTCAGACAAACAAGAAAAATCTGATTTATATGTTGTTGGCTGTTTCATACAAATAATCACAACTAAATTAACTACAGATATGTTTACATTTCTGTGTATACAAACACATAAAAATATCAGAAGTTCATGGTTATGTAAAAACTTTTTTTCTAGTAATTAATGCTAGTGATGTGATGAATCTGTATTCATCAGTTGCCAACCACTGAGTGCTTTTACGGTAAATTACTATGTTTTACATTGTCATGGAGTGACAGATATTTGTGATAGTGGCTATCAAATGACAATAAAGGTGTATCTTTACTGTCCCCCCAAAATTGACCAGGTTTAAATAAACTTTTCAGGCCTTTCCAAAGAAAAGCTGTGATTGAATATCATTGACAAAGGTTGCCAAAAACTAAAGGTCATTTCCAAGTTTAATTTCATGTTGGATTTCTGGAGTTATATTTCTTCCCACCTGTCAAAGGTAAACCCAATATTCAATGATGTTTTGTCTCCAGTCTGGTCAGCCTACTCCCAAAAAAATATCCAAGGTTTTTTTTTTTTTTTTTTGATTGCTAGATGTTCGATTTTTCCCCAGTCACTTGTTTTATTCATTTATGTCTCTGCCATTTTACAACATTCACAGAACCAACTGTCAGATTGTGGGTAGGGAGTAAACAGCCCATGAGCTAAAGGAGACTTAAAACTGAGGGGACTGGGACACTGCAGTTGACTCTCAGTGGGACTGGCAGTCCACAATCTACCTATCAGCACCTGCAAATTTCACTCATTAAAATGTCTTGTTTGTTCAATCCCTGCAAAAACTTTCTTAAGTTATCTTTTATTTTTATTTCATCATTTCATAAATGCAGTATAGTTTTGACATAATTTAACTTTCTTTGCAACTATCTTTGCAAAGGTCCCAGCTGCTTTGGCATCTATTTAGTATCACTCTCACATCTGTTAAATATAAGGCTGCAGCATGAAGACTGGCCAGCAGCTAATGCGGCTTTTAAAAGGCAACAAAAAGCACCTATCAGCACCTCTCACTAATTAACATGTTACATCTCAGATGTTTCCAGGCTTTGCGCTAAGCTAACTGGCTAAAATAAGTTGTTTTTAATGGGCTGGACTATTTCTTTGCCAGGAGTAGTTGCCAAGCAACAAGCAGAGACTTCATTCCCATTGAGAAATAGTCTGGCACATAACCATTTGTCATTTTTAAACTTGAGTTTTTACATACATTTTTGTGTTTCTTTAATGTATTTTTTTTTTTTTCTTTTGTACCTGTCTGTCTTTGCATGCTGTATCTCCCTAATCTGATTTTACGTATATCCCATTTTATGGAAACATTTTTTTGTAAAAGATTAGATGCCAAAGCAGCTGGAAACTTTGTATAGACAATGATGCAAAGAGAAATTATGTCAAAACTGAATTGCATGTATGACATGCTGAAGTAAAAATAAAACATAGATTAAAAAGGAGTTTTTGCATGGATGAAACAAGGCATGTTAATGAGTGAACTTTACAAGTACTATTAGGTGGATTTTGTTACCTTTTGGGCAGAGCTACACTAGTTATTTCCCCGTTTTCAGCCTTTCTGCTATGTTTAGTTAACCAGGTGCTAGCTGCTGTTTCATTTATTTAATGAACAGACAGGAAGAGGTATTGATTTGGGTAACAAAGCATATACATTTTCCAAAATGTTAAATTACTGTTTTGAGGTGAAAATGTTGCTTGATGTATCATTAAATTTAGAAAAAGCAGAAGCATGTGTGCAAGCCCCTGAGTAACAATTATGTAGTCTGTTCAATTAAAGTCTGAATAAGAAATTAAATGTCAACAGCATGTGAGGCACTATCATGCTGCACAGTATGTGGTGCTTCAACTATTTTAGCAGCAGTTTTTGTCTGTTTCTACACAGCCTGTGTCCTTGTAAAAACAGAACCGTAAAAACATATATTTAAAAGAAGCGTGTGCACAGACAGTGCCTTGTATATTTGATTACATCTACAGGACATCGAGTGTCACTCCCTGCATGTATCCGTGAGTGTGTGTGTGTGCCTTTGTGTCATTACTGTGTCTGCGTCTCTCTTAAGGGGTGCAGGCAGCAGGGCTCAGCCTATTATTAACCCTCAATGCCGTGCTCTCGGTTTGAGGCAGCTGTGCATTTGGGTAGGGCAGGTCCAACAAAAGACCAGCTTTTGTTGTGAACTGAGCACACCCCAGTAACTGCTTACACGCACACACAGACAGAGACACGTGCTATTCCTTCCCATCCACGCTCTGTAAGACACCTAGATCATCGTGTGCTGATGTTTTACTTAAGTGCATGATTTGGCAGCACGGATGCTTCAGATTCTGTCACCATGACTGCAGTAAACATGGTCGAAAGAGATTCTTAAGGCCACTACAGTGGAATAGCAAAATATAAACGTTTACAAGGCTTCATCAGTGTTCTATACTTGCTTATCCTTTAAGCAACATTATGCAACTTAGAGTTGATTATTATTTTAATTATTATTATGTACATTTGGTTGATGGTCGGACCGAAGCACCAACACAAATCACCGGTATTTGAAAACTTGTGAATGACATTCAATTAACTAAAAGTTGAACAATGTTCTTTAAGTCCTGTAATTAAAATAATGTTAATAGAACCTGTTTTTTTTTTTTTTTTGGTTGAGGTAATGACACATCACAGTCTCTTTGCTAAATGCGTCAAATGGTGACCACAAAAAAACCTGTCTTTGTCTGTTCTGTTTTGATTCACACATCAAAGCAGAAAGATAGACAAAGCTGCACATTTTAGCGACATTCAGTTATGTCCCATGCTGCTTACCAGTTGCCTTTGGTAACATCTTTTCCTTTTTTTTTCCAAAGCAAAACTGAATAAGAATATCGCCTTGCTGTCTGTCTGCTCTGATTTCAAAGAGGATATTTTGTAATTAACATACAGATATTTTTATATGTTCATATGAACAATATAAAATATACTGTAAAAACATATGAAATTATCCAGTTTACACTTCACTTTAATCTCAGATGCCAAGCACATTTCAGATTGAATGTCTCGGCTGAGTGACCCTGCAGTGGGGTTGGATCCTGACCTTGTCTGTCCATCTGTCTGTCAGTCTGTCTTCTCACCTCCTGTGTCTCCTGCTTTGCACACACACACGCACACACACATACACATACACACACATACAGTACACACACATCCACAACATCAAACAGATACACACAAACACAATACCTCATCTAACACATACACACACCAAGAGACACACATCTTAAGCGTACTCTGGTGTGCGTCACAAGGGCCATCTGCTTGCTAACCAGAGCAGTTTTCTACACATTCACATTTGTATTCCAACTCATGCTAATGACACAAGTTTGTGATTCTACTGCAGTAGTTCATTTAATGTATAATGACTGTGTGATATGCAAGATAATGTCAGTCAGAAAACGGCTTAAAGCTGAATTTTCCAACACTTTGAATGCTTTACTGCTATATATGTTTTTTAACGGTTAAAATACAGCGCAGGATGGTAATAAAAAAAATATACAAGAAAAGGCAGAGATGGGGTGAAAACCATGAGCTCAAGGGCGGAAAGGTTGTGCAACCTCGCGCTGAGATGTCTACAGCTTGTGTAAAAAGGTGACGTGTTAATGGCAGTTACACTTAACTGTACATCAGGAGGCTGGTTTTCCCTGTTCTAACCACATTAATCATATAGCCTGTCACAGTGACATATACACTGCCTTAAAAGGTTAATTATGCATAATTGCTCTGGATTATATTTGAGTGTGTGAACAGATTTAACAACTTTAAACAGCCATCTTTTAAATATGTGTGCTGTATAAGTCTATGTGCATTTCTGGCTGTTGCATGTGCATTTGTGCCTACCCCAAACCATCTGTCTGTCAAACTGGGGTGAAAATGGTCTACTTAAGAGAGTGTGACCTCCTAAAACTAAGAGCTGGGTGTAAGCTTCACGTTGCTACTTCAAAACATGGCCTACAGAGCTGGGCTGGCACAGAAAGCTATTTTTAGCCACTGGCTCAAAGGGAGAGCTTACATTCCCGGCTGAACCGTGTCACTCACAAACTTTTCTCACACTTTTTTTGTAAGAGTGCGAGTGCAGCCAGCTACTTTCAGAGTGTCAGTCTCTGCATATGTGATGGGGAGACACTGACTACATCTCGGTTACAGTTTTGTGTGAAAAATTTCAGAATAAACAGATTTGATGAGTCCATACATGTGTCAGTGTGTCTTTAAGAAGAAAAGAGACAGTGAAACGAGCTGTTTTACCACACAGCTTACAAGTTTACATGCATGTTAGCATGTGTGTATGCATAAGTATTACGCACTGATAGACCTCAGTGGTTGTCGGTCTTTCACACATGACTTATTGACAATGGCCCCGTGTTAATTAGGCTGACCCGTGCTAACACACAATATCGCACCTCCCTGGCACAGCCTCGCCAGGCTATTTATTAACCCTGAACCTTTTGGACTCTCATTTGAATATGACACTGGGGTTAACAAAACCCAGCAAGGCTCTGAACGGCAGATAAGGAGGGGGATGATTTGGAATAGTTTGGACACACATATTTTAAGCAAAAAAGTAGACTTCATGGATGAGAGACAAAAGCTGCTAAATGCATGCACTGACTTCACAGTCAATTGTTAAGTCAAGAAGTTCTCCTGAGCATGCTAATTAGAGTTGTTAACGCACGTACACCACACGCTCACATACACTCAGGATGTAATTACTGCAGCAGCTCACAACTGTAGTCTCCATGTTCCAGCTACAGTCTTTGCAAGTAGCACAAAATGATGCAATCCTTTCCCCAGCTCCAAGAAGCCAAAAAATACAATGTGTAATTAATCTCCAAACTGCAGCCAGAGATACAGAAGCTTAGCCGTTTCACAATTAGACCCTGTAATATGATACTACAGTTATTAGTCGTGTTGTGTCTATGTTACCCAATACTAAATCGCAGGACCCCTCAGTAATGAACCTGTGTACACAACTGTGCGGAGCAACAACAGATGACACGCTATCACTACGATCAGGCATCAAGGTTTCAGCCACTTGAAAATACAACAACTGGTGCTCTGTATTGTTTTACATCATCCGATACAGATTTATCTTGCTCGTGACAGCTTGTAGGGTAAATTTAATCCCTCAGCGAGCAGTTCCTTGTTTTAGGCTGAAAATTAGATTGTTCACAGATGAGTGTGCTGTGTAAATATGCCGTGTAAAGGGACAGGGCGAGGAAGAAAAATTTGATAATGAGAGCAGAAAGACTGGACTGGCAGAAAACTGGAGAATGAGAGTGAGGGCAAAAACAGAACAGACATACACACAGAGCAATACAAAGTGAGAGGTCACTGGTGTGAAGGTGCGTAACCACTGAGTGTTTTTGTCTAAGGGGCCAGCTTCTTCTCTCTATAATTGATTTAGAGGGCTTGCAACCTAATCTGATCAAGTGTCTATTTCTTGTGGCCTTGCCTCCTCTGTGAATGGGGAGACAAAGTTGCCTCAACTCTGAGCTAGCCATAGAGATAGTAATTGCGTCAAATCGAGTTCTAGGTAAAAGGGACAGCCAGCAAGACGGGATCATGTACTTGACGGGTGTGATTTTCTGAAGACGTTTTATGTGTGCGGCCCACTGCAGGAGATTTTAAAAGCGGCGAGCAGCAGTTAGTAGCTATCACAAAGAAGAAGAAAAGCAGCCATACATGTCTGCAAACTGGGAAAACAACGGGGTCCGAGAGTTCCTTACCCTCCAATCATCAGCCACCACACAGCATCAACAATAAATGATTGTTATTGCCATGTTATGCCACTGTTATTGTTTGGAAAGGGCTGCCAACAAGCATGTCAAATGTCAAACTAGAGGATGAGGCTGTTGTGATAAACATCACACCTCTTTTGCTTCTGGGATGCCAGCATATTGTCTAAAATCACACACTAGAGTGGCATAATGCTGCCGTCTGGTTCTGTGAAAAAATGCAAAGGCGGTGTAAAGAAGTGACTTCAAAGCACTTTGTAGCAGCCCTATGATGCGACCTCTGTGTAAAAAGGGCTGATGACTCTCAGTGCTCTTCTGCTAAATAAAGACATCAGGTGGACACTGACCCTTAAAAGAAAAACACGAAATGCTTTTGTAGTCACAGAGTCTAACGTGATAAACAAATATCTTACCATCGTCCAGCGTGATGTCCTGTAGGCCAATGGAGCGGAAGGTGGGCTCCCTTTCCTCCGGCTCCTGTTTGATGTTCAGCCTCTCTCCATCCGAGGGGAAGGGCCCCTGCGGGCTTAGAGGGTGAACCAGAGGCCCTGCTGCCACCGGGGACAGGCTGGCCATGACTGGGCTTGTAGCCTGGGGAGAAGGCTGTCCTGAATGCTGCTGCATGGGCCCCAGAGGACTGCCACCCGAGGTGGGGGAGGATGAGGTGGGAGACTGGTAGGGCAGTGAGTGGAGCTGAGGAGAGGAGGGCCCAGAGTGGGGAGAGGGGATCATCCTTGGAGCAGGGGCACTGGATGGTGTGGGACAGGAGGCTGACCTTTGACTTACTGGGTGGTAACCCATAGCTCTCTGCAGCTGGGAGGAGTGCTGCCCCACTAGAGGGTGGCCACCAGGGGAGGGTACCTGGGTGTGATTTGGGGAGCAGTGATAGCCTCCGAGTGTGTGCAGGTGAGGGGATGAGGGGGCGAGCAGGGGTTGCTGGCTCTGGGGAGACCCAGCTATGGGGTTGGTGGTTGCAGAAGAGGGAGCTGATGGTGAGGAGCAAGGGGAGGAAGGATACACCATTCCCATGCTCATCGGGTGTGACGCTGCACTGGGGCTGTGCTGGAAGGGCATCCTCTCGTAGCCCTGAGGGGGAAGGCTGGACTGGCCGTTGAAGGGCAGGCTATGACTGTGACTGTGGCTGTGCTGCATAGGCTGGTAGGAGGGCCGAGGAGGAGCAGGGAGAGGAGCAGGGGCAGAGCTTGGGTGGAACGTCATGTGGCAGTCTGCAGGGGGGTGGTGCAAGCTGCGACCCTGGAGGTGAGGCAGGTGCTGGAAAGACGGGGAGCCCAGGGAGGGGCAGGGGGCCTGCAGGGGTAGCAGGCCAGGTCCGGAGCCGGTGGCCAGGCCGTGGGGGGAGCTGGACAGAAGGTTGTCCGATGGGTGGCCCTGCTCAGGAGAAGGCAGCTGGGTGCGCACCAGACTGGCAGCATGTGCCAGGGGCATGGGCATAGGGGGTACTGCAGAAAGGTCCAGCTCTTCTCTGTGCTCCTGTTTCACCATGACTAAAGTGAGAGAGGTATACAGAGAGAGAGAGAGGAAGAGATGTGACGAAAGAGGAAAGACAGACAGGATGGAAGAGAAAAACCACATTGTCAGTTATGTCTATCCATCAAATACTGCATGGAAGAAAGAAAAGAAATGTCATCTATGAATCTGTCAAGTCATTGGGTTGCAACAACTGACGGTGTCACTGCTATTTTTGCCTCAGGTACAGAAGTCCAGTGACTTCAACCTGCTAAAAAAGGCAGCAGTTGTTCAAGTTTTTCCCCATTCTCAACCCCCACTAATCCCCTCAGTCTCTGAAGTTGAAATTATGTTTCAGTAAAAGATGAAAAACTAGGTCATCAGCGTCAATAATGATAGTTTCTAAAATGTATGGATTGTGAAATGGGTCTCCTTCCAGATGAAAAAGCCTCCCGAAAAACCAAGTGACATTGTGATGGTAAATGGGGCCATTCCCTTTTACTGTGACAGCTCACAGCACTGCTATGCCAATCGGTAACCTATTTCCCAATCTGGTGCCTTGTGACAGTGAGTTTTATTTTTATCCAGCTCTGAATTAGAGGGAGAGCATATGTTGTCAGTCCGGGTGCCATCATGTGAAATGTTGTGTGGGAAGAGGAGTTGAATGCCCCGCAGCCCAGATCAGGCAAACAGCAAACGAATGCACTGCTCGTGCCCTCTACTCACCCCCATCATGCCTCTGGGATTGAGAAGCAAGGGGGCACGAAAAGGCCAAACAGGGTTTATTCTGGCTAAAATGGAGCCAGGGGGATATCAAGGGTAAGGAAAGGATAACATGCTGTATATTTAAACATTGGGCATAACTGAAGTTTGGGTGTTTTCAATTTTTTTTACCCTACATAAATATAGTCTCAAATTTGGTATACTTATGTGAGGTTTCACAAATAGTGTGCTCTTTGTGACTGAAAAAGACAAAAGACATTTTGTCCCCTAATTTTCTGTAGGAACGTTACTTTTTTTCTTGACAGGATTCTCAAGTATCCTTAAATTGGGCCAGGGCCTTTGCAGCCCAGCCCACGATGAAACTTTTTTGTCACCACAATAAAGCAGGCGGTGTCCGTGGTGACACTAGTGGTGTCAGCGACCCAGCCTTACTGACAGAGCAGGGTTACTTTCCCCTGCTCTGATTGGCTGCCCTGATCTGTCAACGTTGAAAACAGGAACTGTCAGTGCCGAGTGGGCGTGCTTGCAAACAGAAAGGCTGGGTGGGTGGAGGGGCAAGGCCGCTTGTATGCCGTACAGACATACACACACATACACACACACATACTGTTGCGGTAAAGTCAGAGGTTTGGATATGTTGCACAAAATGCTCACATGTCATTATATTCCGCCAACGGTGTTTTCAGTTTGACTGGCTTCAAGAGGAAAATAAGACAATAACAATATCAGATAGCAAGGCAGGAATTTGACTTTAATGAAAAACATCAAGGAAACTTCCAGATCAAAATATCGTGACCACCGAGTTTCCTTGCTGCTAAAATAATCATATCAAACCACAACTCTTGGTCTATGTATAGTAAAAGTTTCCTGGATAGCAAAAAGATTTGCATCATAAAAAACCCAATGCAAATCCAGTGCATGTGAGAGAAAAGAGTTGGCCTGGGAGTTTGAGTCAGCTTTACAAAATAAACAGTTGGCAGGTGTTAATGTTATTGTTAGTGGAAGAGCCCCCCTCCAAACCACAGCAATGCTTTCTTTGGAGAGAGAAAGACAGAAACGGGGTTAGTGAAACCCCTGTGGAGAAGTGTGCAACACGAAGAGCACGTTTCAACTGTCTCTGCTGTCAGTCAAACTTCATGTCATTACCTTGGGAGATTAGCTACAGCAGGAAGCAGAGCACCCAAAGGAATGCAAAGTAAAGCTTGAGAGAATGAAATGTCTGTAAAATGAGCTGCAGGGAAATCACTTAAGGTCTCAAATACTTTAGCACCTAATAACAGCACAAGAAAATTGTGCTCCCTTGCCTGAGCTCTTTTGTTCCCCAAGGATTGTTTTTAAATGTAGCAGTTTTAAGGAGATAAAAAAGCAGTTATTGGAGGTGTAAGATTATTTCTGAAAGTCATTTGAGCCTCTCATCTCACCTGAAAGGTAAGTGAAGCGTTGCGATTGGCTCCTTTTCCTCTTGCCATTGCAGACATAAAACTGCACCTGCACAGCTGAGCCCACAGTCTTACTGTGGTAGGGAGGGACCTCCACCACGATGCATGACTACAAAAAAGAGACATAATTTACCATTTGCAATACCAATTGCATCCAATAAACGCTGTGAAATAACTGTGCAGAACAACATATGAAACTTACTCCTTGACTTTTCTCACGAATTATTTTTGCCTCAACTTCCCATTGTGGTCGTCCATCTATAGAAGAAAAACACGTTAAAAGCATATCCTAGTGATAATATGGGTGCCATACAGGCAAAGACATATGCTACACAAAATATTACATGTTGAGATGTATCTGAAAACTTTTACTGTACATATTACAGGAAATACTATGCTTAGACTCACTCGCCACTTTGCTACTTTACATTTAACCATTTAACCTCAACATTCATAGAAAAACACCACAGACCAGTATGTCAGAAAATATTTGAGAAGTTCTTGAGTGCATTTCTGGCTAAAGGCAGGCAGAGTAATATCTGAATTTTCTATGATGAATAGATGGAGAGCACCATGGGTGATGAAGCAGAATTCAATATGATTTTGTGACACTGTCACATACTGTGTTGGTACACATTCAAACAAACAACTTCAAAATACAGTTGAAATACGCAAAAAAACAACAACAAATGGAATGAAAATTAAAACAAATATAATTCTACCTGATGACTAACACAGAAGCTGCAATAAACCCAGGCCACACATGGTCACTAATGAACTGCCCTTTTCAAATTTCAACCTCTTTTGAAGTATAGTGTGCAATTTTTCAAAGTTACTCTCCTCATCTGGAGTAGCTCTCTTTCTCAATTTTCCTAAAGATGATGTCAATGTGCAGTGCTTTCTCAAACAGACAGGGCTTAAGAACCACACGAGGCTTCAGAGAAGCACACGATTTCAATTTGTTCTGGAGGACCAAAACACATCAAAATGATGTCATTTTTAAGGGCCCAGAAGCCCAGTGGAGAAAATCCTTGCAGCTATTAAATAGTAATCAAATGTCCAAATATCCTGCTGTTTGTCTTGCCTGGTTAAAATTATCGAGAGAGCAGTGGAATAATTGTATTTATTTTAAAATGGCTTTACACACTGCCAGGTTTCTGGCTAGAAAACATCCTTTCCAGTTTTCCTATGAGGGATCTAATTATTTGGCCAGACATCTTAGGGGCAGCTGCTTGAAGGGAGGCAGTTTGGGGTGAAAACACTAACAGGATTGCCGTGTGGTTGGAAGTAATCACAGCATTGAGGAGAGTAAAACTTCAAGAACCAAGTTAGTATTGTATTAGTCTCTCGAGGAGTCAGATTCGTTTGCAGTTGCCTCTATCATGGTGCAAGTATACTGTGCACCTGCATGGCCTCTTTCTCAAAACCCAAATGGTTCCCACAAATACCACTGTCAGGCATCTGCAACATGTCTGCAGAGAGGACTATCCTAGAGTCCATTCTAACAGCACTCAGCTGTAAGCCTTGTAACATTTCGGTTATTCAGCTTTCTACCAACATCCACACTTTACTGAGGCTTTAAGATGGCGATTTATCTGTTCTGATCTCACCCTAACACTGTCCTTAGTTGTAGTAATCCACAGGCACATTAGCCAGTCGTAACCCTTAAGAGACTCCCTCTTTTGTGAGGGAAGAGCTTAGAGACAGGGAGCTTGATTTTTCTTTTCCAATGAGCAAATGACCTTGGATGTCTTTGCAGCTGACAGCAGAGCATTGTTGCAGTGCAGCTTGTTGACATTCAACAGGCAGGAGCAAGGGCCCCACATGTTCTGTCAGACAACAAGCGCCAACAGGAACCTCATACCACACTAAGACAATGACTTGGATCAACGAGACACCCCGTGCACCCCTAACACAGTGGAAAAAAATGTGCACAAATTAGTGGTCAGAAATATCAATTTATCAATTCGTATCAATTCTGGATATTTCTCACTGTTTTCATATTTATTTTCTGCAGTATCAATAATATCTTTATTATTTTCTCACTCTTTCTTCCCTCCAACAGCAAACTGACACACACGGCTGCAGTGGCCCCAATTGCCCCTCCTCTTCTCACTCGCTCTCTCCTCTTAATTTAATTCATGGGAAATATATGTTTACATTGCCGAAGCAAGAATGAAATAAAAGGAAAAAAGTATAATAAGTAAACATCTAATGGAAGACAGAAATGTCAAAAAATTAACCTCTTTTACCTCATTGTCAGTGTTCCCCAGTTGAATCGAAAATGGTATCAACTATCAATAGAGCCTTCTGTCTGTACTTTACATTCATTTTGTCCATGTTTGCGATGTAGACATTGTTTTAAAAAATGGAGTTACATAGCAGATCATTAATATAGTGAAAAGAATTCTATGGCCACATGTCGCAATGTATTTAAAGTCCTCACAGACCTCCGCTGTCTGCAACATTACTCCCATTAACATTATTACGAACACCTCCGTAGTAGCCTTGTTTGTTGTCTGAAAAGTTTGACTCCGCTCTTTATTGTCATTTATTGGATGTATGTGTGCTATCATAAAGGATGCATGGAAGTAATAGGGCAGTTACATTTCCAATGTTTCAAACGAAGGTATTTATTTTCATATGCAAAGTGATTATAAATGAGCCTTGACATTCCCGCTTTGAACAGGCTGTGTAAAGGAGCTTGTGTTTTAGTTTTTAAGTCTAATCTTTGGTATTAACATTCGTCCTTGTACAGTTGAAATACTTAGACCAGTTACTGACTTACTTTTAACTTTTATGTTTTAGGAAGTATAGTGACTCTGGAATCTTGGTTTTAAGTAAATAATAAAGAGACAAAAAACAAGAGAAAGTTAAGAAAGAAGACATCCCCCTGGCATTTTAAAACAGTATTTTCTTAATGTAAAGACTCTCAGGAAGGAATGTACTTGCCATGAGAAAACCCCAAAGACCAGAATAAAAGTGACATTAAGATAACAAAAACAGGACTCAACCAAACCAAATCTACGCATACCAAGAGAGAGCAAACCTAAACTATTTCATTAGAGCTTGACATTTTTCTGTTTTAAAATAGGATATCATGTGAAGAAACACTCGAATTTCCGTTTCTGTATGTATTAAAGTCATTTATAGTACCAGCCCATAATCTCTGTGTACTAGCAACAATAGCCCAGTCTCTCCAGTCCCTCTTGAATCTACTGTTGTCTTTCAATTATGAGAGATGGTGGAAAAATATCTGTCACTGCCTCTCTTTCTTTCTTTTCTTCCATTCCCGTACTTACTCCAATCAGTGCCTTTCTGCAGTAAAGCGGGCGGATTAGTCATGATGAGGGGGATCATTTACACAAACCTAATCAACATCATTTTCCCCTCCCCTTTCATATTCTTTAGTGTCCTTCCACAGTCCGCTGCCTTCCTGCACTATGGGGCCCAGCTTTCCTCCCTACCCAAGATGCACCTCTCTAAGCTTTCTGCTTGCCACTGTGCTATAAAGACTTGACCATCGGTGAGTTGTTTCAGCGACGCTACTTTTCTCTGCCATGCTTCACCTGGTTCACCTGAAAGAGCTAAAGACATTCCTCTGCACTGCTTTTTCCCCCTACAAAATCTTAGAGAATGGCTCCTACTCACAAAAACAACACTGCTCAACTTTCTGCCATGTGCGAACTTGATTCTGTTGCCCTACATCACAAAGCTACCTCAGGCAGGCAGAGACTAGCTCAACGAATGTTATCCATTTAAAATTTCCATACCAGGGAACAGCTATTACAAGTGTTTTGATTATGGAGTGATGTACAAAAGAGAAAAAAGATAAGGCAGAGAAAAGACAGGGGACTTCAAAGAAACAAGGCTGAACAGCACAGCGGGTTTAACTTCGAGATCTCTTTAGTAGAAACATTTGTTAAACAGATACGAGCCTTTTGCAAATAAATATTAATTTAAAATATATAAAACATAAATAACACGAAGCATGCATCTACTTTGTGAATTCACTTATTAAATAAGCATATTTATTGTGCCTGTCTGTTAATTTTTTTGGATAGCAATGACAAGAAAATTCTTGCATATATGTAAACCGCTTTTTTTTTTCTTTCTCACTTTTACTTACAAACACAGTGTGGATGATGGACAAATATTTGAAGATTTGTATTTCTGTATAAGAATTGATTTGAATATTATAATACTAAATGTATTGAAATCCTGACAGTAGTGTTTGCTTTGAGACAGAGTATATATAATGAAAATATTGTGAAAATACTGCAAAAGCTGCATGAGGATATTTGAAGCATTACCTCATTCTTACTTGATAGACAGCATTACTAGCAGACATAAATCTGTTCTGCATTTGACAAAATGCCCTGAGGGAACAGGGGGCTTGTTGAGGCTAAGATAATGACACGTCTTTTTCACCTCCCTGCAGACATGTATCAGCTATGACTACTATAAAATCTTCTGCTGACTTCTGCAACACTAGCAAGATTTAAATTTAAAGATAAAATTTTAGTCTCAGTAAGTGTATTAATTAAAAAATAAACATAAATTCAAAAGAACTCAAAGTTAGGTTTTTTGCCACTGAAGAATAGGATTGTTCAACACACCCTATAATTGACACGTGTCATGTTTTACTCGTGGTGCCCTCTCTTAGAAAAATCTGTCAAACATGATTTTTTACACACTTAATTGGCACAAGCTGTTTCTGCAGAGGTGGTTCAAGGGTAAGCTGCTGTGTGGACATAACACTTACCGGGGCCTTTCTCCAGGAAGATGACCTTGGACTCTGGGAAGAAGTTGGAGCCGCTGATGACCATCTCTTCTCCCCCGCTGACCAGACAGCTGGTCAGGCTGGATTTCTCAACCTGGGGCAGCTCTTGAGCCGAACGCTGGGCTGGGAGAGACGCAGCAGGGGTTGAGGAGAAAAGAAGGATGATCATTTGCTGAACTGTGTTTTTTCGCACTGCAGTCTATTTTGCGTGTGTGGATTTACTACTATATAAGCAAAGAAATTAACAGGAACACCTTCCAATATCATGGAATTTCATAAAAAAATCATCAAACATGATGGCTTCAAAAATTACCACAGATTTATACCAACACTTCTGCCAGCCGCACAAAAAAGGTAGTATTTATTGCAGAGCTAATGGCACAGAGAACAGAACCGAGCACATTTACATAACAATTATCATAAGTTCTTATCTAAAGAGACTTTGAATGAGAGCAAACAGCAGATTAAATCAACATCTCAAATCTCTGCAACACACAGCTGCCTCACCTCCTGCAAGCTTGCAAAAAAAGAAGTGTGTGGAGAAGTTTGTGTGTGTGCTCGGTTTTCTGAATGAATATGCTCGGGTGTTTGCGCATGTGTGTGAGACTCTGGCTGGGAAGTCGACACTCACAGCACTCCACAGGAATAGAGGCAGCCTGCAGCGACAGCACCTTCCCGTTGGGTTGAGGGATGTGCACTCGGAACACCACGCGGACCCGTGTGTTCTTTCTTCCTATATCCGTCTCCCCCTTCCGCAGCTCGATGTCTGAGTTCCGCAGCTTAAGGATGCCAGCACAGTCGATACTGCAAGGTAGAGGGAAAATAGTTGGCCCCATACGGCAGCACTGGGATGGCAATCGCTAAGACATGTAAGTAGTGAAGGCCTGGGAGTGATAAAACCAACCACAAGCCCAGCAGGGGGCTGGCAATGAGGGGCAAATTAAGTGTTGAATAACAGAATAAAAATGCCCGTGAATATGATTTATTGCAACGGTGAATGAGAAATCCCTCCCAAATCCCTTCCTATGAATTGCAATGTAAATGAAACCAGATCTTATATAAATATAATCATTTTGGTGATGCAGAATCATAAAAATTCGAATAAAGTTTGCTTCTCCGCTCCATTAGAAACCCTCAGTTTTCCCTCTGCAGCCAAGTCTCCTGTAGGTTTAAATTAAGAAAATCTAATAAATCTCCTTTGGAAGATGTAACCACCCTATATGATCATAAATGTGGTTATTTATTCATTGGACAGGGCTTCCGTCATGGTGGTAAGCTCATTCCGGAGTAATGTAATCCTGAAGTGCTTCAGACACCTACCTGGCTGACATGTTGTTTTCAGGCAGGAGAGGAATTTCGAGAACTTTGGTGCTGGAGACTATAATTTCTTGGCTTGCCGTGGCTACAGTTTTCCCGGTGATCCTGTGCACCTGGTAGAAGGCGTGCGGCCTCAAGTACCGGTCGTCTGCTGTCCCGATGAACATCTGCAGGTTGATGGGCTTCTCACTGTAGCCAATGAGCTGAGACAGGACAGAGAGAGACAGAAAAACAGAATAGAAACAGATGTGAGTTCTCGGGGTCCAGATGAGAGGTGTGAACAAAGGAATACTCTCTTCATTTCCACTGCCTTCAGAAGGCCACCTTTTTTGGAGGGAATCTAAATGTCAGGTCGAGGGTGTTGCGATATTTCTGGCAGGGCCACTGGAGATTCATCTGGCACTTTGGCCTCCGACCAGTTTGACACTGATGTTTTCAACTAATAGACTTATAATTTTTTCCCCTTGCGGGCCTGCCGCTGAACAGGATTCAGTGCAGGACACTGTTTCCTCCAAAAACTTCACCAGAGCCTTGAAACCCCATCTGTTCAATCGAATAAAGGTTGTATTGCATTTACAATGTCAACCATGAAAAAGGGTTAAGAGAAAAACAAATAGCTCTTGTAGTAAATCATCATATCAATTAACAAAAAATAGATGCTGAGTTATACAAAAGCATCATTCACACAACTCATTCTGTGAGGTCTCCTGTATATAAAAAGCCTTTTAATGGTAACACCGTGGCTAAAGGGGGAAAAAAATTACCAGTAAAAATGTCAACAGCCTTTTCAAATCCAGTGGTTCATGCGTGCCAACCTGGCTGGCATGTGGCACCTAGAGTAGCAGCTGCCCTCTCCATTAGTCCCTGAGCGCTGGCACCCCTGTTCCACCCAGACAGGTGAGATGTTGGACGAAGGAAAAGTGTTGCATGTCGAGTAGAGACAAGGGGAAGATGGAAAGGAGAACAAGACCTTTCCTCCTCAGAGGGACAAAAAAAAAATACACACACAGTCCCACCACAGTTGTAATGTTGTACTTGGCAGACTGCGTGACGGCAGGATGGCACCCCCCCCCCGCGCATACACGCTCCCTCCGTACTGCCCTCGCAGCCCACACCTCCAGCTCAGATGGAGGGCAGCCCATTCAGGGTAACAGAGAAGAACAAGGCCATTCATTGCTGTTTCACTCCAGGAACTGCCAAGCCTCAACCCCACCACAGCTGGCTACTGACCCTTTCCTCCCTGCAGGTTTGCGTCACACACCGCTGTGTCAATGTTTGGTACAAAAAGTATGGTGGGTGGATGGAGAGAAAGTGGGTGTAGCATGAGATTTGTCATGTGTTGTTCCAAAACTAGCTCAAATAAAAAGGATTAAATTGGTCACAATCAGGCCCTGGAAACACACAGTGTGTACCTGAGAAAAACGGTGAGCAAGCACTACCAAAAGAAATGCATGCTTGGTTTCAAAATATTGACTCTCTCTGAAGCCAATTATTTAACTCTTCTGGTCTGCAGCGGGATTATTAAATGTGACTTATTTCCAGCATTGGTAAAATGCTGGAAGGATAAATGTAAAAAGGGGTACTGAAACCAGTGGTGGAATACTGGTAGCCTGTGCTCGGTTTTGCATCTCCCTCTTGTTCTCTCTAACTTCCAAGACGCTCCCCTGTGGTGAAAGAAGTTAAAGTATGGGGGCGCCTACGTTGAACTGAGCTGTGGAAAAACTAAAATATGCTGTGTTTACAGCGGGTTATGTGAGAGAACGAGCCTCCAGAGGCAGATACTAGACAGACAGGGCAGCAAAGCTAAAATCTGAATAATGCTTTACTGTTCTTGGCTGAATAAAAACCTAGTGTCTTTAAAGGGTTTTGCTACAGAGCTTAAAAAAAGACTCACTGGTTCCTGAGAGAGGGCTGGATTGAAAATAGTACACGGGAAATTTATTTATGGCAAGAAAACGAAATAAGACCTTTTGTTAAGTTAGTTAAGAGCACAATGGTTACCTTAATCCTTCAATATGTACAACTTTTGCAGACAGAGGAATGATTAGCATCCATTTACTAAGAAAAAAGGATAAAATTCCGTCCATTGTGGTTATCACAGTGTCTAAGGATCAGGGTTCCCACACATTTTAATGGAAGAAAATTCAAAACTTTTCTATGACTTTTTAAGGACCCAAAATATATTTATTATTTCTCTTGCCCCACTTGCGCAGTGTTTTTCAAACACACACACACACACACACACACACACACACACAACGTTACATCAAGAACTACAGAAATTTAATTTGCCATTATGTTGCACTTCGTGGAAGTTATTCATGTAACAATTCCATTACACACAACAAAATTCCATAACTTTTGCAAAACTTTCAGTGGTCTTTAATAGCTCCATGACTTTCCCAGGTCTGGAAAATATGTTTGGGAAATTCCATGACTTTTGCAGGTTTTTCATGACTGTGGGAACCCTGCGGGATGATCAGGAGCAGAGAGGCTTATATACAATACAGAAGTCTTGGCTGAGACATACATGTTCAGGCTGGTTAAACTACTGCAGTGTCTTAGTGAACTGAGGAAGAAACCATACAGCTCGGTTCGGCTTCGGTTTGCAGTGTTTGTAGACACTTTGGTTGAGTAATAAAAATAACTTTTACAAAAAGTTAAAGGAGGAAAAAAAACATGTGCATTCACACAATCACAAAGAAGCACACCTTACACCTATAATATTAGCCAAGCACTGAAATAAAATAAGGACATGGGATTTATTCTACACTGGACGGCGTGAGATGTTAGCTGAGTGCATATTCCCTTTGATTATCTTGACTTTCAAAATCACCACCAAAAATCTGTGGAAAGCATTGCTGTATTTTCAAGGAAGTGACAGTTACAGTCATGTATAATTACATAGGCAAGGTATTGTTTATCAAAACCAATAAATCAGTGATTACTTTTTGCCACTGTTGAGTTTTTTTGGCTTTTAAAATTTAATTTCCAACCCTCAGGGCTTTTCTTTGAAGCAAAAACTCCCCACCCCAAGGTATGTTGATACTACTCCACCACATCCTCCATGTGTTTTAACTGCTCAGTGATGGAGGCATGTCTGAATTAGAGTGAAAGACTAAACAGATCCGCGGTTCATGTTGTTTTTGGGTGTGTGTATCTCTGCTTTCTACATGAGCTGTTGGTTGTTGCAGCGCAGTGTGCTGCAGAAGGCAGGGTGAAATCTCTGTGACACTAACCACAGGGATGATGGCCAGAGAAGGCAGCTCCATCCTCACACAAAACTACATACAAACTCATGTAGACAGCATATAATTCTGAAATTAAACTTTCAAACTTGAACAGATGCCTACAGCAGTGAGATAATTCCTCACTTGTCACACTGGAATCAAAACTGCTGTTTTTGGCACATGAAATATATTCGGAAGGAAGTTGCACCAAGGAACAGCATGAGGCCCCTATAATAACCAGTAATGGGTTCATCTTTGAAAACCACATTAGATCTTAAGAGCCACATAAAAGTACAAATTTTGCCAGTAACAAGCTAACAGGTAATTATGCACCCCGGCCTCAATGGATCCGTGGCTATAAATGACACCATTCTGGATTCAAAGAAACACAGAGTCACAGTAAATCAACGGTCTTGTGAGTTGTGTAGCTTGTTTTATGATCATGTCTGCTCAGTCTGGAAGTGAGCACAGACGGACAGTGCTTACACGTGTGTATGTGTGCATGCTTGTAGTGCACAGTGTGTCTGTGTGTGTCAGTAAATCAGGGCATGTTTATTCGCAACACCATGTGTGTTCCAGACAGCATAAAATGAGTTAACAGTGTCTGGAGGACTGTATCTGTGAGAAAGGAAAGCATATGTAAAAAACTCAAAACGCTTCATGGGTGTAAATAAGAGCATGACAAAAAAAAAAAAGTTTAAAAAAATCAGATCTTTTCGTTAAAAAACACATTGGCCTTTTTTGTACACCAGCGCCAATGTGATACCAGAGTTTTCCATCCAAGCAACATAAAATTGTTGAACATGTTTAACATTGTGTAAAATTAAGTAGAAGCTGTCTTAAGCTTTTTTCCCCAAGTTTGTGCCTCCTACCCAACACCACAAACTGTCGCCATGAAACAAAAAGGTCCCTGATTTTTTTTCCTTTCCTTCCATTTACCCTCTTCATCTCTGCCGTCTCTCTGCGTCCGCATGTATTTTCTCTATTTCTCTGTCCCCCTGTGCATGAGGGATTTGGTGTGGAGCCAGAGTGTTGACAAACATACACTTAGCAGGCCAGGAGTTCTTTCCAAATCAAATAATCAACCAGGAAAACCTGATTAGAGGGCCAGAAAGAAAGAGCTCACTTCAGCAGTCCCAGTGAATCAACAGTCCCGGCCAAACAGAAACAAAGCACACAGCCGGGCTAATTCAGTCACTCTGCCACACTCACAACAACTGTTACTAAAAACACAATTGACCCTTCCTAAGTCAGGCCTCTTTTCGCTCTGTGCTCCAATAATAGTTGAGCAAGATTAAAACCTGGCAACACCTAGGTCAACTTTCCTCTTCCCCTGGTTATGCTATGCACTTCACTTGTCTACACTGAAGAGAAAAGTACATTTTAAAAGATGTGGCTGTCACAACCTTTACAGACGCATTACATTATATATAGTTGCATCATAAGTTAGCAAATGTTAGCAAAACGCTAGTTAACTAGCTAGCTATTCTATATCAAAGGGAGTTAGCCTAATGTCAAATCAACAATGCAAGCCAGGTTTACTTTCTGTGGTAATGTTAAATAGATTTGGAAAAGGACAGACAGGTTGGTTGTTGATATATTTTAAAGGTGGTATTAATTATTGTTAGCCAGAAAATAGGTTAGCATAACTTTAATACATGAATAGATGTAATATTGTCTCCGTGCAGCTACATGCTGCTCCAAAGTAATTTTTTACAGTAAAGAGACTAGATCAGCACCAAGTGGGCTGAAAAATGAGGACAGAAATGCCAAAAACTGCGGTTCCTTGAATGGCCACTTGAGGCTGGCTCCAGAAGGGAGTCAATTCCCTTAGATCCACATGGTAAAAACGCTCAACTTGGTCAGCAACATGGATTTATTAGTACTAATGCCCAGAAGGGAAAAAACGGGGCACATACCAGGAAGTACAAGAGCAGTGCTGACTGACTTTTGTCATCCTTGGTCTCTACTTCTCCCTTTTCATTGAGAACCGAAACCTCAGTTTGCTTTTCCCTTGATTATGACGTTAACAATGTGAATATATTCTTCCATCACATACTGTGGTCCTTTAATGTCTGCTTCTTGAAGCTATATTTCCTAACAGCAAGAAACTATCTAATAAACACTGCCACACTTTGCTAAATGGAACCAGCGTTGACATGCTTCTTCTTGTCAAGCTTGTCCCACCTAGCAACTGTAACTAATTGGGGACGGGACTTAGGAAGTGTCAATCATTTTCTGTTTGGTGTTTCTGCAATTCTGCTCAAATTGATTTATTTGACAATAGCAAAAAAATAGAGTAGCGTACAAACATAATGTCATGATTTGAGATTTTATAGTGTAAACTTTGTTTTGGGGGGTTTTCTGTTTGTGTCACTAGTTTCTTCTTTCTCATGTTCTGTTTCCTGTTTTATTTTGGAGTTTGAATCATCATGTGTCAAGTCTGGTTTTACCTCCTGTCTTTGTGTTTGCCTGATCAATCTCACCTGTCTTGAATCAGTCTTGTTTGTCCATCCTTGTTAGTCCTCCCTGCATCCCTGTCCTCTTTTAGTCTCGTTTACTCCACCCTTGTGTTCCCTGCCTCACCTTCATTTGATGGCCAATCTGTGTTTTGCTCCTGTTCCCTGTGTCCACCTACTCCAGCTGTGTGTCATTGTCTTAATTAGTGCCCTCTGTGTATATAAACCTGTGTTCCCATTTGTCAGTTTGTCTGTTAACCCTGCTGTTACCCTTGCTGTGCTTCTATCCTTTGGTTTTCCTGTGTGTTTGCTGCTGCCTTCACCTGAGTTCCTCCTTGTTATCCTGGTTTGTTTTCTGTTTATTTTTTTCACTCATGTTGTATTTGTGCTTTGTGTTTTGGTTTCTTGCTTTTGACTTTTGGGATTTTCATCAGCACTAAAAGATCTCTTTCCGTTTGCACACCTGTCTGCTTATTTTCTGTTCTGCATTTGGGTCTTCATCCTGCCTAACCCCTGACACATAAACTGTAAAAAGTGACAAAATGGATTCAGTCAACAAAAACTAAGCACATGTAAGCCTTACAACGCGGGGCTGGTTCAAAGAATAACATTTACTTTAGCAACAGTGGCTCAGCACATGGCACTGGTACATTAGGAGTACAAGCAGAGCAGCAGGTGGGAAGCTGTTATAGTATGTTTTTCAACGCCGTAGTACAATATTCACTGATTTTAACTGCTGCCAAATTTTCAAAACAGTTTAAATAGCTTTCTAGCCTGAACAATATGTTTTACAATCCTTACACTGCATTAAAACTGTGTAACAAATGTCAAGTACAATGATACCATGAGCTCCTCAAATAGCAGTCCAAGCACACTTCAGGGGCCTATTTGCACCTTCAGTTCAGAAATTGGGTAAAGTGCCACCTGCAAACAGCGGGACATGTAAACAAGCACACATGGATAGTACCATGGTCCTGGCGGAGGAGGTTTCTCGACAGTAAAGCACACACGACACACACCCTTGACTTGCTTCACATTCCTGAGTCACCCCCTCCGCCACCCTCTAAGTCTATGCTTGAGTGTGAAATACCACAGGAGGGTGGTCTCTGCACTTTTAACTCCTCACCTTTCTGTCCATCCAGAGTGCGGCCCAGCTGGTCAGTCAGCAAGTAAATGAGCCCTGATAGAGATCAGTTCTTATATTAAACCACACTGATATTAAAACCCGTCACATGTCCTAGTGCTCGTTGAGGCCTGTTACTAACTTACGGCTGCCGCTTCGAACTGTGGATCAAATTTAGGATGAACTCCCTCCCCTAAAATAAAACCACTGGATACAGTTACATACTCAGCTCCCACTAAATAAAGTCCCCACTTATTTTTGGCCTTCATCTGTTCCACTGATCCAGTAATAAGGCTAGCAAGCTGAGGGGAAAAACATCTCACATCTTACACACATAAACAGGCATACAGGCATACAAACACCACAGTTTTAACTTCATTTTTGTTTAAAATACAAAAATGACAGTGATACTGAGAGCTGATCTGGGGTTTAAGACAAATACATGGGCAAAGATGATAGGGGGCGCATCACCTGCTCCCTGCTGCACAACACTGCCTCTCTGGGTTTCAGCAACCTGCAAAGCATCGCTCCTCCTGTTCATTTTCTGCTTTCTCAATTTATCCTCTCCTCTACTTTTTATTTTCCTCTTTTCCTCATCTTACCTCTTCACTCCTCCTCCTACCCTCTCCCTCCCGACTTCCCTTCCTGCTTATGTACATCTCTTCCCACATCTTTTCCCTTTGTCACTCTCTCCTCTCCGTCCCTGTCCTCGCCTCTCACCTACCTCAGCTCCAGCCCTCTGCTGTAACTCGACACTTTCTCACAGCGAGCGCCTGACTCTGCCAAGTTGTTTCCCTGTGTTGCTCCACTGTTGCCATAGCGAGACTCGCTGTGTGTATGCCGGAGTGTATGTGTGTGTGTGTGTGTACTAGCAAGCAGCTACGTACACTCACATTGGTGTAAACTACAGCGCTGAAGTTTGTGTTGAAGTTAGTGTCTGTTAGAATGTGTGGATTTAAGCATACTAACTTTAGTATAAACTGTAGTCCTTTGAAAGGTTTGTGATATGTGTGTGTGTAAGAGAGAGAGAGCGAGAGAGAGAGAGAGAAACAGAGTGAGTGTGTGTGTGTGTGTGTGTGTGTGTGTGGCTAGCATGTGTGTGCAACAGATGTAAAAACAGGAGCAATGGTGTTCAAGGTCACGAGTGGGCCCAATTTATCTGGCAGTGGTTTCCCTACTGTGGCACCACAACCTGGGATCTATGGACACACACACACACACACACAGCACAGCTCACACAGGCTTGCTGTTTGCCCAGCACACTGGGGAGGGCAGAGAGAGCCAGGGGGCCGGTTGTCTGTTTGTTTAAACAAGGTCAATACATGCGCATGCACATGCGCACACACAGACACACACACACAGGAGCGTTTACTGTATACTGCGTGAGGGCTGTATATGGCCTTGCTAGACTGGTCCAAGCTCAATTCCTCTTATTCCCCTTTCTATCCTCCCCCACTCTCCCTCACTCACTCCCTCTCTCTCTCTCTCTCTCACACACACACACACACCTCTGTCTCCCTCTCTCCCCCTCTCAGTAACTGTTTTCTCACTGTGCGCTAAGCCTGATTACAACAAATGAGAGCCAAGCTTCCAACATGTTTACATCAAATACAGCCCTGGGGCAAAGCAGCACTAGCCCCAGCCAGTTCACACAGTGCAAACCGCATGGCTCTGCATTGTTGTCTGTGTGTCTCCCCATTATGGCAGCCAGTCTGAGAAACCTGGCGAGGCCAAAAGTTTCCTTGAGGCACAACGCAAGAGGGCACGTAAGAAAATATACAGCAGATAAAATGAAGGTAAAAAGAGATGGACCGAATAAAGGAAGGGGTCAAAGATGCATGAGTGAATGACAGAGACAGAGATAGACAGCAATGGGGTCACGGCCATGCATTCACGCACTGGGATCAGAATCATTTAATGCATCCAAGCCAGTGGAAATATAAGGCTGACTTGGACAGCTTCTGTCATATTCTCTTTCAAATCCTTGTCACCAGACACCACAGCTTCAATTAGATTTATTGACTGTCACATCAGGTTTAAAGATGGACATAATATTTTTTCCAACTGTCAGTTTTTTTGTGACTTGTGTTTTTAATAAAGCACAGTCCTATGCATTGTGGATGTGCTGTGCCACAGCATGTGGCTATTTCTTCAGTGTATCTGACAGCTTCTCTCTGATGTGACTGCCTGCCTCAGTGCGTAGCAGCAGGTAATACCAGAGGGGCTCCTTATATTTGTGTGGGTGCAGCAGCGCTCAATTGCTGTTTAAATACGCACAAGGATACCTCAGCAAGCCGGAGAGGCTTTGGACTTATGTCTCCTAGCAACAGGTGTACCGATTATGGTCTGCAGCTAGCCCCAGAGGAATGGCTAAAACAGCCAGTCAGCCAGGCATAGATGTAGCCAGCCAGCTATGTACAATCATTTCAAAAAGGTCAGGTGGTCAATCACTTTGCGACAAAAGTGGAAACCTAAAATTGATCACTGTAATTGGATGGTTACTATAACTGTATTTTTTTCTCCTTATTTCTCATGGAAATTACTATCGAACTGACATTTGTTTTAGTTTTTTTTTTACATGAAGATAGAGTAATGAATTTATTTTACTATTTACTGAATTTTATTGACTGTTACAAAATATATCATCTACAGTACAGTTGCACTGTAGATAACTCAAATACACGATAATACATTTCAGTTCTGTATATAAAATACAGCGTACTGTAGTTCAAATTTCCCTCACCAAGGGCTCACTCAAGAGGGGCACTGCAGGATCAGGTGTTAATCAAAACACTTGAGGAGGGCAGCTTCGACCTCAGGTGCTTTCCTCGTGCGCATTATTTCTTAGTCTCCATCACCAGCAGACATTATTGTTCCTGTTGTTTGAGTAGGTTACTCGAGGTAACACCACGTTTGACTGCTGTATCTTAGTGGCTTGTTTTTTGCAGTTTATCATGAGCGTCAAGACTACATTTTTCACTGAGAGAAAATGACTTTGTTTTTCCGGTTTTAATTTCGACGCAGCACGAGCCTCAAAAGGCCAGCTGGAAGCAGATGGGTTACCAGGAGGCAAAGTATCATGCAAGTGAAATGTACTATATGATTACTATAATCAAATTATTTAAACAGCAATTGCATAGGGATGATTCTGTCCCAAGCTTTCTGATCCATACAAGTAGCTGACCACTGTAACCTGAATCACTATGAGAGGGTTCCACTGTAATCTCAAAAAATATTCTTAACATTTGCACATTATTAGCCATATTCAGTATTCACATTCAGAAGGGTAAGACTGCTGCCAGTACAGCTAAGAGTAGAACAACAGAAGCTAAGTCAAATGTACCATTTTATCAATGGGTATGCTCCTCAAAATGTGTGTTCTCACACAAAGGCCCATACTCATCATATCTATAATACATTAATAGGTGTGTGTTTATGTAAAGTGCCTCAAGTTGAGTACTGTAGCTTGAAGTGCCTTTCTGCCTCAGTATGACAATCCATAAATAAAATCAATCAACCAATGATATGCTTGTCGCTATATTATATAGTGGAACATTATTTTTTCAAATGTATCTTTATTTTGTAAATAATGTCTATCGACCATCAGTTCAAAGATTCCCCTCACAACCACTGGAATACAAGGGGGAGAATTTCTTTTCAGGTTCCTCATTTTATCCTAGCTTTACACTTGAAGAAGCGGTAATTGTTGTCATGGATAAAAGCTCCAAAAACATCTTTGACTGATGGGCTTCAACAATGCTACACTGTGGCTAGTAACAATATCATTAGCCCTTAGTGTCAGTCTTTGCATAGAAATACACAGCATTCCTCACAGAACCCTGAGCTATGAATCACGTCTGTCAAAACAATTCAGTGTAAACACTGTCACGCTTTATGGCCTTTGTCTGGCTACCGTACATACAGACAGAAAAGGAGCTAACTGCTATGACCATTGCTGGCCAAGTCTCTCTGTAGATGACTGATCAACAGCTGGTCAGCACCCCTATGTCTTTCTAATAGCTTAATATAATGCACAACACACAAAACTCAAATTCTTTATAGTCATAAATGATACAATTGGCTGAGCGCACACACAGAGACACACAAATTGCCAGTTCACAACTTCAGCTTATTGAATTATAATAATAAACGGATCATTAAACTAAATCTTTATATTTCTGAGTTGAGCTCTACAATGGGATCTCTACAGTGGCTTATTTGCCACTTATTTTCTGTGGCTACACTTCTTAACAGCTCCTACATCCTGTGTCTGGGGCCCAAAACCGCAGGTTAGAAATCACTGACCTAAAACTGCGTCTCAACTGAGCCATTAAATTCTACACAGACACACTGAAAAATTCACACACCCATTCTCCCTGGGAAATCTGGATGAGAGCCACTGGGTGAGAGGTCTGAGTAACTAACTGCCTTGATACTCAACCTAGTAGAAACCAAAACAGAAACTAAATAAAACTGGGAGACTGAACCCAGTCTCTGTATACCAAATCTATAATCCTGTCAAAACTCTAGGGTGAATCCTTTGTAACTTCAAAACAATTTTATAATGGTGCACTGCATGTGTAAAAGGCCTTTGATGTCATCTAGGGAAACTTTTTATTGTGCGTATGTACGTCTGTGTGTGTGTGTGTGTGTGTGTGTGTGTGTGTATAAAAGCTAAAAAATGGCAAGTAAGAAAACTGTGTCCACCTGTCCCTGTTAAAGACTTAAACGAGGTTTACGAAATCCTTTTGTTACTAACAATCCAGCCATTTTTATTTCTCTTCTTAACAATAAAATTTTTTTTTTTAAAAATGTGTACAGAATTTTTCAGAAATCAGATTTCAAAACTCACCTACAAACAGAGCATGAAGAAAAAAAAGCTTCAAAGTTTGCTTCACCAAGATCTGATCAGTGAAACACCTGTTGGGACTCCCACCTAAAGGTGATTGAGCGATAAAAGCCAATAGTTGTCCAAGCATAGGAAAACTAGGCAGTGGTGCCTACATAGCAGGATAGAGACATGAGGGTTTGTAAACAAAGCCTGGGCTCATCTTCAAGAGTTTGCCAATGTTTGTCGGGTACAGATTATGTTCCTGTGAGACAGTGCTTGAAACCAGTATGACACCAGCTAAAGGAGAGTGCTTTGAGCTTCAAAGTAGACAGACTCTACAGAGAAAAGAGACCCAAATGAGAAAACTATTCAGATCCAAGCATTTTTCAGAAAGGGCATCCACTATAGGACAAAACTGTACTATACAGAACTGCCCTCAAGCTTTCTAACAACTTGCAACTTTTTCTATTGGCTACCATCACATGCACTCCTCCCTCCATTTCTTCAGGAAGTTACAACCAAATACAAACTGCTACTGAGGGCTCCACCTGCACTAGTTTTTATTGTGCAGTCCCAAAGCAAGCACATGAAATCTTAGTTTGTAGACTTTGAACAAACCAGAATGAGAAATCCAATGTAACCAGATCCAGATCTGATTCTGTCTGATACAGCTGATGTAAAGCGGGTCTGATGTAAAACACGAGGCCAGAATATTAAGATTATCACACTGCGGAGAGGACATTATAATAACTGACTCCTCTTTACACATTAACAGAGCAACATGTTTAGATTGTTAACATATTTAAAGTAGACCAGCCCCACAGCTCCTTCCCCAGACATCGTCTTGTTTTTCTGTTGACACAGCAGCGCAGCAGTGCCATGATCTGGGCAACAGCGTGGCCACAAAAGGAAGTCATCACCCTGTCCAGATGGCAGCTATGCCGTCATATGGTGACATCACACCACCAGAGTCAAGACCCGAGGAGAATGAAAGGTCCCACAGAGCGCAGAGGACATAGAAGCACAATCTGTAGAAAAGGCAGTCACAGAAGTATCAGCAACTAATATGTTTTTTAGACTTTAATTATAGACCAATGTTTGCCCTCATGCCAATTAAAACATGCCTCTTACCATTGCCCCCCCAAAGGTTTTAATCTTTATCGTATCTGAAATATAGGCAGACATGTTCAATCTGTGTGTTCTAATTCTGCAGCAGTGAAGCTGCAATCACACATGTTGGCACCTGTGTCATTTGGCCTCCAGGGAATAGCTTGCTTCACACCTTCAGTGCACCTAGGAAACATGATATGTGCAAGCTTGTTAACGGTTTCAATTGGTCTGACCCCCTTCTGTCCAACATATACTGGGTCAAAACAGAGGCCGACTTACTTTGAGATCTCTTCCATTAATGCCCCATGGTTCTGCTCTGTGTGTTGTGTTTTTAATTTTATTTTAGCATAGATATGACCTTATAACCAGCATTTCAAGTTGTGTTTTTCTGATAACCTCAAACAATAGAAAAGCCCATTGTGTTTGTGTGTGTGTATGTTTGTGTGTGTGTGGTGTGTGTGGGGGTGTGTGTGTGTGGTGTGTGTGTGTGTGCTGGTTTACATGTTTCTGTAGAAACAACAATGACATCACAGGGTGAAGAAACGACCTTTCAATACTACTTTTTTTGCACAGTGCATCAAAAAGAGGCCAAGAGGACCAACAATAGAGGACTGAGTGTTTAGTAAACAAAGAGTGACTGTTAGACCTGCTGGACAAGTGCTGATACTATCACATAGCACAAACCAGCTGTTCGTTTTATGTTGATTGGCATTGTTTTTTAGCATGTGCGCTATAAAAGAACACCATAGGTGGGTTGGGTAAGACTCTAAAAACATCCTAAAATTATTCTGGAGCTGAAAGTTTTCTGTATAAGATAATAGAGGTGAGTGAGTTCAATACAGAGGAAACCTGTGGTAATTTCTGGATTAGCAGTTTACAACATTATTATATCTATGTTAAGATATTAAAATTATTAACTTTGAAAACTGAAACTACACTGACCAGGCTGGTGTGGTATGTAGAATGATGAAGATTTTTTTAGTTTCTATGCTCTATAAACAAACACATAATTTAAAAACAGACTTTCTAATCACACTCACTCGCTCACTTCTCCCTCCTTCATAAAACATATTTCCTTAGCCGATGTGAGGGTCTAAGCTTAGAGGGATGTCGTATGCTGTAAAGCCCTCTCAGGCAAACCGTGTTTTGTGATAATGGGCTTTACAAATAAAATTGACTTAAATTGACTTGACTTGACCCACACATTCTCTCTCACAGGGCTCTGCAAACCGCTGCTCATGACAAGCAAACGTTGTTTGTGTGCTTTCCCGCTCTGTCTGCTCCCTCTGTCCATGACAACACAATGCTGTTTGTCCATGTGATCATGGAAGTGCATTCCAACAGAAATATATTTGATTTTTCTTATCAGCACTGGTAGTGGCAGCTACAGAACGTCTACAGAAGAAACACTGACTTCTTTCACTATTCGTAACTACCTGTACAGGTCCAGGCACCTGGCCAAATCCCTTCATAAGAGATTTATTGTGCGGCAATTTATTCCGAAAGTGATTTGTAAACCTTGTTCATCTACAACAAGTACTATGAGTGGTAGTAAACTTAACTTCTCTTGTGGCTCATCATCTGTTCTTGCCCCCCCGACCTAAACTGTGATTGGCTTTTATTGGGGCTGTTTCAGATTCTAATCTTTATTTAGCCCAACAAAAACTAATAACCATAATAAGATAAAACAAATAACATTAAAAAATTAAATGTTTGGAGCAAACAAAACAGAGTGTGCCTCCTTCATGCTGCAGTATAACCGACCGCACTGTTATAACCAAACTCCTCTGGGGATGAGGAATGAGGGCAAGCGTGGCAAACGCTTGGTTGAAAACATTTGACGGCTAAATTATGCATCGTCACATATGGCAGGATAGAATCTTGGTCTAACTGAGGTTGAAATGGTTAATGATTGGCCTGGAGGGAGCCTGCATGACTGCATGCATGAGGACATAGGCTGTTTCTAAAGCAACAAATGGCAGTAATTTGGGCTTCCTTGTTGTTTCAGGAAATTTTGTGTCCACAGCTGTTCGATTATCATGTTTTTTTTAATTGTTAGATCTTTTGTATATTGTGTATAATGAATGAATGGCCAGGGAGTTAGCCTAAGGACAAACCTTCTTCCCATCTGTAGTCCTAAGCAATGAAAATACATGTTTCCTACAACCAACAATAATAAAACAATAATTAATAATAAAAAAGTATGCACAGTGTGGTTGTGTTTCAACTGCATCTGTACGTGTCTTAACATAGATTAAAACAAAAAATTGCATTATATTTTCAAGAACTGATCTGCAATGCTAGTAAAGTAGATGCAAGTGTATAAGATATGCAGAGGATATTGGTCTGAATGTGTCGATCCTGTTGGGCTGGTTGTACAGCCATTGTTGGGTTCTGCAACTGTGGTCACGGTCCAGCCCTGAGGCTCAATCCTAATCATATACACAAAGGAAACTTGTCAACGTGTTCTTGAAATATTAATGAGACAGAAATCTTCCGCTATTGCTCTCTCTCTATCTTTCTCTCGCTCTCATTCCCTCTGAGAGAAAAGCAGCCATAGCTCTATGTAGACTCACCTAGTCTCTTGCAGGTGCTATCAAATGACAGACCAGACTGGGCTATGGTGGCAGCTCTCTTGGCTGCCTGCTTGTCTTCCTGCCTCAACAGGTTGACTGACAGTCTAGCTGTTGGAGAGGATCCATGTGACAATCCACACATGCAAATACGTCAAATGAAACCTTAGATGTAAGGCTTGTTCACAACAGCCTGCTGATGTTGGAGTGAAATGGCTGAACAGTTGCTTTTTTTATAGTCCAACAATGTAGCATTTGTCTTAGCAACAGGTATTGGTATACTGCAGGTAGGTGCTGAAGTCCTGCAACTTCTGTGTTAGGCAGAAGATTTTTGTGTTTAAAACATTGCTATCTTTATCTTAAGTATAGAGGATGTCTCTGTGAACTGTGAGAATAGAATATATTTCACTCACATGTAGAGGGCAATTCTTGCAATCTGGAAAACAGTCTCAATCTCTCAGGAAGCCGTTGCTAAATTCAGCTAGTCAGTTCAGTTCACCTACTTCTCTTCCTTTCATGTCTGATTTCATCACCGAAGGCTGCAAGAATTGACATCTCGGCTGTGTGGTTAAAGCAGTGGGAGTTGGATGATAAGTGCTCGGTGCAAAGGGTCTCACTTAGCTGATGCATGGCCAGCATCAAGTTAACACAGACAGTAAATCAGTCCTGACCTCAGAGGGAATTTTAATCCCGTATGGTAGAGACATCAGCATTCGTGTTTTGTTTAATAGAGCAGAAAAACCAAAGTTAATGTTCTGTAAAAGAGATTTAGGTCATTTTTATTCATAGGATGTCAGAACAGATGTTTTTCACCGCTAAGCTTGTTAGCAATTGGTCTTTGCAGTTTCAGGCTTGAACTACAAAATGGTGGATGTTTTTGGCTCATCAGCAGAAAGTGCCCCAAATGTGTGGGAACATGCCAAAATGTGTTACCTTGACGATCGGGTGGCCACCGGATGCTGCTTTAACGGCTCCTCGACTGCCCTCAGTCTCATAGTGCGCTCGGTGGTGGGCTTTGGGTTGCACCTCTATCTTCAGGTCATACTGGCCAAACTGGCTCGGCAGCGGCCAATCCAGAGGAGGCAGCGAGGAGGTCCTGAGGAGAAAATACCACAAGCATGCACACAAAGAGGAAGAGTAGATTAGAGGTTTGGTAGCAAACCATTGAGTGTTTGAAAAAGATTCATTCAAAGCACCGAGTGGAAAAGTTTGTGGTTGTAGTATTTGGTACAAACTGCCCTGAAGCTTAAGACTGAAAGCACAGGATCTTATCAATGATGGAGAAAGAATATCTAACAGTCCTAACATTAAGAATTTCCCTGTAGAAAAACGCTTAGGTGCACAACCACTCACATTTTCCATATTTCAAATTGTTCTGATTACATGTTAATCAATGTGACATCACAGAGTAGGTTCAAGCAAGACAACCTCTCTTTCTGATTTATGGCTGATGGCAATTTTAAAGCTGTCTAAAAACATCAAAATGCCAAAAAGCTGGTATTCCCCTTTTATGGTTTGAGACAGCATAATAGATGTAAAATAGGGTATAGCATGCAATGTACTTAGCCCCACCAGACAGTGAATCACTGGAATGCCCACATGCATTAATCCTGTTCTTAAACTTAACACTTGTCATAGGTCAGGTTAGGACTTTAAGGTTGAATCATTGTCTAAGGGGGGTTTTCTTCATGAGTCTGCTGTGTGGGTCAGTGGTAAGATGAGTGTGTGTGTCAGAGTGAGGAAATTGTGTGTGTAGCTGTTTGTGTGTGTATACTGTACTAGTGTATATTTTATGTGTAAAGCACCACAGGGGCTGGCATTGTGTGTTTTTCCTCCCTGCCTTTTTTTTTTTTTATCTGTGTAGGCCACAATCATATTTGAACAGCTGCACTCAAAAATAAAGCACTCCATGGCCTTCTCCACTGAGAAACTAGGTCTCTCCATCTGAGTGCATTAGATCAGTTTATCCCCAAAACATTTTGTAAACACTGGCACCAACCATTAGCATCAACCAAGCCCTAACCTTTTCCAAATGTTGCTGTGTCTATTGTTGTTGATTGTAGTTATTTTTTAAAAATATTCAAGTAAATTTCCACAAAAAATAAGCCACTAAAAATATTGATTTTGACACTTTTGCAGTTAAGTGTCACATCTCCAAATGTCCAAAATGAGAAGCACTCTAGTCCAAATGTATATCTTCAAATCTTACAATGTTACCAAAAAACATTACGAGAAGATGGTCTAACCAGTTTAAGTTTTCTTTAGATGAGTGGTTTACTAAGCTAATGTTATTGGTTTACTTATTTTTGCTATGCACATTTGCTTATATAGTTCTATCTTTTTATTCTACTCTGTAATATCTATACTGAACTGCTACAGTGCAAATGTTTTAACTTGATGAGGCTGACCTGCACTAAAAGCTGCATGTAAACCTTTATCACATCTTGACAGTATACACAGTTCATGATCCAAGAGGCCTGTAGGGCAGCACAAGCTGTACTGTATGTGATGTCATCCTGGTGTTTTGTCTGGCAGTAATTACAAAGTGACATTTTTTTAGCCCAGCATTATACAAAATCAAAAATTAAACAGTTTGTATATGTGTTTGTTTGCACACTGCTACTGTGTCCATGCACATGTATGGTTGTGTCTCTGTCGATAGGCTGTCAGGCCTGAGTCAGTGAATTGACTGCAGCTGTATATTCTGCCTCATAGGCCAAGAGGCAGACACCCTTTGCTACACACTGATCTCTACCACAGCTATGGCCACTGTAGGCTCTTTGTGCACACTGTCACACGGTGGCATGAGCTTCTATTTGGTTCAATCCAAGACAGTGCAGGCTCCTAGCATGCAAACGCACTGAGTCTAAACTGCATGATAGATCATTGACAGTACAAATAAATCTTAAAGGAAAGTTTGTAAAGTGTTAGCCAGCATGGCTGACTCCCTTAATTCTTCCCCTTCCAAACGCCTGTCAAATGCTGGCTACATGCAAACCAATCTGATCAGAGTGAATTAAAGACATGTGAGTCAAGCTTTCAGTGGAGCCATTTCACTGCATAAAATGCTTTACAGACTGGCACCAAACTCAAAGGAAAGACTGCATTTTGGAATTAAAAAAAGGCATGTGTCTGATATTTTGTAGAAGTTTGGAGCATCTAAATACAGCTTTGTGGTTACAAATATAAATTAGCTAAATTCTGCAGATTATCATACCGCATATGACACAAAATGTCATCTAAAACCATTTCAGGATATAACTTGTTACATAAAGACTAGCGAACCAGGTCGGGCATACCACATGAAAATATAAGCACATACAACACAAACAGTTGCTATCATAGTTGACATTACATCGTGCTTGAAAACAAAGTGTACGCTTATCTGTTCTGAGGAACTGTGATGATGAAAACAGTTCGCTGTAGTTTCTGAATAGTCAACAAACAGATGTGCTCAATCCTTTCAAGTCTGACTTGAAGATCTAACACACTGAATAGAGGCATCCTAACCCTTATGTTTTCCTCTCGACGGCCATGACATAACCACCCAGGAAGTGTGGGTTTGCATGGCTGCTACGGTAACAGGAGTAGAGGAGGACAGAGGAAATATGAGCTTTGTGACGGAGCAAAGCAGAAGCGGTGGCCTATGTCCTGCCGCAACATAACCTTTCTCAAATGTCTAAGCCATGGTGAAGGGGCTCCCAGTTTAATCAAAATCCCACAACCCACTTTGTCTTCTCTGTAGTCTCCATCATCACCCTAACATCCTTTTCATCCAGTGAATCAAATAACCTTGCATATGCACATTGTATGAATGTGAGGTCTAGTCACATTTAAAGTCATCAAATGACACTACTTGTAAACAGATTTTTCTTGCAGAAGAGACTTACCTAGATATATAGCCTACATATCAAACGATGCAAGTTTATTGCTCTCTTAGAGCTTTATATTAAAAAAAAGCATACTACAACTGTTTCCTGGGAACCAGTGCTTCTTTACTGGTTGCCTTTTGATATATCAGTCAGCATATAAACAACCAGCAGCCAATAATACAATCAGTACCTCTGCTCCTACCACCAAAGAAAAGCACATTTCTCATCTCAAAAGATATCTCATTCTATTACATGTTTTTCTTTTTGTCACTCCCACATTTAACATATGAGCCCAAAAATACTGCAAATTAGCAATAGATTAGTAGTTTTTTGCTAGATTTTTTTTTTTTGGCAACAAATTTTTGCCTATGCCTATGCTCTGCATGCACTGTATTTGCGACACGGTAATACCGACCTTTTTGTTTAAATAAAGCTTTTGGCAGTCAAGTCATAAGAGTGCCACTAATATTTTATTGTAGCCACCTGGGCCATCTGTTACAAACACAACTAACACACATATGCATGCGCACAGGCAACATAACAAGCCTCCATCTCATGGCAGACATGACTGTACACCACCTGCCTATGCTCATCTGAAAATTTCAATTTTGTTAAACCTTTATTTTATTCACAAAGGCAACAGTGCAATTATCAAAAGGTGACTCATCACAGAGCTGACCCCGTTACCCTGTTATTGTCTGGAGAGTGTTAGGTCTATGTGACGGAGCATTTGTGTTATGTCTATGTACGTGTTTGCAAATGTGTGCGTGTGTGTGTGTGTGTGTGTGTGTGTGTGTGTGTGTGTGTGTGTGTGCATGTGTGTGGTGGCCCCCTTGCCATATGTGCCCTGTGCTGATTTACAGTGCTAGGGGCCAGTGCACACAAACAAGGCCATGTCTTCATCTGCTGCACACATTGGAAAACAGACAGCAGTCTCCTCTCCCAAAAATCTCCATTATGAGTTTCTGATTGCACCCATCAGTCTTTCATGTGGAGATTGTGCGTGTTTGAAGGAGTTGGAGCTGTGTGTGTCCTTGTATTACCCTCCATACAAACTAATAAACTTGTATTATTCTATGACGTAACTGAGTGAGATTTATACTGCTGATACAAAGTTCAAAGTTCCCCCGTTACTGAACATTGATCAGCATTGTTCTATCAACGGGCCTATTATTCATCTAACCTGCTATTTGATACTAATTTACTGCCCTGCAATGTTTCTTTTCTCCTAGATCAAAAAGGGTTTCCAATCTTTATGACGCCTCACAACACTCCGCAAAAATATTCACCGCTGTGGTCTACTGTTTAACCTTGACCAACTTATTGCTGTTAAAATTGACGTGTGGTGTCTTGCCAAGCAGTGATTGCATTAATAATTCACAGAAATACTGACAAAGAAGCGGTTATCGCCACACCAACTTTAGTTTTTAACTTAAAGTTGAAACACTTTTAAATTTAAGGATGCAATCCATCAACAATCTATTTCACACTGACACTGCAGTCACAACTGTCGCCATGTCTTTCTCAAATACAAACAGGAAGTAAAACAGGACAACTGGATTGCAACAGAAAGTTCTTTCAACCAGTTGAGAAAGTCCTCTTTGACATTTAAAAGATAAAAACATTTGAATTTTCCAGTCACTTCCTCTCGCACTGAGTCATCTACATCTGCATGAATAATTTGCCTTAACTGGATTAGATGACTGCATCTGTGAAATGGAGCTGACTTAAGAAAAGATGGTTACTTGTAAAATGCCCCACTTTTTCTGCTTATTCTCCACAACATCAGCAGATTTACCTGAATATAGGCGTATGACCGGGCTTGGGTTTATTCCATGAGAAGTGAGAGGGCACTGAGAGAAACTGTTCCCCTGGCCCGTCCTTCTTTAGGCCGTGCAGGCCCTCGTCTGAAGGAGAGTCTAGATTAGGAGACATATTTCCTTGGTCATCTAGCCCCAGCTCCCCTTTCCCTGTCTGCATAGACGTTCTGTCTTGTGAGGTCTTCCTTGTCTTGGATGGGATGTCTGCCTCAGATGGGCAACACTGAAAGGGGGACATGCCTACAGAAGGACTGCCGACCCAGGTGTCCTCTGTCACGCTGCCCCTAGGTGAAGGTCCTGGCGTGGGTGTGGGTGAGTGATGAGGAGACAATGAGCCGGGGTAGCAGATGTCGGCGCTAGAGTGGCGCCTCTTTCCACAGGGTGAGGTGGGACGTGAGGAAGGCCTGGAGGGTGGCCGCGGGCTGAGCCAATTTTCATCTGTGACACTGGTACGTGGTGAGTGACAGGGCGACTGTCGGGGTGACAGGCTGACAGAGTGGGAGTGGTGCACGAAGGCGGGATGGTGGTGCTGCCAATGGGGCTGCTCCTCCAAAACCCCACCACTGGTTTGAGGGGAGGCACAGCCTGGGGAGGTAAGTGGGGAGCCCAGGGTGAACCGGGCAGCCGCTTCATTTAGCTCTGAGTCAACATCGTCATAGACATGTGAGAATGATTCACAGGAAGAGGCATCAGAGAACCAGCTCCTAGAGGAGAGGCTGCTGCATGGGCTGGGGCTGAGAGAAGAGTCCCGGTATGAGTGATCCAGAGGCAAATATAGGTGGTCTCTGGACAGAGGCCTTTCACCGTGATAGTCCCCATCAGGGCCGTTGGCCCTCAGATCCTCCTCATTGGCATCCATCTCCTGCTGGCAGCTGGGGGAGATGGAGGTGATCTGGATACTGGGGCACTCAAAGGCCTTTGGTGCCTCCACAGGAGCAGAGGGCAGCAAAGGGGAGGTGCCAAACTTTGAGTCTTGTACCTCATAGCTCGGAGGCTCAGATCCTGGTTTGTGTGAATGAAGGCGTGGGGAAGTGCTGATGATCTGGGAGTGGGACTGCATGCCATGACGAGGCAAGCCAATAGACTGGTGGTTGGTGATCATAGACTGGGGCTGGCCCACATTTAGGATGTAGAATGACGTGTTGTCGTCAGGCTCCAGATCTAGGAGAAGAGAAGAAAGTGAAGATTAGGATACAGCAATCTGTTCTCATCCTTAAATTTCTCCCTTGGATCAAAGGTTGGTTCTTGAGCCTGCTGACATGGGAGTGTTAGCATGATTACACTCACCTGGGCCTTCCCAGCTGTAAAAGCTGGCCCAGGTGTTGACTCATTCTCTCCAGCAGACATCCATCCTGCATTGTTTGTTTTGGTGTGGTTGATTTGGTTTGTTCATTTTTGTATGTCTTAGTTTAATACATTATAAATGTTTTTACTACATCTCTTGTGTGAACCCCCTCCTTGTCACATACAATGAGCCAGTTTGTTACACTTTAATTGAGCATAGCGTTAGTTCAGGCAGGCCATGGTGTCAAGCGCTGCTACTGTTGATATCAGCTGATATCATGCAAGCATCCTCAGCGGATGGCCAGCTGATTTGCCTCTTAGCATTTGATTCGCTTTACTCACTCGCACCGCCTTATTTAAGCTGCTCTAGCCCGCCTGCTCTTCCCTGTTCCCTCTGCATGCTGCTTTTGCGCCCTCCTACTCTCCACCTCCTCCTTTGTGCCGTTCTGACTTAATCTATGACGTTGTGTCATTGGTGCTCGCTCTCTGGGGGGTTTGTTCTTTTCTTTTTGCTGCTGCTGCTGCTCTACCTGTCTCAGGAACATGTGCTGTTCCCATTTAATGCTTTCCACATAAGCACGTGGAAGGGCAGGGGGTCCTGACTGAACTGTGGAAATAAATAAATGATACAAATTACTCTTGGTAGGAATATCCAGAGCAACATTCATCAAGATATTTAAAAACTTATGTTGGTAGCACACAGAGTAGATTAGTGAGAGTTAAAAGATTACACTTGGATAACTTATGTTACCTAGGAGTCGCACAGCTGTTGATGTGTTCATGCAGATCAGATAAAAGCACTAGTAGGCTTATGGCTGATGCATCACATTTGCATCTGATCCACACTTTCATAGACATTTAAAACAAATATTGACATAATTTTCATCCAAGATTAGAGGTCCTGTTGACTGCTAAATAGAGCATGCCAGATCCAAAATGAAAAAAATGATTGTGAGGCAAAATGTAAAACTCAGAGGCAGCCAATATACTAAGAGCATTACTGTTTGGGTATATTTGTGCCTTGGGGCTCCAGAAGCAGAATAGAGAAGAGGTCTGGACTCTCCTCCAGGCCTGTTAAACTTGCTTTGAAAGGTATAAGTGAAAAAATATGTAATTATTATAAGTCAACCTGCTGATACTACATTCCTCCCATTAGTATTGTAGTCATCCTGACCAGGACTAGGCCTGAGTCTTTGGTAGCAAAAATTGTATAAAATAATTTGGTCATATACAGTTTGCGCTTGCAATTGAGCCCAGTTTCAGGAAATTAGAGGCCAGAGTGTTGCTGGGTAGCGGGCAGTCATACAGGCATTGTTCCAAGAGGGATAACCAATGAACAGCACTACTCAGGAAACAAATTCACACAACGGTGCGTGCTGTCGGCTGTCATCACAGCTAGCGCCGGCAGGCTATTTATACCAAAGGTCATCCGGCACAGGCAGTGAGTACACACACAAACACACACACCCTCACACAAACAAATAGACAAGAGCCCACTGTCCACATTGGCACTACTCTGTTAGAGGTTATTGATAAACTTCTACTGGATATGCTCTGCTGCTCCCATTGGGAGTGCCCCCACTCCTCTCCCCTCCCAGAGTTTCACATGTGAAAAGTTCATTTGGCATGCAGGGACATTTTCATGTGAAAAACACATTAGCAATTCAAACTGTTGTTCCCACATGAAAACTAAGATTGTTTTTCCCCTTGTGACAAAAATTGTATGTATCCTGCATTAAGCAGAACAGAAGCAGTAACTTTTAAAATCACTATTTACTTCTATACAGAACCTGGACTGATACTGTGAAGAGAATCTAAAATAAACTAGTAAAACAAAGCAAGCATCATGTAGCATCTGCATCCCTAAATTGTCCTTTATTTGGCCTTTTAAGCTATGACCAATACAAAAAGAAATGATTATTATCCTTCAGAAAATTGCTAAGTAACCATGGTAAAAACATAAGCCAATGAGCAACACAGTTTAGCCCGTGCAGGACAAGGTTGTGAAATTACACTTCCACATATTCCTTAAATGTGTCTGTCTGCCTAAAAAGAAAAGATATTTACATTCCAAAATTAATATTAGATAGGCTATAACTGGTTATAAGTTCATTTAAGTTCTCATATTTGTTTCCTTGACTTAAAATAATAACCACAAACCAGTAAAATGACAGCTTTGTCAAATCAGATTTTAAAGGTGGCTTTAAAGAAATTTGTAAAAAAAAAAAAAAAAAATGGTTTTTGGTTTCTACCCTCCTCTCCACTCTATTCAGCAGCAGCAACAGAGTCAGTAGCAGCAAGCCTTTTATTTATAGCTGCTCGGCTTCGCACTGGCCCTGCCTGCCTGTCACAAGACCCAGCAGTGGATCCTCTGACGACAGCATCTGACTGACTGACGGGGAGCAAGAGAAGGACAACAGAGTCGAGAGGAAGAGAAAGAGGCTGTGAGGAAAAGAAAGAAACCATGATAGCCTGAATTGGGAAATAACATGAGGGGAGCAAAGCCAGAGAGAAGGAAAAAAGAAAGAAACAGAGGGCAAAGCAAGTGCCTTTTTTCTCATCGAATACACTGCATTTAACACCATACCGTGCTCACAGAAAACAGACAGGTCGCCTAGATTTTTATAGTGACATGGGTTCTTTCAATGGCAATTTTCTTATTTTTATATGGGTTACAATATGTTCTCCGTCTGCTGTAATGATGATACAGCAAATCCATCTCCTGAGTGTCCCTCCTTCCTCTATAAACTAATAAAAAAGAAAGAACGAACTGCATTTGGAATTTAAAGAAATCAAGATTAAAAGCATTTTCAAACAATTTGCCAAAGGGTAACAATTTACACATAGTCATTAGTTTATCCTTCTAAAAGCCCTTATCCTAGAAACCAATTTAGAGAGACATTTAAAAAACATTTTGGACTAAAAAGACATAAATATTATAATACAGACCCTCTCTCTTAAAAGTCTATAAGTGATTGAAAACATGTGCTATAAAGTTTTTTTTTCCACTTACTACTATTACTGCATTGCTTCTTCTCTATTTTCACTTACAGGAATGCACATTAAATGCAAAAGCCACGTTCTATTCTGTATGTTTATTATGCTGCTGGTTACTTAAATTTCCCTCGGGATCAATAAAGTACCTATCTATCTATCTATCTAATACATTAATAGTCATTTGCAAAAATAACTGTAATAAAATAAAATACATTTTAAAAGTTGTTTTTTGTTGTTGTTTTTTTTTAAATGTGACACCTTCTTTCTTTGGGTTGCTGCCAGCTAAAAGAACAACTTGACAAGATTGTTTCAGCTATGCTGAATCACATGAAATAAACATTCAATACATATATATCAGGGCCAAGCAGGGCATTCCCAAGTGTAGCAGTGGCAATCATGAGCTGCTGCCTTAGTAAAAACTTCACACAGAGCGTCAAGTTGAACAAAGCACCTGATGCCAACCAGGGCGTCTGAGTCCTGGTTTCATTATGAATGCATTAATCAACTGGCTACCAATCAGGCTATTATCTATTAAGAACTTCTTACCGTATGAAGATAAAACAAAACACAAAGTTTCAATTGCTGGATCAGGTAAGCTGTCAAACGTGCTGTATGGAGCCGCAATCTCTAGGAAGTAATGCAGGCAGGTTGACCACCAACCTGATGCTGTGCTTTGAATTAATTTCGCCTGTGATCACAGATAGCAACCTTTTTTGTACAGACTACTGTGAAGAAGGCTGAATATTTCTACCATGTCTACAAAAATATTGTGTACTGCCGGTGGCAATGGGTGTCAAGCTAAGTCAACAAATACTGTATATAGTATCATGTAATTGCTGTGTTTGATAAAAGGTGTGATGCAGAAAAACATACATCTTCAAACCGATAATGGTGTGGCAGAGTCTTGGACTTTGTATTAGATATCTGTGTTGGCTCAGTGATAGTAATGAGAGCAATTGCTTTTCTCCGGACTCCTCAGATAACAGATTAGAAATCCTTCTGCTGAGCTGTCCTTAAGTGTCCTTAAGTGGTATAACATTCATTTAACACACTAAGATCAAATTAATTATTTTTATTTTCCATGTTGATTTTTATACCCATATCCTGGGGGTAACAAGATAACAGAGAGAGACACCACGAAAATCTATTCACTTTACCACTTTTGCCTTTTTTTGATATATCAGAATACATGGTGAAGAGAGGAAATTAGCAGTGTTGAACAGATGAGGGTCAGATAGGGGACGACCATGTTACCTGGCCCACAGCCCTCTCCTTGCCCTGAGATAAGATTAGCCTGCTACCTAAAACCCTCTGGTGTGAGGAAAGGGGTGGGTGGTGGGAAACCCCCCAGTCAGAGCCAAACACCAGTCACCTCAGGACAGGAGGTCAGAGAGGAGGAGAGCAGAGGAGCAGGCAGTGGTACTGTTGTTTTATCAATGGCCTTGGTTGCAAAGCCCCTGCACTGTTCCTGAAATCCTGATGCGTCACACACTCCTCAAGTATCCATGCATCAGACAGCCAATCCGGTTAAATAAAGATCTGTAAGAGGCTTTGCTGTATCTAAGATAATAATAGCTCTACCTCACTGGGAGATATTTTAGCAAAGCACATCTTTGTGGATGTTTGTGACACACCACAAAGACGATTGCGTTCTCACGGTAACCACAGGGAACAGCCTGACCCAGTGGTGATGGTGGCATCCACTTTGGCTCCTTGACACAAGGCTCAACAGGCCTCTGGCTGACCGTCGCACTGCCTAGGGATTTTCGCTTGGGGGATAATCCGTAGAGACTCTGTTCCTCCCTCCTCCTACTCTCACTGCACACAAAGTGTGTCAGGGTCCTGTGACCGCTGGTGACACACAGGCCCACATTCTGAGAAAGCCCAGTTTACTACTGAGGGAAGGAAGGATTTTTCTTTCCCGAAGAAGACATCCTCCCCACTACAGCAGATGCTGGTGCCCTTTATGTGTGTATGGGTTTATGTGTGTATGGGTGTAAACGTGTGGGTGTTGTTGTGTTCCTGTGTACCTGTGGCTGTGCCTTCCTGTGTCTTTTTGCACTTACTGTGTGGGTTTATGTGAGTGTACTCTAGTGTGTGTATGTATGTGCGCACATCCCAACACATTTTACTGTCTTAGGTTACCCACTCGCCCCAACACCATGTGGTGCTGAAGCTGGAGGGTAACCTTAGCCAGGGTTCCCTTTGTGGTGAGCAAGCAGGTTGATTAGAACAGGCTCTGCTTACATCCCCTGTACAGAAGGCTTTGTGTTTAGCCCAGTCTCCTCTTTCAGCCCTCCTCAGAAGCTGCTGCCCAACAGACCAGAGCAAAAGTGTGCCAACACACCATGTACAATAAGCGTCATGCGATTCATGAAATAAACTTTGTATAAATTATAAGTTTCCATATTTGAAAGCATTAATTCTGATGTTCTTGAATTTCCTGGTCTGTAAAACAAGTAAAAATCGAAAGGCTCGTTTAACTTTTTTTAAAACCATTTCTGAAGAATTGTAGACATCTGTCAGGTGTCAGGTCTCACAGATGATGCACTCCTGTTTCTATAAATCAGTCCACATTGACAACAAGAGACACGTGTTTTTATGTTCCAAGTTAAAGATGCACCAATTGAACTTTTTCTTGAAAATTTAAGATTTGCATACATCACTGTAAGGAACTAATTTTTGTCCATTTTTATGTTATGTAACAACAGGTCAGAGATTGCTGTAACATTACAAACTGAGCCAGCAGCTGACTGTGACTCAACATACACGTATGTGATATAAATGAAGAGTGTACATCTTGATTAACGCATTAAATAATTTAAAAACAATTCAACAATAACCCATTTATATTCGGAAAAAAAGAAAACATCCTCCTTTGAAGAGGTATTAAAACCCTTTTTAGAATTAAAAATCATATTTTACATTTTTAATATTAGGGTTGAAAGCTATAGATATTTGCAGTATATCCAGAGGAGCTCACAATAGCAAATTTAATTCCTTCCTCTTTCCAAGAACTCTGCAGCTGGCTAGTTGCCTACATTTCTAAACACAGAGCCTGTGACGCACATGCACGCATGTATTGTACGGGCTGGCCTACACCTGTGGCTCTAAACCTTCCTGGCTGGGTTTGTGCCAAACCTACTGGTGATCCCTGTATGTGTAGGTGGTTGGGATTTGTGTACATATAAAATTCAGTAAGAGTGAGGGAGAGAGAGAAATCCAAATGTAGGGGAGTGAGAGGGAAGGCTGGATTTATCTAGAGTTATGAGGAACATATCATATAAACAGTAGAATCCTTAGGGTACGTTTCTCGGTTTAATCGGACATCTGCAGAGCCTTGTTACTGTCTTATCCTGTAAAGTTATGTTAGGGTTACATCAAAAAGCCTTCCTTTGCCGTCACAGCAGACTCACCAGCCAGCAGAGGCTTAACAATGGCAGCCTAAGCCAATGTTAACATATGCCGGCAGCTAAATTAAGCTCCTAATTAACAATCTCATGCCGAGATAACATTATGGGATAAACATAGAGTGCCAAGTAACCACCTGAGCTAAATACCCATCAACGCACAAAGATCCCTCTCAAACACATCACTAATTGCCTTTAGAGTACATTAATTCAGTACTCCAGAAAAGCATCTCAGGAAATGTTGAAACTTATAGTTTAATCATAATGATACCCTTTATTTACATGGAATTTACAAAAATGATTTACAAACTATAATAGTAAAAATAAATTTCAATGTTTAAAACAAATCCAGTCAAAATACTTCCTGTGCAGGCAAGCATTCATTAACAAAGCTAGATTTGCAAGAGCTAGGACTAATCATTTAAAGACATCCAGCACTTAGAGAAGCTCTTCATGACATTTAGAGTATAACTGACTTTGAGTCTGATTCAGGTTGACTCCACAGGTTTCTCAACATGGAGATGGCCAGTGGGTAGCGGTAAACAGTACTAAAACCACCAACAGTGCTAACAACAATGCTGGCAACAGTGCTAACAACAGTGCTGACAGAGCTAATGGTGTTAAGCCACTATGTCTTTGTCAGAATAAAAAACATCTTAACATGGAAAATAATTGTTTGCGGCTATATCAATGCTTTGAATGTTGTATACTGAACCTTCAATATAAAAAAAACAGATATTGCAGGACATGTCTTTAACTTAGGGTTATATAACGGTGTACAGCGACTAAATGTCTACAGAAATTAAACTCAATACGATATCACTGGATTACGTGCCCCACAACGAGCACACCATGCACACTTGACCAAACAACGGCCACATCACTGATGGTAACAAGCTAATAATCCACCATTCACCTTTTTTTTTACTCCAACAAGAGCTGAAACCAGATTTTCCAAATATTTATAAAGCACAATTTAATCTGTGCTATTGTATTTACATATTGTATTCAGTGACATATCTGGCATCTACTGGCCCAGTAACAGGGACTCATCTTGGCAATATCTATGAGTGTGTTTACAGTTATCTAACAAATTTGGTAACTTTTTGCAGTAACCTGGTTTCATAAAGATCATGTAAAGGAGAAACCTGGTTTCCTTAATCAGGAATCATATGGAAAACCCGGTAATGGACTTCTGCTAGGAAAAACTTGAGGTTTTGGCCAATATGCTTAACTAAGTTTTTTATGCATGCTGCATGTCTGCATGTTGCACCAGGCAAGGATTATTACTGTTAGATTTAAAAATAGCGTAGTTTGTAGTAAAATTAGGTTTCCAAAAGCAGACAATTTCTACATTTCAGACAAACACATACAAACTGAGGAAATACTATATAGCTTATCCTCTCATCTATAGCATCATACGCATATCACAAACACATTTTAAATATGCCAGCCTCAATATAATAGGTAGGGGGTGATGGACACACAGATTAGTCGCATGTAAACACAGGTTTTTGAGTAACAAGGTTATTCCAGTGCATCAAAATGCACGCTGCCCCGCCCATTAACTTGGTTTCTCCCAATAACCCAGTTTCTTATGAGCATGTAAACAAACAATGTGTCAGACAGTTCATGTATGTATTGGTTTTCAGTGGGGCAGGAGAGCCACAGTACATTAGAAGATTGGCCTCCAAGGCAAACACAAGCTGCTTGATGGCCTGCAATAACCCAGAGCAGATAACATCAGAGGCTACTGCTAGCAGGGGTGACATTTAAACAATCTGTCAGGGCTGACTGTGCATGTATCTGAAAAAGTCAGCCGCGGGGAGAGAGAGAAAGAGAGAGAGAGCGCGGGAGAGGGACAGGCAGGGAAACAGAGCTTTTGTGTTCCTTTATGTGTGAGAGACAAGGAGAAAAAGCAAGAGAGACAGAGTGTGTGAGAGAAAAATACAGAGCGGAGAGAGACAAGAAAGAGAGGAAAGCTGACATTTACACACTGTTGATCTGTAGTGCAGCTGCAGTATACACACATAGCTGATAAATGCACAAGTTTGTCCTCCAAACAAGTTCATAACAAATCATACAGATTATTAGACTGGATATGTTTCTGAAATATCCAAGCATCAAACAACTAATGCTAGTTACAAAAATGTAACGATGTTATATCGCTATTAGTGAAGTCAGCGGCTAACCGTATTGACCAGTTATGCATGTCAGTCTGAAGGTTAACTTTTCTGCTCTTCTGTTTACTGCACAGCGCAGCGGGGTCCAATGGTGGCTAGCTAGTGGCGTTCAGCAAATACTGCTAGCAAAGCCGGTCCAACCCAACAGCGTTGCTGTGGAAATATTGTGCCCACCCTCCGGTCTTCCTGCATGTTTCTCCAATGAGTTAGCAGCTAATATTAAACCACAAAACCCGTTTAGTACTGTTAACTATGGTATGACTGTTAACTCTGTGAACACCATTAGCAGTGTCAGCACAGCTAGTGGTGCTAAAATAGCTAAAGGGGTTTTGCCGCTCATAATTAAACCACTTACTAAATGGGGCTACCCTGGGGGGAGATCAGAGGGTGGCTACCATGTTTCCACAGGTTACTAGCAGTAATCTCTGAATGAACAGCATGGCTCGGGTGTATATTATGAAAAATATACAACCTTCATGATATCAGACTAGATATCGTCTTAGATTTTGGATATCATAATACTGTAAGTGTTGTCTTTCCCTTATATCCACATTACTGATGATTATTTATAAAAAAATTATGTAACTATTTTGCGAAAACAACAACAGTCAACTCTACAGTACATAATACTGAGGTATTTGCTTAAAAATATTGTGATATTATATGTAAATTTCCTTCTCTCCACATGTCGACAATGTCCACCCCAACCTCCTGGCCTCCACCCACCTTCACACAGATTAAAAAACTGTACTAGCAGAACAACTTCTCATTATCTACGTTGCTTGTGCGGCAGTGGAATAGATGATGAGGATGTGGTGAGTTAATAAAAAGAAATGCAGTGTCCTCAAGTAAAGGGTCCATTTGCTCTGCTTGAGGGAGAGCCTCGAAACAGTCCTTTATCATGGTTGTGATCAGGCCATTACAACACAACAGAAAAAAACTAACAGGAAACAATCAAGGCAAACAGGAAGGCAGCAATCTCCCCTCCAGAAACATAAATGGAAGTGGAATACGTATAGAAAAAAATCTACTCTTCCTCCTCTTCAAAAACTCTTCCTTTCCATCTTCTTCACAGCTCTGCAAGTTTTCACATGTTTAACAAAATGACAAGAATATCTCAACCACAGAGGCCCTGTTCATGTTTTACTCTCTTGAGCATAATGTGCATAAAGTGATCAGCAGTTAATATTTGTAAAACCTCTATCCACAATTGTTGTGCCCTTTTTGCCCAGCTGTCAAAGTCCACATGGTCCACATACCAATTGTGACCCATGTAGGAGGGTCCACACAAACACATAGGTTTCAACTAAAATATGTAATATATCCCATTTAAAACCTCCTATCATTTCTCTTTTTTTTAAAGTCCCCACAAAAATCACTGTTCCTTGAAAACTCACTTTAGAATATATCACACCCAGTCATAAAAGGAGTAGGACGAGAAAAACTACACAGGGTAGAAGTGCCAATACCAAGCATTAAACTTACTGAAATAAGGCACTGATGAGTAGCCTAAAATGGGATTCAAACCACCCTAATCCTTTGTGTAGCAAGCCTCATAGTAGAATAGGACCAAAGAGAGAAGGAAAAAATGAAAGCAGATGCAGGAGTTCAACAGCTTTCTCTCTGGTGTAATGCAGCCTCTGACATGTTGATACAGCGCAGCCAGCGGTAGCTTCAGTTACACTAAATTTAAACTAGACAGATGCCACACATAGTTACTCATGCCTCGCCCCAGGAAACAAACGTCTCATTCATCACACTGGGTGCTGGGACCCCCGTCAGTTCAGCAGGGTTAGGGGGCACCCACATGGTGATCTAGCCCCACATGTGGACCTCATGCATGACTGTCTGACCTATGACCTTTCTGTCTTCTACATTTTCATAGAAGTATTAGAACCTACAAACTCTATTTCTGACCTATAAAACCTTCAATCTAAAATTATAACATTCACAAAGTCCATATACATTACCTCATCCATCTGTTAAAATCTCCAGCCCTGTTTCTGTTTGTATGTTTTCCCATCTTCTTTGGTTTTCATGTTTTCGACAGTTTTTGGATATAATTTTTTGTGACTTTTGTTATAATTAACTATGGATATCAACAGGTATCAATGTCCTAAAAAAATGTCTAACAAGTCTTACATCAACAAACTTCGTAATTAAAATTACAAAAAAAATGCAAGATAACAGCACATTAGCGAAGTAGTCAAGTGCAGTACAACATCGTGAAACGATGCCACTTAATTTAAAGTTGGACACATTTCAACTGAAAACTTCTCACCAAATTAGCCGCGTGTGTCAATAAAAAAATCTATTGTTATGTCAGGGAAGGTGTAATATACTTTCTAACAAAGTTCAGGACAGCCTGTACTCTAATGACAGCTGCTTTTCTGAGTGGTGGCTCCCACCTCTCAACAAAAGTCTAAACAAATACACACACATGCACACACATACATAAACACACACACAGAGACACACACGAAAACACCTGGCTAGAGTCTGGGAGTGCTGACACACTCACCTGGCGATGTAGCGCACAGCATTCTTCCACTCCTCTCCTCGTTAAGATTGCAAAGTGCTTGAGCAGTAAAAAGTTGAAGGCTGCAGACGTGCTGGGACGAGAGGGGTTCTCCTCCACTAAGTACAAACGAGTCACTAGAACCTGCCGCCTGCCCTCTGCCACTCTCTTTGGGAGCTCAAAATAGTCCACCATGAGAGCGATGTAATTTCAGTCTTTCCCACGACTGAGAGGATCGTGCTCTTGGTTCAGAGACGTAAAGCAATGACAACAACATAGACAAGGGCAAAATTGCTTTCTCTGCTAGTAGCTCTCAGTTTGATCATTTCATCATGCCAAGTCTGCACATTTACATATCTTAATTTCTAACCATGACAAAGACAATCCTGCATGTACAAGCGTATTAACAGAACAAAATCAAACCTGACTAGTCCCTAAGTGGTTGTGGTGACTGCTGGCATCTGGAGATTTCATTAGCCTAGATCAGTCTCTCTGATGTCAGTGGTGGTCTCTCACATCCTGAGAGAGCAGTCAGAAAGGAAAGAAACCTCAGTCATGCTGGTGGCAGGTCTGCAATGCTCTGTGCTGGTATGGCGGCAAATGCACAACCACAAAGACTTCTTTCAATTTTCGAGATAAGAAAAAAGCAAGAACAAAAAAAGTCAATGAATATGGAATACACACAAAAAGAAACGTCTAGACAAAGAGAGTGAGTAAACAAAAATACTGTTCATGTTCCCCTTACCAGCAGCTAGAGAGCAGTGTGCCCCCCTCTCTTTTTATTCCACCCTGCCATCTGAACCCCACATGGCATGTCTGGGCAGAAAGCCAGACACCTCCACCATGGATCTACAACTCTGCCACCCATAAAGGGCACTTCTGCGCCCCCCCGCTTCATACCACCTCTAACGCCCAATGAGGCCACTGCTCGTGACCTGCATAGCCCTTACTCACATATACCTTATTTCTACCACTCACACAACCACTTCACATAGACACTCTATCACAAATGGAGTAAGTGGTACTTGAAGAGATAAGCCCAAATACATGTTGTAACATACTGTAAGATGGATTGTGTTATTTTCATACGTTAAACTTAATTCAAAGACAGTGAAGGAGAAATATGTTCTATAATTAGTATGTACAACCAAGCTTACCCTGTTTGATACTATAGATGAAAGCAAGTGTGAGGCTACTGTCGGTAGCAAGCAAAACCATCACACACGAGTGTTTCACAATGATAGAGCTGTACGCTACAAAGTGAAAAGGTCTGGGACTGTCTGCCATTATGCATAAAGTTACTTAAACTCGTATACGTCTTAACACGTGGTATCCGCTGCAAATATACAGGAGGCCGCCTAAGTGTTTTTTAAACAGCCTAATGATGAATTTAAAAAGAAAAAAGAAGGCACTGAGCTGATCCATCACAGGAAAAAATTGTGCAGAAAAGAAGAGAAACATGAGGACAAGCAATGGTGACATGGTATTAACGGAAACATAAGAGGCTCAACGTATGCATTAGCATGGTGACCAAGCTAATGCCTACGGGAAGGTTATAACGTTACAGCAACATTCAACACCCTCATAAGATGTTTTTGGTATGATAATGTGTTGACCACAGATAACCCGTGATTGAATTCACCACATAATGCCAGCAAGAGTAGCTCATCAGATGGTACATTTGTGAGTAAACATTGCATAAGTTTACTTAACTAGTGGCTATTTCATTAGAATTAAATTAAATGTTAATTAAATACAAAATAATAATAATTAAAAACAACTTCAATATATTCCCTCATCTGTGAACATGGTTTCTGCCTGAATTACATCAGCAATTACGGCTGTTAAACAATGATGACAATAACCTGAACCAGCAAATTTGTCTTGATAATTTACTTGAATAATTAATCAATTATCTGAAGTGCCATTAACAATTTTACTCATTTCATTTATACTAAATTGATACTCAACATGATGTGCAGACCTCATGGTAAACCACTTTTACTGAAAATATATTCTATGGAACAAACAGCCTGTGGAAATTTAAATGTTCAGAGCTTTGAGGGACACACATTAAATCCCATGTGCCGTTTTGTAATAGATGTTGGCAAAGGTTTCACGGGTGGACTATCTCAAAAACAACGATCTGTATGTAAAGATAGCGCTGTGCCCAACTCAGAATTACATCAGTGGAATCTGATTTGGCTATTCAGAATGAATATTCAACTCTTCTTCCCTCTTTTCAATCCAGAGTTTGAGACTTTGAACGGGATTCAGCAGGACGTTCAGTGTGACAGTGACATTTGCAAAACATAGTAAACTAGCTAACTATGGGAACAACGGATTAGAAATGTGGAGAAGGCAGAAGATGACGTTATCTCAAAGCCTGACTGGGTAAAGCATCTACTCTCTCAGGCAGCTGCGTCCGTGTCCGTAGCTGCCTGTACCAAGGAGCACCATGAAAGTGAGGAGTGCTCACTTTGCAGCTAAACCTGGGAAAGTATACTGCACACTGACAAACAAAAAACAGAAAAACTGCTTGACTTGAAGGAATTTCAGCCAACAGAAGGGTCTCCGACTGATGATTCAAATCTTTAGTCAGAAAATGTTTTTTGTGATTTGTGTGAAATGATCCTTCAACTAAACAAATAAAAACTTTGATTTAGAAGAACATCCTGATCTCCATAAACACACGGTTGAGGGAAAATGGCTACAAAGGTATTGACTTTGGATGGACTAACATTTTGCAAACAATTCAGTAAACCAAAAATGAAAAGTGATGAATTCTGCCATTCAACAGAATGTTACCAACACAATGCACTGTGTAGAGAGGGCATGAATGAAAACACAGGCAACTGAAAGGCATTACCGGAGATGAACATCAGCAGATCTGACCTCAAGCAGAGAGTACACACCTGCTTGTTGAAAATGGTAAAACTTAAGTGAAAGTTCATGAAAGGGTCTGCAGGAAAATTAGAGAACCTGGAGTTTCTGGTAAGTCTATAAATCTGTTTTCTGTGCTTTTATACAGTCAGAATAAATAAAGTGTGAATAAATTAATTTATCGATTTTAAAGCTATTCTCTGTCCTTCCTTCAGATTTATTTCAGTGAATTTTGGATGATCCCATCTAATTTGCTGACGGACCTGTTCTTCTTTTCAGCTGGCAGTGCATGCAATCAGGGGAAAACCCTTACAGTAAGCTTGCCCAATGCCTCTGAATAGAACAGTGGAATATTTCACCTCAAAGAGGTGACTGTTTCCTGAGCAACAAGAAAACACTCAGAGAGAGCAAGAAAATGAAGAGGCAGACACCCATATGAACAAAGAAGAGCACAAAAAAGACAGACGGAGAGGCAGGGCGCTATGCTGCACCACACCATTAAACAGTTTTTTAAATCACCATTAAATATGCAAGAAGAAATGCTGATGACAGCAAGATAACCGACAGCTGGCCTGAGAGTAAAAGTGTGCAGGAAGCCATTTTTCACTAATCAACTTTGATAAAGAAAAAGATGAAGAGAAAATATCTAAAACAAAAATGATGACAATTGTCATAAACACGAGCAACCAGCTTCCATAACAGCACCCTTTTAGAGAGTTAAGCATTGTGACATATGGTAACTTCTGTGCAGCTGGTAAAAGAGACATAGAAATGTGGCAATGATGTCTCATTTTTATTTTGAGAGACGTCCCCTCTCCTTTTCTCGACATCACAGCCCAGTTGAAGCATCATTCAACAATAAGAAATTCAATGGAGTAAAAACCCGACAGATATTCACAGTAGACGTTCCCCAGCTTGTTACAAAAACAAGCCCTGACTTGATCCTTGCCTTCAGAAAAGGAGACCAACTCAGGAGTGTGCAACTCCCTGTTACTCTGACTGTGTGATCCTGTATTACACTCCAGTTATTAATTTGGACAGGCGCCCCCCTTTTGGGCCAACTCATACAGTCCGGACCAGATTAAAACCACTTGCACAGTGGTGCTTTTATTCCTACGCTTATTCCAACTGCAGTTTTTCCCCTCGTCCCATCTCCAAATCAAACTTTTTTAATCGAAGGAAAAATTGATTTAAGATCGCACAAGCCAAACCTTCATGGAGTCATTACTTTCCCAGAGTTTCATGAAAAGGACACAGCTGAAGAATTCACATGTTCCAGTTGTTTGGGCCCAAAGATGGAAACCAGTGAGAAGCTGAATTTAGCATAGATGCAAAGATAAACACAAATGCCATTAATCAATTCATTTGTGGTTTTAAATCCAGCTCATGACCT